>NC_134715.1:120933030-121236060 GCF_049634645.1 Pelodiscus sinensis
ACCTGCTCCCCATTAATTTCATTTGGTGTCCTCTAGTTCTTCTATTTAGGGAACTAATAAATAACTTTTCTTTATCGGCCCTCTGCACGCCACTCATGATTTTATATACCTCTATCATATCCCCCCTCAGTCTCCTCTTTTCTAAACTGAAAAGTCCCAGTCGCTTTAACCTCTCCTCATATGGGACCCGTTCCAAACCCCTAATCATTTTAGTTGCCCTTTTCTGAACCCTTTCCAAGACCAAAATATCTTTTTTGAGGTGAGGAGACCACATCTGTACACAGTATTCAAGATGTGGGTGTACCATAGTTTTATACAGGGGCAGTAAGATATTCTGGGTCTTATTTTCTATCCCTTTTTTAATAATTCCTAACATCCTATTTGCCTTTTTGACTGCCGCTGCACACTGCGTAGAAGTTTTCAGAGAACTGTCCACGATAACTCCAAGATCTCTTTCCTGATTTGTGGTAGCCAAATTAGCCCCCATCATACTGTACGTATAGTTGGGGTTATTTTTCCCGATGTGCATTACTTTACACTTATCCACATTACATTTAATTTGCCATTTTGTTGCCCAATCACTCAGTTTGGTGAGATCTTTTTGGAGTCCCTCACAGTCTGCTTCTGTCTTGACTATCCTAAACAGTTTGGTACCATCCGCAAACTTTACTACCTCGCTGTTTACCCTTTCTCCAGATCATTTATGAATAATTTGAAAAGGTTGGGCCCAGGACTGACCCTTGGGGTACACCACTAGTTACCCCTCTCCAATCTGAAAATTTACCATTTATTCCTACCCTTTGTTTCCTGTCTTTTTAACCAGTTCTCAATCCAAGAAAGGACCTTCCCTCTTATCCCATGGCCATGTAATTTACACAAGAGCCTTTGGTTAGGGACCTTGTCAAAGGCTTTCTGAAAATCTAAGTATAGTATATCTACTGGATCCCTTTTGTCCGCATGTTTGTTAACCCCTTCAAAGAACTCTAATAGATTAGTAAGACAGGATTTCCCTTTACAGAAACCATGCTGACTTTTGTCCAACAAATTATGTTCTTCTATATGCTTCACAATTTTATTCTTTACTATTGTTTCGACTAATTTGCCCGGTACTGAAGTTAGACTTACCGGTCTGTAATTGCCAGGATCGCCTCTAGAGCCCTTTTTAAATATTGGTCCAAGATTTAATAGTGCATGTATATGAAGCATCCATGACTTTGCTGCCCTTCCTGGTTAAGGTTTGGCTGCATTATTTCTGTTAACCTTTAGAGAATTGGATTTAATGAAAAACACATTTTACAAGAAAAAGAGGGTAGTTTGCATAATTTTAAAACTTTCCAAATATTCTTCAGTAAAGACTATAAAATACATTACATTTTAAAATGTTACCTAATAAATAACAAATGTTTTAAACAGGACTTTGTACCTCTTTTAGACACCGCAGCTGATGATGAAACATCCATTACAGGTTGTAATTAAATTTACCATAGAGTCTAGGATTGGCCACAACCAATCAACAGGATTTTAAGTTATTTATTCTCTCTCCACTAAGTGCAAAGTCCTGTTGAAAATCACATTAGTTAAAATGTGTTAGCTAGTTAAACTTCTAATTTACAGTGCTTGTCTGTGCTCTCATTGAGATGTCATAAGGCATCATAAGTTCTAACAACAACTGTCTGACAAATATTCCTAAAATACATAATTAATATTAGGAAAACCAAATGTGTACACACACAAGCCCAAATCATTGTGATTTATTTATGTAGGGTTTATTTTTATATTCAATATTGAAAATAATGTATAGTTGCACTTTGGTGCCTCTAGTCCATGCTACCTCCCATCACCTCTCACCCTGCTTCTTCCCCCAGCCCCCTGTTTTTGAGGTTCCACTTATCCTACCCCTGCTACCCTGAGATTCTTTCCACAGACTCTCACCCGACTTTTTGCCTTGACCTGGTATTCTGACCCTACTGAAAACAGCTACCCTGGTTTGGAGCCTGCCCCTAGAGCTCCGCAACTGAATCAGTGGAAGGACAAAGGGGTTGGGGAAGTGGAAGACTACCTGTGGAGCCAGTGGGCACTGCTAAGAGAGGCTGCTTCTTTGCCTTAGTCTCCTGGACAGAGATAGGGGATTTAGTGGCCACCACATTTGAGAATCGCTGCCCTAAGGGCAACTGAGTCTGCATGAATGGACATTGATTGACTTTATTGAGGCTCCAGGCGGGTATAAGGCTTTCAGTGGGTCAAGCTGAAAGATCGGAGCCTCAGGTAGATAATTTGTGCACACATGCACATTTACGTAGCACTGTTGTGTTCCTATCTTCACATAGCTATGAAATGAATACACATTTTGTAAAGATTCTTTAAGCAAACTTTTATGCTAGACTACGTGAATCCTGTAACTAACTAACTAACACTAATGGAAAGGAAAAATTAGCAAAGGGTGGATATTTTGTTGTAAATTATTAGGCCATGTATGAAATAAAGTTATTTAATATTTGATATATATTTTGTATGTAGTTTATTTTCATGTGTATATATTTAATTATGTCCACTAATCTTTATTGCACCATACTTTTGGTATGTTATTTTATGCTTAATGGTGATCTTCTACAGTATGCAAAATGACAGTACTTCTCAAACATAAAGTAATCCTATGAATGTGTGCAAAGTGAGCCAACCTTTGTACTGTAGAACTATTGGTGGATGTTTGTCAGAAATTAGCAATCAAAGTTTGAGGTTTGCTCAGTGGAAACAGATGGCTGAGCTACCATCATGTCACAGAAAACAGCATGCATTCTTAGTTTAACACAAGAGGGAGCATGTCTAATCTTTAACCTTTAAATATTGCAACTTCAGAAAGACAGCTTTAATTGTTGAATGTCAACTAATTTACTTTCTAGGTGGCATGGTTAAATATTTATACAGCCTATATGTGCATTGTTAGTATATTTTCAAATTAAGATTGTCGCAACTAATAATTCATGCAAATAATGGCATTCATCCTGTGTGGACTTAAACTAAACTAATCACTCAAATATTTAGACTTATGTTAAAAAATAGAGTGGTCAGTAACATGCTGAAATTTAAAAAGTGATTATAAAGTGATTTATCACTATTATAAAGTGATTATAAACATCCATATATGTAAATGGGTCTTTGGTTTAATGACAACTTGAAAATAAAGATTATTTTTCTTTGGATGAACTCCCCTTCCAAAATTTTGGGTCCCTCATTTAATTTGAAGGGAGTTGTGATTAGTGCAAAACAAATCTGTACAATGGTTAGCTCTTAAGTATCATTGTGTAATTCTTACAAAAGCTAGGAAGTATACATTTGGGGTACATTAAGATGAGTATGTATGGCCATAACTTTTTTCTTTCTCCCTGTTCTCCAGCTGGATGCCATAGACTTTTTTTTTATTTTGAATTTGTATTTCCAGATGTTGTTGATCATCCTTTTCAAAGCGTTTATTAATGGGAATGAACAGTTTGTTGAAATTAATGACTGCCATCCAACTATTTAATCACTTTGGAAAGTATACATTTTAAATGTTAAATACTCTATATATTTCTTAGACTAAAACAAGCCTTACTTTTACTCTGTTGACAAGTAATTATATACTTTATTATATTTCATATGGGCATCCATTTGGCTTTATCTCATCTATATAGGAGGATGGGAGATCTAATTTCTTCTAGGGCGGGAATTGTTAATAAATCATAATGTTGACATGGACCATACTAGAGTGACTTGTTGCGTACAATCATTTGATAGTGAGAGGGTGTTTATATGGGACAGAGAAGAGGCAGGGTAGACTACTTGGATCTCAAATACTTCTTGGTGTATTTCAAACAATCGTGGTTTTGGGAAGTTGGGAGGAATAATATTTTAGAGAAACAACGACCTGCACTCCCTCTTGGACTGTTAACAGGGCGCGTTTGAATAGATTTGAATTCACTAACTGCATGTTGATAGGAGAATACAGCCCCAAGGAATGGACTGTGGTAGGCTTTGGCTACATATACATTTCTGTAATTCATCTTTTGATGAGAAGAGGGTTTTAAAATGAAAAGTAATGCTTCAAAATAAGGGACTGATAGCAAAATGACATATAACATGGTGATATTCTGAGTTTCTGCATTAGTGAGGTGAGGGGTGCATTAGCTTATATGCATTCCATCGAACTGAGGGATAACTGAATGTGCACTTTGATTTTTGTCTGACCTGGTTTTTTACTTTTACCTGTCAATCCATGTGTTTACACTTTACAAAGAATGTACTAGTATTTGAATAGAATTCACCGCTTGACAGTTATTCTTTGGTCATGCATATATATGATGAACAGCCCTAATAAAGATGTTTATTAAAAGCAAAAGGTATAAAGTTGAAATTGTCCTGGCTATGTAGTCATCTATATGAAATAAGTTGTCTATCATGGTCCAGTTTCCATGGGTCAGTTATCCAGGCCATGGAATCATCACCAGTGCAATAGTTGACTGGTCAAAGACTGAGTAAGAGTACAGACTGGCTTGCCTTATCACCGGTTAGAGCAGCATTGTAAAGTAGCCATTGCAGAACAAGCACCTTACCAAGATGTTGAGGACATTCACCGGTCAGAAAAATGGTTTGCTTCCAACAAGTGGTGGGAGGAGAATTTTACAAAGCTGCCTCAGATTAGATTGGACACATACTGGCAAGGACCACTGTCTGTGCTGCCCAATTCTTTAAATAGACAACTTAATATCTCTGGAACTAGCCAATAAATTCACTTAACAGTTATTTAAAAGTTACTGTGTATTCAGACAGTTTTCAGATATTAATATTTATTAATGTGTTTTTATAAAAAGTGAAGGACCAGACTCTCATTGTAGAGCAAAGGTCTGTGAAATTTTATTTTTAAAAAGGAATGTTTAATGTTTTATTTATATTGGAAAAGTGAAAATAAAGCTTCCAAAGCTGCTAAAATGGGTGTACTTTTGTGCCCCTAAAACTTTTGAATAGTCACTAAATGGATTTTTTTAAATATTAAAAAGAAATAATATCACCTGATTTAGCTAGGAGCAATTTTTGTTGGCTTGAATTATAACAGCCTCCTCTCCCCTCCCCCCGAAAATGGGGGTTTAGAATGGAAGTGCTGACACAACCTAAACTATAAAGCAGTGCCCTCCGTGCTGCTGTAATAATTGCCCGTACAGTGTTTTCTGCTTTCTTATTTCTGTGCTCTGTTTCTAATTCACTATTTTTTAAACTTTCTGAGAAGTTTGATATTATTTAAAGCACACGAAGTGCATGGAATAACCTGAGGAGTAAGAGTGTTCAGTAGTATGGACTTGTTAATCTCAGCCTGATCTTGTCAGTAACAGCAGAGCAGAGGGAGAGAGGAACTCCGGCTGGGGCAGCGCTCCAAAGGTTTGTCTGTTATTTTATTGCTAAATTACATCTCAGCACCAAACTATGAAGTATGCGGAGTGTCGTTTGTAATCTGTAGATTCCGCAGTTGCGAAAATGTGTGTGGTTAGCTGTATTGTTTGTTTGCAACGGGGAAGATTTGCCTGTGTGTGTATGGAAGAGAGCGAGTGTGTGTTACGATCTAGGAAACGCTGAAGAAGAAGAAACCCTGTTGGTTCTCCATGCAAATGACCGCTTTGGTTGTAACAAAAGCCTTGATGTTGGGCTTGGAAAAATGATCTGACAGTGTAACAACCCCAGGCCACTTTCGCCATGTTTTTGTTTATTCATGTTTCATTCCGTTTTCCGTAGCTATCTCACAGATGTTTCCAATTTCAGTTTTTTTTATACCGTCGATCCTCCTTTTTCGGAGTTAGCAGTAAAATGTGTGAAAGAATGTTAACAAAACAGAGAGGTGTTGCAGATGTTTATACTTTAGTTCTTGCCTTGCGCTTGATGGTAGTATTGGCAGAGGGATACAGTACATATGAAGGAACGTCACAGGCATCTGTTTTAACGACCGAGCTTGTAATTTCTAAACGTGCCTATTATAACTTGAATTTTACCATAAACAGATTAAGTGAACAGGTTCCTGGTACAATATGTCCAGTTAGTGTCCTGTTTGGTTGTTACTATTTCTGGAGAAAAAAATAAAAATAAGAGCGAGGAAAGGAATATATGTGACACAACATGTATGCTCCTAGATAAACTCCTGCCATCTCGGAGTGCCTTTAAATATTTGAACAGCTTCTGTTAAGTCAAATAAAATTGGTTACCATGAGAAACAAAAAAGTCCAATAGAACAGTTTTGACAGACTAATGAAAACGTCAAGGAATTGTTTTAGAAATATTCATGAAATGGTAGTAGTGGGAAAAATCTTTTAAACAAAATTAATAGTAACACATTTAAACCTTTAGCCACCAATGAACCTGGCAAATGCTCTATTCCCCTCCAGAAATAACCTGCAGAGATGAATGATGAATCTTAATGTCACATCTACTGATGTATTGAAATGTAGTTTGCCCATTAACCACATAAAACAATTTGCTTGTAAAATTGCATGCTCGTTGAACATATCAAGACATACACACATAAAATCTTAAATGACAAAATGATTCAATGTCCTGTTTAAATCAAATGTGGTAACTATGGTGAGATGTAAAGTTACTTAAATCCTCACTTGCTATGCATATGTGGATCTCATCATCTCTCTTCATAGACTGGAGATTAAAGAGAAAAGGATTACAGAATCTAGAAAAAATTTTAGCAGAAGACCTGTAGCCCTAGAGTGGGAATTAACATTGAAGAGGCTTTTAAGGAGGGGCAGGATTGAGGTAAACATTCTGTTGTAGTATATTGTCATAATAATTTTAGAAATGGATCTTTCTTGTTGGTTCTGAATGATCCCCAGCCAATTTTTGTAAGTGATTTCATTCACTTCTGAGAACAATCTTGTATATGTTTATTATAATAATAAAGAATTTTCCTGCTCCAACAAAATCAAAGCAAAAAACTTTGCATAGATTTTTTTTTTCTTCACCAAATAACAACATGGGAAAGCCTGCCATTCTATGCATTCTATTCATTTTTTTTAGTTATTCTCTAATAAATCATTTTTCTTCATAGTATGAAAAAAGCTTTACGCGGTTTTCCCATATTTAAACATGAATATGATGTTTGTATAAATATTTTTTTATTGTTTTCTAATATTTGACCATATCAAATGGAAAATGGCCTATGTAGAGAACATTTAAATAAAACCAGAAATGTAATATTCTGACCAATCTTTGTTGTGGGAAAACTGTAGCCTAATAGACTGACCATGTTTCTACTCCTGCTTCAGCTGAGAAGTTAAGATGCTATCTTACATTTTTTACAAAAGTGATTCAGTGGATGAGGCAGATCATTTCATAGGGTGATATGGACAAGAATTAATGCATAATTGTTTGGAGAAAAGTTGATGATCATTTAGACTCTTGAAGGAATGGGTCAGAGAGAGGCTACTGATTAGCTGTGTGGAATATGTAGAGAGAGAAAAGAAAGGAATAGGCCACACTTAATTTCCATTATGGATAAATGGTGTTACTGTAAAAGTCACAGTAAGGAGATGTTTAAGGGAAAGACCTTATGAATTACATTACACATTTCTTTTAATTGTTAATCTATTGTGATAAAGTTTGGAGAAAACACTACTACTATTACAAATAATACTTTTTAAAAAATATATGTACATTTTAATGTACTGGTGGAAGATAAGACTTGTTAAAGTACACAGTAGAACTGTAGTTCATCATAGTCCATCCTGGATTTTGTCAATAACAAACCTTATAAGCATCTTAAATGTTTTATTGTGGCTTTTTCTTCCTCTTCTATGTCAAGACATCTTCTTGCTCTTTCCCTTCCCAGCTCCTGGTATCTGTTATGAAACCTTTGATTAGAAACTTTGCATTATCTCAATGAAAGAGACTTCAGTGAAGACTCATGAAACTGAACTCCTTAGATTGGAAGGTTGTTTAGATCAATGCTCAGAGTTACTTTGCTGAACCTGTGTATTCCAATACAAAATTAAAATTTAACACCGTAATTGCCATTCCACAAAACCATTTAAGAAATACCATTTGTTGTGTTGTACTCTGTGTGTTTTTTATTTTTAGCGACCAGTTCTTTTCAGCTTATAAGGTGTAGGTGTGTATATGATTTTTGGTGATGTGCTGGGTTTGTTTTTTGAGTGGGAGTGAAAAAAGCAGGTGATATAGTGCTATAGTTAAATTATTTATTTTTAGTTTAATTATTTCTATTAATTTATTTTAGACATACATTTTATTTATATAAAAGTTGATCGTACTATGTAGTAATTTATTGTTTGAGCCATGAGTAAATTAATTTCAAATACATATTGTACTCAAATAAGTTGACATATATAATCAGTTCTACTTTCAATACGTATTTCATTATACTCTGAACAAAGCAATATATACTATATTTATATTTACAACACGGTGTGCATATTTAGCATATGACAAGAATAGGATACAATATGACTTAGTAAACAGAGCAATATACTGGATTCAGGAGACTAAGAGTTCCTTTCCTGGCTCAGTCATTGGCCTGTTGAGTGACTTGGACAAACACCATCACTTAGCTGTGTGTACTATCTTCCCTTCTTACATAATTTCACTAATTTACTTATTGCTTCCTTTTAAGAGACCACATAACATGAAGGTTTCTTGTGTGTGGCTTTTCTGTTTTATATTGTACGGGTTTATACTTGCTGTTTTCTACTAATACTGCAGTAGGGCAGAAAAACAAAGAAGGGAGCTGACAGTATAACAAAACATTATTCTAATCCTTTTCAATGCCTGATCATTTTCTGAATTATCACTTTATCTGCTCTTCCTCTGCTGGAGTGAGGGAAGAAGGAATCGGCAGTTATATCAGTCGTTATATAGAGAGTTTTGGTTATCCATATCCTGAACCTAAGTGAGATGGGTTTACTATTCTGCAGTTAGTGTGTCATTCATCAGGCCTCTACAAGAAACAGAAATGGAGAGCAAGAACAAAGATCTCTATTAATGTGAAGTAAGAAAGGAAAGAGGATAAGGGAATTTCTGGTAAGTGAAAAGTGATCACATGGCATTCACCCCAAAAATGATGTTTTCACAAAAAAATTGTAAGGAAAAACCCATTTACTTTTTTTCCAGTGCTACAGCATCTGTTCAAAATTGTCTCCAGAAACATTTCTTGTATCCTTAGTGCTCCCCTTAATAATGAGAGGAAAAGTTTTATTTGGCAGACTATTTCATCCCTTTGGAAGTTACATTGCAGAAAGTAAAGATTGTTTTAGAATCAGAATCTCAAAAGTTAATTGGGTGAGTTTCTCTAAAGCCTTTTTTGCCCGCCCCCCCCAAATTACCATAATCCAGCCCCAAAGAGGAACGAAGGGTGGGTCCTCTTTTCCTTTAGGAAAAACTTTTTGTGAAATTTTGGACTTTTCTAATCAGTTCATTGGAAAAAGGAGTGTTTTCTCAGTAGGGCATATTTTTACACCTCTCTATAGACTCTTGTTTGTGTGTGTCTTTTGCTGTCATTTGATGGATGACACACATTCCAAGAGGTAGATACTAGTGAAGAAACTACCTACATCTAAAGAAAACTATCAATACAATTCCTCTTTATTAATGTAAATAATAGGAATCTCTCCATCCTAGAGTGTCTGCTCAGCACCTTAAACTCTAAATAAGATACACAATTTCTGCTATGCAAATTGCATATCTCACCTTGAATCTATTTTGAAATTTGGTGTGTCTACACAGCACCAAATTTCAAAATAACGCACTATTTTGAGCCATCTCTTATCCCTTGTGCAACGAGGTTTATCGGGATGGCAAAATAGTGCACCTGTGATTTCAAAAAATATTTGGAAATAATTGGCGGCTTGTATAGACGCAGTACAGACATACCCTTAGTGACTATTTTGGAGAAGTTCTGACTTAATCTGCTTGGCTTTGTGACTGGAACAACTGATACACTTGAGTCAGGAATAATGGTTCTTTCCTTTATAGTATCCAGACATTTTGATAGTATCTTAGACTATGCCTTAAAGAATGCAAGTTTGTTTATCTCTGCACTAGAGGTACAGCTGAAGTAGTCACGTTTACATAATATATGTGCTCCTGCAATAAGATTCACAAGCCTAATTTTTCTACAAGATTGTCTGAACCTCTCAACTGCAATATAGAATTAGAAGTACAAATTTTATCAGTTTGCTGAAAATGCAGTCAGTTTTAGTTGTCTCTACCTGATTAAAGAAGACCATTGTGGAAGTTTTATGTCCAAGAAGAAACAATTATATAGGATTTTTAGTGTAAGTGCCCTTTTCACATCCTTTCTTCCTGCCTGGTTTGGGACAGCGAAAAGAAATGTAGTAAGCCTGCCAGAATTTTGTATGTAAATAAGACAGCTTCACCTTAACATCAGAAACCTATTTACTAAGGTTCCACTCAGTGGACTATAAGAGGACAAGCATCTAAGTTAGTTATCACTACAGAGTGTTGAGTCTGTAAAAGGAGTTATAGTCTTACTGAATGCATGTATGCATTACTGAATAGACTATTGAATGTTTGAATAAATTGTTGAATAACCTATAGAACTTTATAAATATAGAAAAATAACATTATCATATGAGGGCCATTTAGCCATGTAATGGACCATATGCCATACCAATGCATTAAAGAAGCTTATAGGTAGTGCCCTGCATAGATTCAAAATCTGTATCCACATACATATCTACAGATTTTTCACGGTTCTAGGTACAAAATTTGTATTCACATCCATATCTGCAAAAGTGAGTCGTCGATATCCACTGTCATGGATGTGGATACCTGTGGATATAAAGAATCTATCCATGGATTTGCAGGAGTCTACTTATAGGATACCCAGAAGTTCTTTTCCATAGAAATTTGTGAGCATACAACACTTGTGCCTTTATACTTCCTTGGCTTAGAGGGGAGAGGCTGCTGCAGAAGATTTGTGCGTTACAATTATCTGACACTTCTTGAACATCTTTATTATACGTGATCAGGTAAATGTTGCATTGACTGGCACAGTATATGTTTGTAATGTGCGTAGGCCCTTCATAGGCTAGATATTCATCTCCTTGTTTGTTGTGCTCAGTTCTTTGTATTCCTTGTCTGTATCCCAATTCAGAGATTTGGTGAGCTTCACTTTTGAACTGTTGCTTCTGCAATTAATCACATTTTTTTCTTCCCTGCTGTTTTCTGCCTGAGTACAGATGTCTACTCAGGAATATTATCAGGTGAGAACTTAGATTTTAATTTGTTCAAAACATCTTATGTGTCTTATTACTTTTAAAGTTAGGTATATGGATTTGTTGTTTTTTATATATTTTTTTTCAGAGACAGAAGATAAATTAGAGACATGCTAATTGCTAACAATATGTTGTGTGGAAAATGTTGTGTGCTACCTGTGTGATTTTAAAAAAGAATACTGCTTAGTCCTCACTAATAGAGCCAAATCAACAACTATATAGAAAATTATTGTTTTACAGTGCCCATAGATTTTTTTTTTGTATGTATTTGTATCTATCTATGGGTGTGTCTAGACTACAGGGTTTTGTCGACAAAAGTCCACTTTTGTCGACAAAACTATACCTGCGTCCACACTGCCTTTGAGTTATGTCGACATAATGTCGACAAAACTCAGCAGTTTTGTCGACGTCTGTAAACCTCATTCTACGAGGAATAACGCCTTTTTATCAACAGAGTTCTGTTGGTAGAAGACATTATTGCATCTACACTGTCCTTTGCGTCCACACTGTTATGTCGACAAAGCGGCTTGCTTTGTCGACAGAACTGGATGTAGTCTAGAGGCTCTTTGTCGACAGTATCTGTCAACAAACCTTCTGTCGACAAAACCCTGTAGTCTAGACATACCCTAAGTCATTGAGGCCATTATAGCGTTTAGCTGGTGGATATACAAATTAAGAAAAGCATAACATTTTAAATGGTCTACTTATAGCTTCCTAGAATTAGGCTGCTTAAAATTGTGTTGGGATTATTTTTCTATTTCTGCATCTGATTACTTCTTTCTTAACTTCACTTTGATTTTTCATAATCTGTTATTGCTTAATAGTCTCTGATCAATTATTTGATTTTTTTTTTTTAACTGGACTTTGAAAAGAGTTAGATTAGGGCTCATTTTAATTTTGTTTCTCAGGTTGTTCCACAATTGAGGACCCATCATTGCAACCTGTGATGTTAATGCTATATCCATGCTATTGCCTGGTTCGAATAATGGTGGAAAGGTGCCAATATACTGTAGGAAATTACATATTGTTGGCATCTAATCCTAGCCATTTATTGATTAGTGAGAGAGGTTGAAAGATGGTGACAGTAGTTGAGAATTGTTAGTATGCAGTATTGGTTCCTTGATATTATTGCATCCAAACTAGTGCATACTTCAGAAGGGTTCACCCAGTAGCTCATAGTGTGCAGCCTTCTATGGCTTTGTAATTTTTATGTTTAATCATGAAATGAGAATAATTTTGGGTCCCTATATACATATAATATATGTGCTTTACTTTACTTTCATCTGTTGGCTTAGTTTTATAATTGCTTCAGTGTGAAAACATTTATTATCGTAGTATAATTGGAGTCATTGAAGATCTATAGCATCTTTTTGTGTTTTGTAAGAGTGCATATTCCAACTGGAAAATAACATATTGATAATTCATATATACAAAGTGGCTGTTAAATGGTTATCACCTTCCACTACAATAGATATATTCTTACAGTTCTGGGTGAAATTATTTTTATATATAGGTAGCCATTAAAATGCATAAAAATGCATCTAAAGTTACTGTATAGTGATATTTGCAGTGATGGTGGTGTAGTTGTGTTGGTTACAGGGTATTCGACAAAGTGGATGGGTAATATATATATATATATTTTTTTTACTGAACCAACTTTTACTGGTGAAAGCGATAAGCTTTTAAACTACACTGAGCTTTTCTTCAGATCTGGGGGAAAGTGCTTTATAGTGATGACTAAAGGTATGTCTGCACAACAGGGCTAATGTCGAATTAAGCTATGCAACTTCAGCTACGTCAATTAAATTGCTTAAGTCGAAATAGCTTAACTTGGCTTCAGGTACTGTCTACACAGCACAAAGTCAAAGGAACACTCTTCATGAGAGTTACCATGACTCTGAGTAAGAAGTCGACCAGCTTGACGTTATTTTCAAATAAAGGCTTGTAGTGTAGACCTGCATTATGTTATTTCGGAATAACGTTAGTTAGTTATTCTGATATAATGCTGCTATGTAGGTGTATTCTTAGGGTACGTCTAGACTACCGGGATTTGTCGACAGAAGTTTTGTCGACAGTATCTGTCGACAAAACTTCTGTCGACAAAGAGCGTCCAGACACATTGAGTTCTGTCGACAAAGCAAGCTGCTTTGTCGACAGAACCCTGTAGTCTAGACGCAACCCTACAGGCAATAACACCTTCTGTCGACAGAAGGTGTTATGCCTCGTAAAATGAGGTATACCAGCATCGACAAAACTGCTGAGTTCTGTCGACGTTATGTCGACAGAACTCAGCGGTAGTGTAGACGCTGGTATAGTTTTGTTGACAAAAGTCCACTTTTGTCGACAAAACTCAGTAGTCTAGACACACCCTTAGATACCACAGTTATTTCCTATTCTAGGAAGAGAAACATATAGGGGTTTCTTCAGTACTGTTTCATAGTTACTGTTGGTAAATACTGACTCTTTAATGGCAACTACTATCTGTACGTATACACTTATTTTTAGAAGTAGGCTCTTGGAATTAAAGGTACAATGAAAATATCATATACATTTAAAGTAATTTTTAATACGATTCTTCTTAAAAAAGAGAGAGATGGAATTCTGTCCTTCGCTGAAGCCACGATACACCAAGTTTCTAAACGACATCATATATTTCATCAATTTCCTACTTCAATAAAATCCTGATTTTGAAATGGATGTTGCATCTCGTTACTTCCCTAAGTAATCCAGAATAGCAGCTGCCACTTTCTTTCTTTGCAGTGGCTGTAATATGTTTATCACTTTCATTAATATGTAACTGTCATGCATTAGAAGCCTGTCTCAACAGCTGTTGAACTCAATGGAAAAGTTCCTAATGATTTTGATAGGTATTGGATAGTTCCCTGTCTGAGAGAGCCTCGCTACTTTGATATGAGACCAACTTTTTGGTTATATTCATCTTCACCTCTGGATACAGACATCAGGTGATCATTTTAATGGATTTAGTTGGCATTATTTCAACTTGATTTTAAAGCAAAGTTAGGATCTTAATGCCCTATTCCTATTGTACCAAAATGAGGAAATTTGCTGCTGATATAATATATATTACATCTTTGGGGGCAGAAAAAACTTTTTTTTTTTTTTATAAAAGACTAGAAGACTTTTCCGGTATCGCTCACGTCCTTAACTCCCTTCCTGTTTAACTTCCTGTAAATGATGGCTTTGGGTGGGGCTGGGAATGCCCTGTGGGCATTCCATTGCATAACTCCCTCCTACCACAGTCCTCCCTTTCCATTTTATGAGAAACAGTTGAATTCCAAGCACACGCTATTGTCTTGGCACAATCAAACCTTTATCTTGCTTTAAGTTATAATAAGAGGAAGTTGCGTACCAAATTTGGTGATCTTAGCTTTTACAATTTAGGAGCAGTACTTGAACAAATGGACTCACAGACAGATGAATGACTATATATTTCTAAAATATATAATAAGATTTTACAAAGTGAAATATAAGCTAATAGGTACAGAACAAATAATATATGGGGATACAGGTTCTTGGAAAGTGAAAAGCTGATGGCAGTGGTCTCCAACCTTTTTAACCACAAGCTCACTTTTTCAATGTAAGAGCAATGTAAGATCTACCTCAAACCCAAACACCCTTGCCCCATTTCCTTCTTGCCCCTTCTCTGAGGCCCCACCCCTGCTTCACCCCTTCTCAAAGGCCTCACCCTGATCACTTCACCCCCTTTCCTCCCCCAACCTCATTCATTTTCACCAGGCTGGGGTAGGAGGTTAGGGTGCAGCCTCTAGTCTTGGTCCAAAAATAGTTCAGTGTGGGTAGGGCTCCAGGCAGGTGATTGGGATCCAGGAGGAGGTTCAAGGAGCAAACTCTAAGGTGCAGGGGAACTGGTTGGGTGCAGGAGAGAGTTCAGGCCTGGGACAGGGATTAAGGAAGCAGGCTGTGGCTGGGCACCATTTAACTCAGATGGCTTCCTGGTGGCGGAGCAGTGGGGTTAAGGCAGGATTACTCCTGCCCTGGCCCTGCACAATTCCTGAAAGCATCTGGCATGTATAGCAGTGGCTCCATGGCACCATATGCTGTCCCTCATCCACAGTCACTGAGCCCACAGCTTCTACTGGCCACGGTTCCGTATTACTGATCAATGGGAGCTGCAGGAGTGGTGTCTGCAGGCAAGAACAGCATGTGGAGACTCCCTGCTCTGCCTTTCTCAGGGGCTGCAGGGACAAGCCAGCCACTTCCAGGAGCAGCAATTACCATTGGGATAATTACTCCAGCAACAACAGGTTAGGAATTTTAGAACTCACTACTCAACTAATTAAATTTAAGCATAAGAGAGAAATGAAAACGATTAAATGCACAAACCAGTCAAAACCCAAAAGTAACTCCCTTTGCAAGCAGTAAAAGAAGTAACAACAACAGCCCACATATGTGTTAAGTTGGGAGAGGAGAGTGAGGGACAGTATGTGTTTGTGAGATGACAGACACATCATGTGTGAGTGTCAGAGATTTGCATTGCAAAGTTCCCTCCATCCCCTTCTTTCTGTGGAGATAGGGTACAGAAGTGGGGAGAGGAGGGACACCCTGACATCAGTGCTTCCCCCTCACACTCTGCACAGCAAGCAGGAGGCTCCCAGGGGGCAGTTCCAAGGCAAAGGCCAGGAGCAGCATGACAGTGGGTGGAGTGGCAACTGAAATGCCAGTGTGTAATAGCTTCTTGGCCAAACCAGTCAGGATCACCTGTCAGAGGCTCCCACATCTACCAGTAGATCCTGATCTACTGGTTGGTAACCATTGCCCTACGGCATACAATATTGATGACAGTAGTAATAGTATGTAATATAGAAGGTACCTAGGTGTTTAATATATTGAAACCAGCCTCTAAATAGTGATTCGGTTCAGCAGATACTTAGCATTTGGGTACTACTTTAGATGTTTGGTTATACCAGCTGCCCTCCCCCTTGAACCATGTGTTGCACAGGGAACGCTGCAACGTTTAATTTGAACCTGATTAAGACTAAACTAGGCTCACTCTGACTAATAAGCTGTTAAATGTTCCTGGATTCAGAAGGGAGGAATGCCTGATAAATCCATATCTATCACCAGTGATTCCTTTTTCCAGTAACAAACAGGCAGTGCCCCTGCTTGCTTGGGGACCATTTCGGATAGCTCAGTGGTTTGAGCATTGGCCTGCTAAACCCAGCATTGTGAGTTTAATCCTTGAGGGGGGCCATTTAGGGATCTGGGGCAAATCTATCAAGGATGGTACTTGGTCCTGCCATGAGGACAGGCGACTGGACTTGATGATCTCTCAAGGTCCCTTCCAGTTCTATGAGATGGTATATCTTCATATATTAAATTTAGGGCCAAAGCATATATTGTCAGAATTGAGAAACAGCATACACAGAAAATGACAAACCAGAAATACAAACCCACCCTAACCTAAGAAGACAGAAAATCCCTCAGACAAATAGGAATATACATTACAAAATGGTTGATTGTGAGCAATGGCTGCAGACCTACTACACCACGACTGTTTCAAGCCTTGGCGGAGGATAAGTGAGGAGATCTCTCAAAACTGGTATCCAGACCTTTCCAACACAGGATTGTCTAGGAATCCTTGATCTCTTGGCCTGTAGCTCTCCACTGGATTCAGAGGCAAATAACCCTTTGGTACATGCACATGATCCAAAAGGATGGTGGTGGTGGTGACACAAAGTCCAACTGTCACTATCCCTGGCCTCAACTCCCAAACATGGGCCTTCTCCACATGCCGGTGGCCCACGGGATAGCTATACAGTTGAGCCCACACTAATATATTCACAATTATGATATTACTCAACCAATCTCACTAATTCATACATACATAGACGCAGATAGGACAGAATAGACAAACCATACAGGTACACATACACGACAGAACCGAACGAACAACAGACCAACAATGAATGAACCAAACAGAAAAACCCAAACAGAATGGAACAGAGGGGTTTTATTAACATTTGGGTGGGAAAAGGTCCATGAGTGTTGGGTGCATAACTCTGTGGTGTGTGCAAAGATTCCAGAGGGTGGTGCACACCTATGAAGGGGAATATGCAATCTTTGGGTGGTGTGCATTTTCTAGGGGGCTGTGTGCACAATGTTTGTGGGGTTCAAAGCTGAGGAATGAGTGCAACATTGGCTTTGGTGGGGAAGCTCCCCTCCCTGCTTCTTATGGTCACACAAAATGAAACCCATGAGATACTCCATTTTATAATCTGCCTGACTATAACACACATACGTTTACCCAGTGTATCCAGTCTTTGATCATTGGATTCCCACAAAAATTTTAGGCACACTGTTCCCAGAGAAAGAGTATACCTCATTTTACCATTTAAAGCCTTGTTTCTCAGCTCATGGGTCATGTCCCGAAAGTGGGTCACAAAGATGTATGAAAAGATAGTGAACAAGCTTAAAAAAAGTTGCATACATTTTTAATAGACTTTGCTTGCGCTCCACCATTTGTTAACATTGTACATACCAATAACATTATTTGAACATGCACATGTCACCAATTAGCCAATTATGTGCTGTAAATGAAGACTTTGCTGATGAGTGGGGCTCTTGCCTCACAGTCCCCACTTCCAAGCTCACTGCCTCAGAAAGGGATATGGTGGGAATTGTTGGTCTACCCCCTATTTTTGTTATATGTAGAAGTTTCTGCTGCCTCACAAGTGGTCTACCATGTTCCCTGAAGGACATGTGGTGAATCCTAAGGTGGGAGAAGGCAGGCGGGTGAGAGAACAGGAGATTAGGACTTGCGAGCAAGGTAAGTAAGTCTAGCCGAGATGAATGGAGCTCTGTGTATTTTCCTTCCTAGCCTCAGCCCTGTGCCTGGGAAATTTTCAGTTTCCTGGTTTCATCACCTACTTTGGACTGTAGCCATTTCAAGAGGAAAGATGCCCCAAAGCAGCCCCTTCTTGACCCAGGACAGCTATTTTGCAAATCAGTGATTGATCCTGGAATTCCAGATGAGTGTAAGAAGAGGAAAGTCCTCTAAGGGCACCTTTGCGATCAGTGCATCTGGCCCTCTGCAAATGACTAGACCCCATGGCATACTGTAGATGCCCATGGAAACTGCTCGGTACACTGAGTGATTACGGTAGAGCTTGTGCTAGCTTTGCACATGGTGCCCTTGCTGGTAGTGCCCCTGCTTGCTTGGGGACCATTTGGGGTTCATTTGTAGGTCAATGGCTGGGCATACCACATTCAGCCTTTCCTGAAAAGTTGGCAGAGCTGAGCAGTTTGGGAGCAGTCAAGCTGAGTGCACTGCAGAGCATTGGAGGCAGTTGGAGGTGGAGGCTCCAGGACTGTGCTCTGCTGTGGGCCGGTATTGTGCTCCTTTGCAACCTTAATATTCTTTTAATGTACTTGTTTATATAGGTATATTGGGGGGAAAGCCCATTTTATAAAGAAAATATTATGAGCCAATGTCTTCAACACTAGAGAATTTAGGTACTATATTCATATTATTATGGCCATGTCTACACTACAAAGCTAAGTCAAATTAAGTTACATCATCATAAGCTGCTGTGATTGCATGTGCATATTCACACAATGTTCCTGGTATCAGTAGAATGCCTACACAGCTGTGCTCTAGCATAGATAAAACACTGCACTGTTTGTGGGTAGCTATCCTACTTTGCAAATCTCTACTTTCTCCTGCCAGAAATTCTGGGAATGGATGATGGTGCATAATAGAGTGGTATCACATCATGTGATCATTTTTTTCATTCCATAATTGCAAGGGCTTGCAACTACATTTTGTGGTGTTTTTAACTGCCTCTGTAAGCATTGTGCCTGCTGTCTCTGCCTGGAAGCATGGATCTTGCACTGCTCGCCAGTCTTCCGATAAACATTGTGCACACAATGTAACAGATCCTGTAAAGTCAACCATCTGCCATCCAGACTTGCAATCTCAAGAAGTGTGCTGCTTACCAGGAGCTAGAATTCAGGATATGACCGAGAGTCTTCCAAAATTGATCAAGCCTTCGGATTGCTACCCCTTCCAGCTTCTCTGTGTAGGAACTAATGATACAGCCAAGAATGACCTTGAGCTGGTCACTTCAGATTATGTAGCATTGGGAAGAAGGATCAAGGAATTTGAAGTGCAAATGGTGTTCTCATCCATCCTCCCTGTTGGGTCCAGGTAGGGATCACTGAATCCTGGAAGTAAATGCGTGGTTGTACAGGTGGTGTTGAAGAGAGGGTTTTGGTTTGGTTTCTTCAACCATGGGACTCTGTTCCAGGCACAAGGATTGCTAAGAAGAGATGGGATTATTCACCTAATCAAGAGAGGAAAGAGCATCTTTGTGGGCAGGCTTGCAAACCTAGTGAGGAGGGCTTTAAACTAGGTTTGTTGAGGGACGGTTCCCTAAGCTCTGAGGTAAATGGAAAAGTGGGATACTGGGAAGAAACACCAGGAGGAAGAAGCAACAAAGGAGGACCCCTAAATCAGGTAGGGCAATCAACTAGTTATCTAAGGTGTTTGTACATGAATGTAAGAAGCCCGGGAAACAAACAGGAGGAATTAGACGCCCTGGCAAAGTCAAAGAACTATGATTTGATTGGAATAATAGAGACTTGGTGGGATGACTCGCATGACTGGAGCACTGTTGTGGAAGGGTATAAAGTGTTCAGGAAGAACAGGCAGGGGACAAAAGGAGGAGGCATTGCACTGTATGTAAAAGAGCATTATGATTGTTCAGAGCTCAGTATATAGAGGGAGAAAAATCTGTTGAGAGTCTTTGGGTTAAGTTTAGAGGCAGGAGCAACAGGGGTGATGTTGTGGTTGGTGTCTGCAAAAGATCATCAGATCAGCTTGATGAGGTAGATGAGACTTTTTCGTCTGGAAACTCCTCTTAGTTTTCTGAAAACAGGCCCTCGTTCTCATGGAGGACTTTAATCAACCTGACATCTGTTGGGAGACCAATACAGCAGTACACAGACAATCCAGGAAGTTTTTGGAGAATGTTGGGGATAACTTCCTGGTAGCTGAAGGAACCAACCAGGGACCATGTGCAGCTTGACCTGCTGCTCACAAACAGGGAGGAACTAGAAGAGGAAGTAGATGTGAGTGGTAAGCTGGGAAGCCGTGAGCATGAGATGGTCGATTTCAGGATCCTGACAAAAGGAAGAAAGGAGAGAAGCAACATACATGAAGGGGAAAAGAGTCCAGGAGAGCTGGCAGTATTTTAAAGAAGCCTTATTAAAAGCACAGGATGAAACCATCCTGATGCGCAGTAAGAAAAACAAATATGGTAAGTGACTAGATTAAGCACACCAAGGATGTCCCCGGTAAGCCAAACACAAAAAGGAAGCTTATAGTGTAAACTTGGACAGATGATTAGGGATGATGTATAAATATATTGCTCTAGAAAGCAGGGGAGTAATCAGGATGGCGAAAGCTCAATTAGAATTGCAGCTGGCAAGGAATGTGAAGGGTAACAAGAAGGGTTTCTGCAGGCATGTTAGCAATAAGAGGGTGATCAGAGAGGGTGTTGGGGCCCTTACTGGATGAGGGGGATAACCTAGTGACAGATGATGTGGGAAAAGCTGAAGTATTCAATTCTTTTTTTGCCTCCATCTTCACAGACGAGGTCAACCCCCAGACTACTGCACTAGGCAACACAGTATGGGGAGGATGTGGGCAGCCCTAAGTGGAGAAATAACAGGTTAAGAACTATTCAGAAAAGCTAAAGATACACAAATCCATGGGTCTGGATTTAATGCATCCTAGGGTACTGAGGGAATTGGCAAATGTCATTGCATAGCCTTTGTCCGTTATCTTTGAAATCTCATGGAGACTGGGAGAGATGATTGGAAAAAGGCAATATGTAGTGTCCATCTTTAAAAAAGGGAAGAAGGATAATCTAGGGAACTACAGACCAGTCAGCCTTGCCTCAGTCCCTGGGAAAATCATGGAGGGATCCTCAACGAATCCATTTTGAATCACCCAGAAGAGGGAAAAGTGATCCGGAATAGTCAACATGGATTCACCAAGGGCAAATCATGCCTGACCAATCTGATTAGCTTCTATGATGAGGTAACTGGCTCTGTGGACATGGGGAAATTGATGGATGTGATTTACCTTGACTTTTGATATGGTCTCCCACAATATTCTTGCCAGCAAATTAAGGAAATATGGATTGGATAAATAGACTGTAAGATAGATAGAAAGCTAGCTAGATTGTCAGGCCCAATGGGTAGTGATCAATAGCTCAATATCAGGTTGGCGGTAGGTTTCAAGCGGAGTGCCTCAAGGATAGTTTCTAGGGCCAGTTTTGTTCAACATCTTTATTAATGACCTGGATGAGGGAATGGATTGCGCACTCAGCAAATTTGCAGGTGAAACTAAGCTAGGGGAAGAGGTAGATACATTGGAGGGCAGGGATAGGGTCCACTGTGATCTAGGCAGACTAGAGGATTGGGCCAAAAGAAATCTGATGAGGTTCAACAAGGACAAGTGCAGAGTCCTCTACCTGGGACGGAAGAATCCCAAGAACTGTTACAGGCTGGGGATCGAATGGCTAAGTAGCAGTTTGGCAGAAAAAGACCTGAGGATTACAGTGGATGCGAAGCTGGATATGAGTCAACAGTGTGCCCTTGCAACCAAGAAGGCTAATGGCATTTTAGAGTGCATTAGGAGGAGCATTGCCAGCAGATCTAGAGAAGTGATTATTCCCCTTCATTCTGCACGGGTGAGGCCACAGCTGGAGTACTGTGTCCAGTTTCCTCCTCTCTTCCCCCCCCCCCCTTACAGAAATGCATTGGGAAGGGTCCAGCGGAGGGCAACAAAAATGATTAGGGGGCCTGAGCACATGACCTATGAGGAGAGGCTGAGGGATCTGGGCTTATTTAGTCTGCAGAATAGAAGAGTGAGGGGGGATTTGATAGCAGCCTTCAGCTTCCTGAATGGATGTTCCAAAGAGGAATGGAGAGAAGCTGTTCTCAGTATTGATGGATAGCAGAACAAGGAGCAATCATTTCAAATTACAGTGGGGGAGGTCTAGGTTGGATATTAGGAAAAACTATTTCACTAGGAAGGTGGTGAAGTACTGGAATGGGTTATCTAGGGAGGTGGTGGAATCTCCATCCCTAGAGGTTTAAGTCTCAGCTTGGCAAAGCCCTGGCTGTGAAGATTTAGTTGGGATTGGTCTTGCTTTGGGTAGGGGGCCGCACTCAATAACCTCCTGAGTTCTCTTCCAGCCCTATGATTCTATGACTTATATTTTCAGGAACACTGGGCTATACAGAAAGCTGCACGCAGGGACTTTTCCAGATCACAAGATTCTAATGGAGAATATGGAAATGCCCATAATCACTCTAGGACACTCAATGTACCTATTATTCATGTGACTCATGAAACCATACACTGGAAACACTGACAGAACCAATGAGCACTTCAACAACTGCTTTAGCAGGTGCTGAATAACTGTAGAACAGTGGTAGGCAACCTGCCTAAACACAGAGTTGCCAGATTCTGCTAGTTTCTGTCCATGTAGTCTTTTTCCCTACCAGAATTACTACAATGACACACACATAGAGCAAGAGCACGTGAAGTGAGGAACATGCTGGTTGTACACAACATTGAATATGACAGCCATGCACTGCCTCTGCATCCAATGAAAGCACTGCTAAAGTTCAATTGTACACCCCAGAATTTAGCAAAATTGATGTAGCTTGGGAGTTTGTTGTAATCAGTGCTTTTTTTGTGTGATGGTACTGCCTGGTACGCAGTACCAGCACCTCCAGTCAGAGCTTACCTAGAAAGAACGGAGTGTATCAGCACCTCTGTAATGAAAGTGACCATCTTAAAAGGGCCATGTCTCTTAAAAGGGCAATGCTGGCCCCACCACTTTTTTTTGGTTTTAAAAAAAGCACTGATTGTAATCAAGAGAATCTTGCTGCCCACTGAGATGGAGGGCCACCTATGTCGCCCCTACATTAGCTTATGTTGCCCATCTCTGCTGTAGAATGTGCATATGGCTGATTAAAGGGTTGCTGGCACTGCCTTTTTAGCAGGTTAGACCTCAATAAGGAAAATATTCTCATGGTCATAACAGCCTGCTGTGCTCGACATAACATTTGTGAAGCCAAGGAAGAAAAATTTCCTTGGGGTTGAACATTGAGATGGATGGTCAGGGATATTAAAATGGCTCAATGGAGGTGAGGGTTCCCATTCTAATCAAGAAGGGTTTAAATCAGCATTTTGGCAATGAGACCCATCAATGTGTCTTCAGTCAAACATTATTATCTTGACACTTTGAGTGACTCTGTAATGATTCTTGCCTTTTACTCTGTATATGTGGTGATTGCCACTGTTTGAATTTCTGTTCCAGCTACCCAGTATAAATCACAAATAAAGAATCATGGACTCAATTTTTATTGAACAACAATGCACAGATTAACATTTCTTAGAAGGACATGACAGCAGCAGACACTGAAGTGAGAGTCTCGCAGCTGTGTGTAAATCCAGCAGTCATAATGGAGAATGTCCTCAGGTGAGGAGTGTAAGGAGTACTGCAACAGGCTGGCAACCTGAGGAATGAATGTGGGCTGCAGGGAAAGTCTAGCATGCATGTGTTCTGCCTGCAGCACCATCAGGAATCTCTGTCTCTGTTTGGTCTTTTGTGAATTTTATTATCAGCTCCTTACCCTCTCTTGGCTGACCATTTGCAGTTTCTTGTTTCTTGTGTCTTTCTATGCTTTGTGCTCACTATCAGCCAGATCTGAAAATTGCAGCAATTCCTGAAACATGTCCTCTTTATTCCTCTTCTTTTGCTCCTTCTCTGATGGAGGCACTCCAGCAGCTTGTAGGAGCTGGCCCTCAAGGCCAATCTGCAACAAAAAAAAATACACAATATTGTATGTGCATTCATAGAATCATAGAATACTAGGACTGGAAGGGACCTCAAGAGGTCATCAAGTCCAGTCCCCTGCCCTCATGGCAGGACCAAACACTGTCTAGATCATCCCTAATAGACATTTATTTTACCTACTCTTAAAGATCTCCAGAGATGGGGATTCCACAACCTCCCTGGGCAATTTATTCCAATGTTTGATTACCCTGACAGTTAGGTTGGACATTAGGAAAAACTTCCTAAACCTCCCTTGCTGCAGTTGAAGCCTATTGCTTCTTGTTAGTGTAAGCCAGGGCTGAATTACTACATGCTATCATCCAGCTAAAGGGTGAGAGCTGCCCTGAGGGTAGGTATGGTCGCTCCAATTGTTTAGCTCTGCAAGATAATTAACTGTTAATTGTTGATATGTAAATACAGCTCATTCCAGGAGGGGGAAGGAATCTGAGGTGTGGCTATGTAAATCCAATTCAGCCAGGGCTGACTGGAGGATCAGTGTAGGAATGGAATGTGGTGTATTGTAACTAATTTGGGGCTATTGTGGGGGGTCACAAATCATGCTACCCCTTAATGTGGGAACTGTAAAATATGACACCATCATTGGTTGCAGGAGAGAGACCATCATTGTGAGAGGTCTCAGAGGAACAAGCCTCCCCCCTGCCAGAGTTAAGTGAACTGAGTTGGGGGGGGGGAAAGGCTTGAGTAAGCCTGCTTCATGCCTACCGGTTGTGAGTTGTAAGACTGGCTCAACCTGCCCCTTTCCCCCTGTTTGTAAGGACAGACCTAAAGCAGACTTCATCAGGAGTCTTTTTGCTAGTCCAGTGGAAGCTGGAATCTTTGGCCAGCCTAGGTGGCAGCAAAAGAGTTGAAATCACTAAGTGCTGAAATCTCTGGTTTGGCTGGCAGCCATACCCATTGCAACCAGCAGTGTGACCGGCAGGCAGCAGAGCGGCTGGTGGGAACGACCGGTAGGCGGAATGCAGAGCAGCTGGTGGGAATGACTGGCAGGAGGCCAGTAGGAGTGGTGACAGGCAGCCAGCGGAGCAGCTGCGAGAACGACCTGAGAGGCGGAGCAGGGCAGTTCACGGGACGGCTGGAGCAGCTTGCGGGACAGCAGGTGGAGTGTGGCGGAGTGAATTGCGTTAAAGATGGCAGCAGAACTCTGCGGAGAGGTGGGGCCATCGGCGGACCACGTAAGGTGTATTAAGCCACCACCCCTCCGTTCTATCCAAGTTGGGAGGTAAAAACCCTACAGGTAAACTTTTGAACCCTGGGGCGGCACTGACCTGGGACAGAGAATTTTGGGGTGTCGGACTTTAGGGATTTGGGTGATTTTTGGGCTGCTGGACTCAAGAGACTCTTGGGGTGTTGGACTCTTGGTGACTTGGGTGATTCTTGGCTGGGGGTGGGTCTTTGCTCATGGTTTGATCTATGAATCCTAGTTGTGGTGTTTTCCCAATTTAATGCTGATGTCAGTTACCTCATGTTATTAAAGATTTGCTGCAATTTCAAGGCTCTGTGCTTGCAAGAGGGGAAGAATTGCCTCTTTGAGGCACCCAGAGGTGTGTGTAAGATTTCCCAGAACACTGGATGGGGGCTCGAGCCAGTGTTGCATTACGTTGTTGGGAGGGGACCCCTACAGACTGAACCTGGCCCTTGCTGCTATTAACTCGGCTTAGCAGAAGGGTTACACTTAAATATCTCCAATGATGGAGTTTCCACAATCTCCCTAGGCAATTTATTCCAGTGCTTAACCACTCTGATAGGAAGTTTTTCCTAATGTCTAACCTAAACTACCCTTGTTGCAATTTAGGCCCATTGCTTCTTGTTCTATCATCAGAGGTTAAGGAGAATAATTTTTCTCCTTCCTCCTTGTGACACCCTTTTAGCTACTGTCATATCCCCTCTCAGTCTTCTCTTTTTCAAACTAAACAAATCCAGTTCATTCAGTCTTCCCTTGTAGATCATGTATTATTGAAGATGCCAGGACCCATTTCCTGCATTTGTGTGGTTTCTGACCAGGTCTGTATGCTGTTCATCTATGTGCTACTTAGGTTCCTTCAGAAGTAATTGAAGGAATTTAATAATTTAATCATTTTTGCTGCTCTTCTCTGGACCCTCTCCAGTTTCTCCACACCTTTCCTGAATTGCAGTGCCCAAAACTTGACACAATTCTCCAACTGAGACAAAATCAGTGGTTCTTGCGCAAATACTCTGATGCTCCTGCTCAGGGATAAGCCCTCTTGCACAAGTATTCTTGCGCAAGAGGGCCAGTATAGACAGCCACGTTAATTTCTTGCACAAGAAAGCCCGATGGCTAAAATGGCCATCGGAGCTTTCTTGCGCAAGAGAGCTTCTACACTGGCATGGATGCTTTTGCGTAAAAGCAAATCTTTTTCGCAAAGGCACATGCCAGTATAGACGCTCTCTTGTGCAAATACTTTTAACAGAAAAACTTTTCAGTTAAAAGTATTTGCGCAAAATCATGCCAATCTAGACACAGCCCCCATGTCCTGCTCACAACACTTGCAGAGTATCTGCAGGAAAGTTTCCTAGAGATCTCTATGGAGGATTCCCAGGATCTCTCACTGATTAACAAACTTTTCAGCAGTACCCCACTGTGTAGCTGCACAGGGTAATGTGAAGCAAATATTAACTGTACTTTGTGTTGTTAATTTCTATCCCACATCTGCCGTGTAACAAAATAAAGGAAATCTCTACCTTGTTTAACTGTGCATTATCAAAGAAAAAGTATTTACCAACATTCCCTATTCCTGCATGAGCTGTATTTACATATCAGCAGTTAACAGTTAATTATCTTGCAGAGGGAAGGGGAAGGGGGTGGTGGAAGCATGCAAAAGAGCTGACCCCGCTCCCCCTTCCTCTTTCTCCCCCCCGTGCGTTGTGTCTGGCCCGGCACTGGTTTTAACCATCAGTGCCCTTTTCCACGCTGGCGTCCCTGCCAGCACCCCTGCTTTTCCTGGGTCCACCTGTCCACTGGTTTGCATGCCGGCTGAGGCGCGCCTGCGCCATGAAGGCAGTCCTCCATGCGCTGCCTCTGTGCAAGTGCCACAGGCCCAGAACAGCAGTGGCCTGGGAGTGCATTGCTGCCGGCGGAGCTGGTGCAGCGGGGGGTGAGGAGGTGGGAGGGGAGGAGTGAGGCCCCCATCACACCCTCCCACAGTACCTTAAAACCTTCTCCTAGAAAGTTTGGTTGTGGTAGGTCTTATACTGTCCAAGTTATTAGAGCACAAACATACAAACATTCTCCTTTATATATTAGATACATAGGGGTGTCTGAACACAAGTAAGAGAGTGGCTGGATGGGGGTGGGGCTTTGGACATTCCTGGCCACTGTATTACCCCAGTCGTCTGGGAAGCCACCATTTGCTGGGAAGTGTGGCGCCCGCTGCCCCAGCTCTGCCATGAGCCCCTCACACACCCAAACTCCTGCCCTGATTCCTTCACCTCTTCATTTCTGCCTTAAGCTCCCCATTCTCTGCTCTAACTCCTGCAACCCCCATCTCCTGTTCTGAGCCTTCTCTTACAACCCTGATTCCTGCACCTTCCATGCCCCTAGCCCCCTGTCCTGAACCCCTCCTTATGGATGTGAGCAGCACCAGGTCAATGTGCTAGTATTTGATAATGGGCTGTTTAGTTTAGCAGAGGAGGATACTCCACAATCCAATGGCTGGAAGTTGAAGCTAGACAAATTCAGACTAGAAATAAGGCATAAAATTTGAACAGTGAGAATAAATTGACCACTGGAACAATTTCCTAGGATTGTGATGGATTCTCCATCACTGGCAATTTTAAAATCAAGACTGGGTGTTTTTCTAAAATAGTTCAGTTTAGCATGTGCAGAGTGTAGTGTTCATTAACAATTAATATATTGAGTAATGTCTGAAGAAGTTGACTAGAGACTGTCTTATACAGCAACCACTAATTGCTACTTTGCAGGAAGAGCTTTAACTGTTGGTGACCAGGCAGATAGATGAAGGAAAGGGATGTGGAACAACACATTAGCACACTGACATCAAATGACTTCAAACAAAATAAAATTACAGGTAGGAAAATCTCACTGTTTTCCCTTACGTAGCATTTGTGTTACTATTCTTGTATTGTAATTGAAACTTGGTACAGTGTACAAAAATACCGGTACAGTTATTTAATGTGTCTTAAAATGCAGCTTATATTGTCTTGCCTGGGCACTGCACCAAATGTTTTAAGGAAGCTGAAATAAAGAATCTGCTTGGACTGTGGGGTTTTTTTTTCTAAAATATCTTTGTGTTGTAATTGAAGATGTTGTAAATCTCATTGTGATACTGGTATTTCACATGAATTTGACTCCTACTATGTTTTTATCCAGAATATGGAAATGGTTACAGTGAAACTACAGAACCAAATATCTTAAATTTCAAATGTATTAATTGTTTTATTATCTGTCTCCCTCCTAAACAATTTGAATTTAAGATCTTAAGATCCTTACTGAGCCTTTTCTTATAAAGTAAAATATAAAAAGTGCTGGGCTTGATATTCCATTCTTTTAATAGTCTATTATTTCAAGGATTACAAGCTTTGGACTTGTAAAAAATTACAATGACACTTTAAACTTCATACAGGATTGTAAAAGGCCAAGTGTGATGGTGATATCTTGTAGCTTGTGGCGGTTGACTTGCTTTTTTAAATGTTTTAATATGCATTTCGTAAATGGGGAAAACAAATAGGAGTTTCATTTTTGAACTTTTATGTCCGTTTGAAATATTGACATGATTATGGCATATTTGAATAATTTTTTTAATATTAGAAACATTAGACTCTAATTTCAGTTTCTGTTATTATTTTTCTCAAATACTATTCCTGTTAGGAGACCATAACATTATAAAGCTGTTTAGAAGCCTAGGGAGGAAAAGAATGGGTGAAATCAGTGATTGCTATTTGGCGGATTCCAGTGTTCCATGCCAAAGAAGGGAGTAGGTGAAGTGTATTGTTTAAAGATTTGTCTGCTGGGATCTAGATACTTCTTGAAAGTGTTTAAGGGTATCCAATAATTTTCTACATAAACTTAACAGTTCATCTTATGTTCGTCTTTATGATATTTAATTATTCCTTTTTTATGCATAGCGACAGCAGTCCTCTCACAGCATATCATGTTACTGTATTGAAACCAAGGCTAATGAAGTTGGGGCTGCGTAGTGGCTTCCCGCTCGTCACAGCGCCACCTGCCGTCGAGTTGGGGAATTAATACGGCTGGCAGGTGGCCGAATCCCTTTCCGGACACTGCCCTCCGGCAATGTCCACAACAGCCTGAGCTTTTCCCCCCTTCCGGGAGAAGTTTGTGAGAGGCCAGTAGGCTGTCAGGAGGTGGTCCCTCCGCCTCCAGCACAGTGGGAGACGTGCCTGCCTCCCTGCGTTACCACGCCTTAAAACAGTCCAGGCGGGCGAGTCTCTTCCCGGCCTTCCTTCAGGTCGGGCCAAGAGATAATTGTTCGCGCGCCTGGCCTTGCTTCAGGTCCGGGCCGCAGAGAAATAAGCCCACCACTTGTCAGTCTATTATCATACAGTTCGGGGCAGGGCAACCGTTCTAGTCCTGTCCCTTTAAGAGTTCCCGCCTGATGCATGGATGGTCCCAAACACACCGTAGGTAAGCCCAGGCTCTTGAGCAGGGCAGTCAACAAATACCGCCAGCCAAACCCAGGCCCTAACTCCAGGCGGGGTGGCAAATAGCGGCCAGGCCCTGACGCCAGGCGTGGCCGCACCCGAACACCAGTTTGTAGAAGCTCCTCCTTCAGGAGCGGGCCCGGGAGCGCACCGGCAGCAGCAGCGGTGAGGGGGAGACTGCCACCTGGTTAGGGGGCGGCAGGGAGGGGCGCAGGCCCACCCACCTCACTGCGCCCCGGCCCAGGGGCCCTGATGGCAGCAGTGCAGCTGCAACTGGCTCAGCAGGGCTCCGGCCTGTAACTTGCTGGCCGCGGGAGGCTCTCCGCCCAGACTACCCCCTGGGCCACTCTCGTCTCCCCCTTCCCAGGTACCTGTAGCTTCAGCAGGTTCGTCGGGGAGTCTAGGCCGGTGTCGTCCCATCAGGGTCTGGGTGGCCCAATCCAGTGGTCAAGGGGTTGGAGCTCTGCAGCATCCTGTGGGCTCGTCCGGCCCCGGCGTTCCGGTACCCATTGGGGTTCCAGCCAGTCCCCCGGCTCGGGCCAGTCCTCTGGGTCCCTGGGAGGTTCTGCTGGCTGGCTTCGCCCGCCCACTCTCCCGTGTCTTCAAATAGACCCCACTACAGGCTGTCAGACCATGAATTTGTTTCCCACTCATTCAGAATCGGGGCTGCAGCAGCAGTCGCAAAGCTGGGTACAGGAGCAGAAGCAGTTCAGCACTGGCATATGGATATGTACCAAATATATATTAGGCTTCTGAGCCAACATTAATTTGTTGTAATCTCATTCAATGTTCCCTCTAATCTTTTCCATCCATGTGCAGAATAATTTTTGTGTGCACTAAGGTATGTACCAATGTGCACCACAAATAGAAATAAAACCTAGCTGTGAGCGCTCTGCTAATCAGTGGGCCAGCATTTGAATCTATCTAGAGTAGTCATACAAGCTCCCAGTTTAAGATAACACTGATCTCATTGTAGTAGGTTGACAACCAGCCATGCAGATGATAGTGTGACTCTGCAGGCACAGTATTGTGGTTTGGGCACATAGGCATGTGTCCAGGTTGCCTGAGAGTTTGCAGCAGGGCTTTGTTGATGAAGTGGTATTTAGTTGGCATGCAATGGAGGCGCATTATGGTATCTGCTAATAACAATGCTATATGGTGTGCTGGCCCATCAGTGGCCCCCACATATAATTGTAGTTTGTTGTGATGAAAATATTTTAGGAATACTTAAAGGAGTGGAATTACTGCTCAGGACAAGGAGGGATTTGGGGCTGATCCTTGAACTTCGTTCAGGAGTTCACATTCTTTGGTGAGATATGCTTCAGCATAGGGTTTGGCAGGGAGCTGAGAGCCCCGCCCCACCCAGGATGGAAAAGTCATGGAGATATGTGAACAGTGAAGTGGCCAAATTCCTTGGGAGCATAGCAGATACAGTAACTGCACTTCTGGGTATAGTATATGGGGCAGCTGAGTTGTTTCAGGAGGCTGGGGTACACCTATCCAAGTAAGATGCTGTCACATTTTTATCTGATATAAAAGATGACACTGGAAGATGTCTGGGAACCGGACAAGGTGTGGGGAGGAGGCAACCAAGCTGATTGATGGTGCCGTCTATAGAGTGGTTACTTCATAGGAAAAGTATACAGATATACTGGATAAATGGCTTGAAAAGGACTTAAGAAGAGATGTTCCTTAAAGGAACAAGCAGGTAGTGGTTGAGGACTCCAATGATTGGTACTGCAGAGAATTAGTCCCGTTCTTGTAGCCTACCTTAACCCTCCTACAAGGCAGGGGTGGATGGTAAGGTCCCAGCAATGGATTTGCTGGAGGGGCAGAGATGGAAGTACTCCAGAGTAATTATGGAAAACACATGGAGGTTACTTGTACTGTACACTTTCATCAGTAGGGTAGTGCAAGACATCTAATGATAAAGTTGCATCATGATTAAACTGATGTCAGAGTCTCTTGTCCCCCTTTTGGTATGGGTAGACAATTAATAGTTCATCTTAAGTTTGTCTTCATAGTATTTAATTCCTTAGTTGATTGATTAGGGTTAGGGCTGTTTGTTTCTTATTCTAAGTAGTACATGTGAAAATTGCTTATTGATACTGCAAGCTTGTGACTAGTGTTTACTGATTGCCAAACACTGGGGTATGAGTTCATCTGACTCAGCATGCCAAAAGTTGAAATGGTAGGAAAAAAAGTGACTGAATGTACTGAAGTAATGAAAATAGATAATTCATCTAAAGAAAAATGTAAACCTTGTCAAGAGTTGTTAAGTAACAAGATTGAAAAGAGACATGCTCATCTCAGTAAGTACAGAAAATTGGTTTCTTTTCATTCTTCAAGATTAAATATGCCATTGAATGAAATTTTGTCTATTACAGTGGAAGAACAGAACATTGGTGAGTTTGATCGTGCAAATGAGGCATTTTCAAAATGTGGCCATGATGATAATGTAAGTCCCTATTTGATGTCTTCCAGTTTCTCCTCAACATTTACTTGTTTCAGAAGCAGTCTTTTCTCTTTACAATACCCCCAAATATAGCAAATATCAATCAACAATTTTGTCATTTAAAAAAAAAACTTTAAAGGCAAAAACTTCAACTTGAAAAGAAAGTTGTAACCTCTTTTAAGCTGACATGTAAAACATTGCTCAAAATGAACAATTTAAAGAAATGTCCGGAGCAAGTTTGTCCTGAGCATACCCCTGTAGATGGATTTAAACTCACAGGTTGACTGCTAAATATCACAAATGAAGAAATGGAAGAAAATTAAAGGAAGAACCAAAAAATTGTCATTGAAGCAAGATTGTTATTGAAATTTGAAGAATGACTGAAAAATACTTGCTAGCATCCCGGGATGGGGAGATGCCCCTACTTAATGCTACTGATTCTACACTGAAAAATAAAAGTTCTGAATATTATGTCCACCGGAGAATCTTGGTCATAATGTTCTCTGGATTCTTACTGAAGTCACCTTAAATTCCTCAAGTATGGATGCTGAGTATGCTAGTAAATCCTCAGAGAGAAATAAAACCAAACAGAATATTAAAACCTATCATGGAAGTTGTTAAATGTCTTTGAAACTGCCATCAGCATCATGACTAGTTGACTGACAAAGAAGGGTTGATGCCCCAATTGCACTTAGAAAAGCTTGTAAGAAGATATTCTCTCTCTCTCTCTCTCTCTCTCTCTCTCTCTCTCTCTCTGTCATGAATATCTAGTTACAAGTAGCTTATTGATATTTTTCTGTTCACAAGGAGAACCAGTAAAGAGGGGCTGAGATAAAGCTTTATGAAATATAATGGTGTGTTCCTTTTCTAGTATTTAAAATAGGTTGTACACATATATTCAAGAGCCACAGTAAAAGTTGTAATGTGGCAAAACTATATTCTTCTTCGAGCAGTGTCCCGTGGGTGCTCCACTGTAGGTGTCAGCTTGTCCCAGCGCCGCAGATCGGAGATCTTTCTAGCCGTAGTCTGCCGGACCACGCATGCGCGAAGTACGTCTCGTGGCTTTTCGCGCCGTTTGAGCGCCGCTGGTCCGGCCCCCGCCAGTTCCTCCTGACTGTCCTCGGCCGCCGACGGAACAACGTCTCTCTGGTGAACACCGTTCCACTACAGATATAGAGAGACGAAATATAGTTATTGTATATAGTTATTGTATAGAGTTTAAAGTTATAGTTAGTAATCTAGTCGTTAGTCGTTAAAAACATTTTCTTCTTCAATAGTTAGTTGTTCTTCCTAAATGCCGGGCTTTAAGAAGTGTGGCGAATGCCACGAGGCAATGCATGCCTCTGATGGCCACTCCCTATGCATCAGGTGCCTCGGGGAAGGCCACATACCTCAAAAATGTCCCCACTGCTCCAAACTGACAGCCAGGGCCAGGCGGGACAGGGACATGCATCTGAAGGTCCTCTTGTTTGACAAAGCCTTACAGCCTGAAGTCAAACAATCCAAGGGACACGCGGAGCAAACTAAGAAAGCTAAAAGAAAACCATCTCCGACGCGATCCCTTCCACCCTCAAGATCGGGTGCAGACGACAAGCCAGGGACGTCAACGGCACCGCCCGCAAGTGTTGCGAGGCCGCCTGAAGACAGCCGAAGTAAGTCGGCACCGAGCCCTTCTATATCGGGTTCAACCATCTCAGCCGTCCCCTCGGTCTCTAAACCGTTCACAGGGACTTCTACGGCTTTGAGAACCGCTCCCCGGCACCGAGCCGTAGCCGCTCCCCGGCACCGAGCCGTAGCCGCTCCCCGGCACCGAGGCGCTTCCCGGCACCGAGGCGCTCTCAGGCGCGTAGCCGCTCACCGGCACCGAGACGCTCTCCACCATTGAGACGCTCTCCGGCACCAAGGTGCTCACCTGCACCGGAACACTCACCGGCGCTGAAGGGCGCACCCAAACGACCGGCGGAGGCTAGTCATCCTCCAGTGCACGACCCCACTTTGGCACCGCCTCAGGCTAGACCTCTAATGAGACGACGCTCGGGAACTCCCGAGCATCCTTCCCATCCTGCTCTGTCGGCACCGAATCGACCACCGCCTCCCACCAGACAGCAAGAGCCTCAACGCTCATCGGCACCGGGGCGCTCCCCGGCTTCGACCGCGCCGGCACCAAGTCGTCCTCCAGCACCAAAAGGGTTGTCTCACCACAGGCAGCCATCAGAAGGACGTTCACCGGCACCGCGATGACCTTCTCCTCTGAGTGGATCTCCGGAGCGGAGGCAATCATCGGTACCGAGTCAATCAACGACGGCGATGGGGACCACCTCGGCACGGATTCCTCCAATGCTAGTGGAAATAATCCCGCACTCAGTCATTTCCACCCCGGCTTCCTCTCCACCGGAGCATTTGCTAGCACCACCAGCCCATACACCCAGGAGATTATCTTCTTTATCACGGAGCCCTGAGTTCTCTCCCGAGGTGCGCTCCCCATCTCCACAGTACTCCGAGTACTCTCGTACCGGCCATATATCACCACGTTCCAGTCATTCTTACCATCGTGATCTTCGTTCACCCAGTCGCAGCACATATAGAGAGAGGTCGCGATCACCAAGATCACCACAGCTTTCAACCCATTCAGGATACTCGATGAGATCCCGTCGTTCCACGTCCCCCTATTATCATCATAGGTCATCCTATCATCAATGCCGGTCTCCACAAACCCATCTCGTGCAGAAACACCATTCTTCTTCTGCCCCCTCAAGACCACCAACTCCCTCCGGGTCTCCCTCTCACGTCGGGCAACCTCTTCCCGTTCGGGATCCCGAACCTGATCAGTCACCCGCACACCATTCCTCATCGTCCCCCGATGATGCAGTTTTTCTAGGAGACACCTCACCATCTGACGATCTGTGCCAGTTTCAGGAGTTATTCAAAAGGGTAGCAGAGAGTCAAAGCGTACAGTTGGGTGACGTGGAGCAAAAACAACACCATCTCCTTCGCAATATTAAGCACACTCACCAACTAAAGATCTCGCTGCCACTGGATGCGGCCATTCTCGAAATTGCGGACAACATTTGGCAGTCCCCAGCATCCGCCCCGCCGACAAATAAGAAGGCGGATAAAAAGTATTTTGTCCCCGCCAAAGGGATGGAATTTCTTTTCATGCACCCACAACCTAACTCCCTGGTTGTGGATGCAGTTCAGCAGAGGGCAAAGATGCCACAGCACAAGCCTACTGCCGCAGATAGGGATAGTAAGCGTCTCGATTTATTCGGACGTAAAGTTTATTCCTCGGCAACACTCACACTACGAATGGCCAACTATTCCTCACTGCTGGCGAATCACAACTTCAACAACTACGCCAAGCTTGTGCCATTGCTTCAACATATTCCAGAGACAAAACGAGACATTCTAAAGGCTGTTATAAAAGAGGGCTACGCAGCCTCCGGAACAGCCTTACATATTGCTCTGGATACAGCCGACGCGGCAGCGCGCACAACAGCTACATCAGTCGTTATGCGCAGAGCATCCTGGCTGCAACAGTCCTCTGCTCCTAAAGACCTGTTTTCGAAGGTTGAGGACTTACCCTTTGACAGGCAGAACCTCTTCTCCGAGAAGACTGACCAACTTCTCCACTCTGGGAAGGATTCCAGAACCACTCTTAAAACACTCAGCATGTACACTCCTTCATACCGTAAAAAGCGATATACGCCCTACCAGAGGCAGAGGCCCCCCCTTCAGCAGTCCCCTCAGTATAGGCCTCAGGACCAACAAAGGGGTAGGCAGCGGCAACAGCGCAGACGCCCGCCGCCCAAAGCTACTTCCCAACAGGATACCAGGCAGCAAGTTTGAAGCGTCCCTCAAGGGGTTGAGAACCATTCCTGTCAATACCATTCTGAGTGCTACGAAGGCGATATTTCATCACCGCCTCAGGCCATACCTTCATCGATGGGCCTACATCACCACCGACAAATGGGTCCTCCAAACAATTCGTCTCGGTTACACCATTCCATTCACGTCGCTACCTCATCCATCCCCCCCTGCCCTGTCCCTTTTCAGGGACCCATCTCACGAGATATTGCTCAGGCAAGAAGTTGCCCGTCTACTCACCGTCGGAGCAATAGAGCCTGTTCTGGACGAATTCAAGGGCAGAGGGTTCTACTCACGGTACTTTGTAATGGAAAAGAAATCGGGGGATGGAGACCGATACTAGATCTTTGCGACCTCAACCGTTTCTTGCGAAAACAACGCTTTCGGATGGTTACCCTAACTACAATCATCCCAGCACTTCAGAATGGGGATTGGTTCACATCCCTCGATCTTCAGGACGCATACTTCCACATTGCGATCCATCCGGCGCACAGACGATTCCTACGGTTCCAAATCGGTACAGACCATTTCCAATACAAGGTCCTGCCATTTGGTCTCTCGTCGGCTCCACGGGTTTTCTCCAAAACCCTGGCTGTGGTGACCGCATACCTACGTCGCCTACACATAATGATTTTTCCATACCTCGACGATTGCCTAATAAGAGCTGAATCGTTGCAGGAATCGCTCAGTGCCACTCAGACAACACGCATGCTCTTCCACGAACTGGGTCTCATTCTCAATGTTCCAAAGCCATCATTGGAACCACACCAAACAATACAGTTCATAGGCGCTCGTCTAGACTCTATGACCGAATGCGCATCATTACCGATGGAAAGGTTCCACACGATGCAGGACTTGATCCAGATTTTACTCATCAGCCCAAAGGTTCCCATACTACGGTGCCTACAGCTTATGGGACACATGGCCTCCACAACATATGTGGTGAAACACGCAAGGTTACATTTGCGATGCATTCAACATTGGATGGCTCGAATCTGCCCCCCCAATGTGCGCAACGTCCACAGGACAATAACAGTTCCCACCCACGTCAAGAAATCACTTGCTTGGTGGACAATCCCAAACAATCTGCTGTTGGACGTACCCTTTCATCGCCCCCAACCGTCGGTGCAATTGACAACAGATGCGTCACTCATCGGATTGGGTGCACATCTCGGGCCCGAACAGGTACAAGGCCTATGGTCACCGGACGAGTCGCTGATGCACATCAACTTCCTGGAGCTCAGGGCAGTGTACAAGGCATGTCAACACTTCCTTCCCATCATTCACGACCAGGTCATACGAGTCCTTACAGACAATATGACGACCATTTATTATATAAACAAGCAAGGAGGCGCCAGGTCCCACTCCTTGTGCGCGGAAGCGGTACGTCTATGGAACATGTGCAATCATCACAACATCTTTCTAATCACAGAATACCTCCCGGGCCATCACAATGTAACGGCAGACGCCCTCAGCAGGCATTTTTCTCTCAATCACGAGTGGGAGCTACACCCTGCAGTGCTTTCGATAATATTTCAACGATGGGGTTTCCCGCTAGTGGACCTCTTTGCAACTTCTCACAATACGAAATGTCCTCAGTATTGCTCGAGAGCGGGGATTGGACGAAATTCAAAAGGCGACGCTTTCCTATACAACTGGGGGCGTCACCTACTTTATGCATTCCCACCCACACCCCTAATTCCAAGGGTGGTGGAGAAAATAATTCGAGAAAGGGCCACAGTAATCCTAATAGCCCCAGCCTGGCCCAGGCAAACATGGTATCCATACCTACATCGCATGTCGAGGCATCCTCCGTTTCCTCTGCCAGCTCGACACGATCTCCTATCCCAGAATCATCACTCCCTTCTTCATCCGCAGGTGAACCATCTCGCGCTCATGGCTTGGTACCTAGTTGGTTCCAACAATCAGAAGTGTTATGTTCACAATCTGTCAAACACATTTTACTGAACAGTAGAAAACTATCTACATGGACTACTTACCTTTCCAAATGGTCACGGATCTCATCGTGGTGTTTCCAAAAGGATCTGAACCCAGTCTCCTCACCTCTGCAGTGTATCCTAGACTATCTGGTACACCTCAAGAATTCAGGCCTCACCTGTGCTTCCATCAGGGTTCATGTCGCTACAATCGCAGCCTTTCACCAGCGGGTCGACGGATGTTCAGTATTTTCCCATCCAACAACTAAAAGGTTCTTGAAAGGAATGTCCAACCTGTACCCGCACTATACTCAACCGGCGGATCCTTGGGACATCAAAATGGTTCTCAATTCCCTAACGGCCAGACCCTTTGAACCGCTAGCGACCTGCACTTTATATGACCTGTCCATAAAGGTCATTTTCTTATTGGCCATTACTTCCGCGAGGAGAGTGAGTGAGCTAGCTGCACTATCAGCTTCTCCCCCTTATACAATTTTTACGCACCAAGCAGTAATACTCCGAACGCTACCACGTTTTTGCCCCAAAGTGATCTCTCGATTTCACATCAATGAGCCTATAATCCTCCCTGTATTCCATCCCAAACCACATGCGTCACCAGAACACGCACGCCTGCACACTTTGGACGTCAGACGGGCTCTCGCCTTTTATATCGAGAGGACCAGACCCTTTCGAGTGACGGACTCGTTATTAATATCAATGACGGACCATTCTAAAGGTCGCCCATTGTCCGCTCAACGCATCTCTTCTACTATCGTACAGTGCATAAGGACCTGTTATGAACTACGTAAGAAACCACTGCCCTCAACCAGGGCCCACTCGACTCGGGCGGTCGCTACGTCCACTGCATTCCTCAAGGGAGTCCCCTTGATAGATATCTGCAGAGCTGCTACGTGGTCTTCCAACCTAACCTTCGCCACGCATTACGCCATCCCGAACTTGTTAATACCTGATTCCACGGTGGCAACAGCAGTGTTATCCTCAGCTACGGCATGCTAGCTCCGAACCCTCCTCCATTCGCGAGCTACTGCTGTACATTCACCTACAGTGGAGCACCCACGGGACACTGCTCGAAGAAGAAAAAGAAGTTACTCACCCTGTGCAGTAACGATTGTTCTTCGAGATGCATGTCCCATGGGTGCTCCACGACCCACCCTTCTCTCCTCTTCGGAATCTATTATTTTGTCTTTCAGACCAAGAGGCAGGAGGAACTGGCGGGAGCCAGACCAGTGGCGCTCAAACGGTGCGAAAAGCCACGGGCCGTACTTCGCACATGCGTGGTCCGGCAGACTACGGCTAGAAAGATCTCCGATCTGCGGCGCCGGGACAAGCCGACACCTACAGTGGAGCACCCACGGGACACGCATCTCGAAGAACAATCATTACTGCATAGGGTGAGTAACTTCTTTTACCAGTTTCTAAATTTCAAACCATCTCTGACCTTTGGTGAAGAAACCTCCAAATGAGGAATTAGAATATTGCTGAAATCCTTAATTTTATGGGATTAATATCCTGAGCAAGCTCTGTGACAAAATTTAGAGTCTTACTAATACATATATGTAAATAGTATATGATACTTTAAAAAAAAGGATCAGGTTTAAATGGAGCAGAAAGAAATTTGGGTATAAATATGTTATTTCTTTTACACACACACACACACACACACACACACACACACACACACACACACACACACACACACACACACACACAAAATTTAGGTAAAACAAGATTTTTTGGGATGATCTTTATTTAAAAGGTAAAATCACAACTGCTTTTGGAGAAGAACATCACTTACTTGAATTTACAGTGACTCGGGTTCCACCCTTAATGTTTAGTATCCATCGGAGCATGTCTTCTCCTACAGGTAACATAAAATGTAGAGGAAAAATTCTCAGGCCTAATTTGACCTCTTGTATTGTGTGCAGTACCAGTTTTGGAGTTAAGAAACACGATGATAAAGAGAAAATATTATCTTCAGATGAATTATTTAGGCTCTAGAACTCTTCTTTGTGCATTGATTTTCATGAAATATCTGAGGACAGAGCAAATCTCCCATTTTTTGCATAAACTAATACCTTTAACTCTGAAAATGTGGATGTTCATGAGATTAAAAGAAATCGTTGTTTAAAATAGTCACAAGAGAGCCTGAAGTTCATGTCTAAGAGACTATGATAAATTATCCAAGAAAGCTTTTCATATTGTAACACAAAGAAAGATTGATAAAGCAATTCAGTCAAAACAGATGGAGGAGCTTCAGGAATGGAATGAAAACTAAAACAGGATTATATCTTGAGGAGACGGCACACTGGAAAAGTGTCAGTTGAGGGATAAAATAGGAAGTGGTGCTGCAAGGATCAGTATAGGTCATACTTTTTATCTGTTGGCTTTTCAAAACCCTTTATATTCATTTGAAGACTATTTTCCACAATGTGTGCGGGGTATGGAACTTGTCATCTTGTGCGTGAACCTTATCAGATCTCGAAAGAACAAGCAGGCATTCCAGGAAACAGTTAGAATTTTTGCTCTGTGTTAGTACTTGAGCCCAAGTGTGGGCACTGAGCTGTTGAAGTGGTGCCTTTTGGATTATACTAGAATATGGTCCTGACTAAGGCTGTGAGAATAAACAGTTTGTGGTGCACTGCCTGACGTGTGTGTGGGAGAATAATTTAAGTTCGGGCTGAAACATGTTCTTGTTTTGTTTGTGTAGGTGGAAAAAATCATTGTGGGTCAAACAAAATGTCATTTGATTTAAAATTAAATGTTTGATTTCAGAATGGGGCATTTTAATCATTTTCTTTATTAAAAGGAAATTTGAAAATACTAGAGGTGGGGGTGGAAGCGATTGCTTCTTGAAGTACCTGATAGTCTCCCCAAGGTTTAAGCATTCAGCCAGGATATGGGCGATACAGGTTGAAGTCCCAGGCTGAGTTCCTGATTTGGAGCAGGGTTTTCAGCTTCGGCAGAGCCGTTCCCTTTATTGGACATTTTGGGGCAGCTGTCCCGAGCTTCGTGCTTTGGGGGCCCCCTGGGGCCTAGGATTTACTGGTGGGACTGGCACCAGCAGCTGGGGTCAGGCCTGCCCCTGTAATCACCAGCAGCATGGGAGCCGCTGGAAGCAAAGCGACTCATCTGTCTCCCAGTCAGCTTGCTCTGCTTCTCTGTGATGGTGGGAAGCAGAGCAATGCAATCTCAGCCTTCTCTGCTCCCTCCAAGTGACTCAGCTGGGAGCTGGGCTCAGCAGGGCAGAGCAGTCTGGGTCTGGATCTCTCAGGACTGTTCCCCACTCTGGCACTCCGAGTGCAGAAGATGGGGGCCTCCAAAGAGCTCAAAGGGGGGAAAAAACCTTTCCCTCTATAGGCACTGGTTTACCTCATCCCCCGAATCACAATACACAGGTTTTGGGGACCTGCCACCATCAAATGATTTTTATGCCTAAAAAATCAGAGGTGAACACTCGAACCCACCCCCAAGGATATCCCAAGCTCTTTTAGAGCAAAAGAGCTTGAAAAAAGAAAAGAGGAAAATAAGCTGCAGTCTCTAGTAGCTGAGGCATGCAGATACACACAGGCAGACCTTCCAGGACACTAGAATCAAATTATCACCTTTAATAAAGTGATTTTTTTTTATTATTACAAAACAAAAGACATACTTGAGAAAGCATACTTGGTTGCTAGATGTTACAGAGCAACTAAGGAAAACAAATTAAAACACAGAAAAGTCTCCGGGCACAATGCTAGATGGTAAATGGGGAGTGGAGCAGGAGCGGCTTGAGGAGAGCTGCCAGCAGCTAGCGCCCTAGGTGGAATGCATGATCGGCACCCCTGCCTCCATTGCCCTCAATGGCATGATGTCATCATTGGGTGCCGCGTTTAACACGGCACCCTAGGCAACTGCCGACGTTGCCTACATCCACGGGCTGCCCCTGGAGCGGAGGCATAGATTCACTCAGAGCAGTTCAAACCAAACCACAAAATGAAGAAAAATACCCTGAACGTGACTAGATTCACCTATCCCTTTACTTACTTCCAGTTTTCTCTTTGTTTCAGTCTACTTCCATGCCCCAAATTCCTTGGATATATAGTAGTCCTGCCTAGGTTTAAATCATTCTGTCTCTCTCAACTCCTGGTTTTTCTCCCCCATACAAAGAAAACAGGCAAGGAATCTATATCTAATTCAAATTTCATCTCTCTAGCTCAGTTGGTTCTCTCGGCTCCCTGGCCAACACCTTCGCAAGCTACCTGAGTTTAATCCCTTAGCCACTGGGTGCTGGTCAGCACTCCTCTTGTCCATTACAGGGTTATTCTCCTTCCTGCCCCTGTGGGGAGTGCAAGGGAAGGGCAATGCCTGTTGCTGAGGTTAGGTCCCCTGTAATGAGGGTGGAGCAGGGGTGGGAAGAGGTGCAGGGACTGAGGCACAGAGGGGTTGTTCTGGTCCCTGCAGTCCCGTAAGGATGGCCCTTGGATTTCCCACATTGCAGGTGAGTGCCCCAGTCACTAGTGTATGGAGTATGCTGAGGTGGATCTCTTTCAATTTCTCCTAATGAAGGTGTTTCGCTTTGTGTAAATATTTATTGGAGTGTGGACTGGAATGAGGGTGACTTCCCCCTGCCCAGTAAATGACCTAACTGACTGACTATAGAGTTCTCTTTCTGTCTGTCCCAGTGAATATTTATCTATTTCTGTACTGTTGTATAGCATTCTGTGCTATCTCAATTTACCCCACGAGTGATTGCATTTCAGCTGTTGAGTCGATCTCGCCAATAGATTACTTAACTCAGATGGTTGTAAAGTCTTAATTGATATTTGTAATGCATTTTGAGATCCTTTGATGAAAGACACTGTAGAATAAAAATGTAATGGCTATATAATGGCTATATCAATAAGTGTTTTATGCTTTGTGTTCACTCCCATTTTGTTCTATAATGTAATTTTTTCAGTGCAGCACTTGGGGCACTTATAAGGTGAGGGGTAAATCTGAAGAGGGAATAGGTTGGTATATGGGAAAGGAGGGTAGACCAGCACGCAGAACTGAGTCAGGCAAGCTCTTAACTCTTGTTCATTCGGCTTTTGTTGCATTTGTTTTCTTGTTCAAGTGCAGGGCAGAGGCAGGGCGGGAGGAGACTTTCTGCATTTCCCCCCACTCTCAGGCCCTGATTGGCCTGGAGGTATGGGGGAGTGCAAAGTCTCTCTCCCTGCCCTCCGGTGCGTGGTGCATCAACTTCCTGGATTGATTCTAAATGCTATGTACTCCTGTCCCTATGCCCTGATTGGCCTGCGGGTGGGAGAGCAGCAGGACCTTGGTGGGTCAGATCAACCCTCTTGGCGAGCCACACCTGGCCCACCGACGCCCTTTTGCCCATCCCTGGACTATAATGAAGTCCCTCCTTAATCTTAATAAATAGCTTGAGCTGTTTGATTCTCTTGATATAAGACAAGTTTTTAAGTTCTTTAATTCTTGTGGCTCGTGTTTGAACCCTCTCCATTGTAATGTGTGATTAGTTAACCCATATTCTATTTTTAATCAGAATATCATGAGACCAAGTTAGATGCCTTACAGGAGTCTAAATTTATTACATCAACTCTGTTAACTTTAATCCACCAAATTCATGATAGCATCAAAAATATCAAAGTAGTTTGATTCGTTTATTTTCCATAACTCTATGTTGTTTGTCATTAATTAAATTACCCTCTGTAACAGGGCCTAGTAGGGCCTCCCTTCATTCTGCCTCTGCTCTGCTCCAAAAACTACTCAGGGACCTTCAGATTCAGCAATCACCAGTGCAGTTTATTTCCAGTGCACAGTCCCACCACTGTTTCACTACCTACAGTTTGGAGGTTTCAGCCTTAGGATCTTCTCAATTTCTACAGCCAGGAAGGAAGAGCTACCACTCTCCTTCCACTCTCTGGCTTCCCACCATTGGTTTCCCTCCTCTGGGCCTGTAAATAGCCCAAAGCTAAGTAAACTGGCAGCTATTTGCCACTCAGGTGCAGGTTTCTTCAGCCAGCCCCAGTTTACTTCCTTTAATTGGCATTGGCATGACAGAGGCGAGCATCAGCCATTCCTGCTGATCACCATGTCAAAGTCTCTTTTAATTCTTTATTAATAAGAGTTCTATAGACAAGACATTCCATATTTTGCACAGGATCAGTGTTCATGTGACAGGTCTTTAATTTCCCAGGTCACCACTCTTTAAAATCATGAAACAACATTATCTTCTTATGTTCTGGGACTTCCATGGTGTTCTACTTAATGAAAATCAGCATCAGTCGTGCTGCAAGCTCCTCAGCCAGCTCTTTTAAAATTGTTGGATATAAGTTATCTGGGCCTGAGGATTTAAAAATGTCTAACTTCAGTGGTTTATGTTTAACATACAGTTTGCTACTGTAATGGAAAGTACTCCACTGAGGAAGGAACAATCAGTTTCACACATGCACAATGGAAAGTATTATCATAGTATATGACTTTCTCATCTACTTTTTTCTCCAGTAGAGAATGGAAATATTTATTTACAATGTCTACCTAATTACTAATAATTCTACCATTTCTATCAAGGAAGGGACTAATATAATTGTCAGGATTTTTTTGTTTTCTTTTCTTTTGTACCTATTGTACTGTCCAATATCATGATTGTCTCTAACTCTGGGCATAGATTCCCTTATCTGGCCTTTACTTCCCTTATCAAAATGTTTATAGTTTCTAGCCCATAATTTATATTCATTACTTCCCCTTTCTTCTATTGGTTGTATTTTATTTTGTTACATAGCTGCCTTTGCTTTCTTAACTAATATGATCTTTCCCCTCAGTTGTGGTGGTATGTTTTGTGGGCTTGTAATGAAGTGTTCTTAAATAATTTCCCAATTATCGTTCACGTTTTTATGATTAAATCCTTCTTCCCTTCTGATTTGGCTCATAATTGTTTTCAGTTTTGTGAAATTGGCTGGCCCCTTTAAAACACCAAATATATATCACTGGTATAGACTTCATTCTGTTTGCACATTATAAAAGTGGTCAAGTCATCATCACTTGCACCTAAGCTACCATTAATTTCTGTGATCAGTTCCTTTATCTCTCAAGACAAAGTCCAATACAGAATTGCCATTTGTTGGATGCAATACTATTTGAGATAGGAAAATGTCATGTGTATTATTTAGGAATTCCAAGAATGTTTGACTCCTGGCTACATGAAACCTCCAGAATGTGTCACACAGATGACAGTCTGGCATGATCAAACTACGTTTATTTTTACACATTATAGATAGGTATTTAAGGCACCAGTCATCCTATTCCCAAGTATGATTTGGTGGTCTGTGGCAGACACCTACAAATACCGCAACTTGTGCTTTATTTGTTAGGACACTGATTCATAAGCATTCAAGACCATTTTCTTCCAAGTTATCAGTAACTCAGAAACAGTTAATTCCTTTTCTGACATAAAATGCTGTTCTTTCTTCACCGCCATGTCTCCCTTTATTTCATATATACAGAATTAATGTGAAAAGTCTACATTTGCTAAATACTGCTCTACAGTTACCACATATACTTTTCTTCTTTAAATGGAGGAGGAAATTTTAGTAATCTCAGATCCTACTTTATGATAATTGATAGTAACTGGAGTTGGATATTGGAGGCACTGTTTTGCAATGGTTCTGGTTCTACCTGTCAGGATGCTTTCAGAAGGTGGAGCTAGGGCGCTGCTATTCGACCCCGTGGCGATTTTGCTATGGGGTCCCGCAAGGTTCCATCTTGTCCCCTATGCTGTTTAATATCTACATGAAGCCATTGGGAGAGGTCATAAGGAGTTTTGGAGGACGGTGCCAGCAATATGCAGATGACACCCAACTCTATTTCCCTGTGACATTAGAACCAGGTGTGGCAGTGACTGATCTAAATCGGTGTCTGGAGGCAGTGATGGTTTGGATGAAGTCAAATAAGCCGAAGTTGAACCCAGATAAGACTGAGGTCCTGTGGATCAGGAGGCCATCTGTTCGTGAATGTGGCATGGCACCTGTTCTAGACGGGGTTACTCTCCCCCTGAAAGAACAGGTACGCAGCTTGGGGAGAGTCCTGGACCCTTTTTTAACATTTGAAAATCAGATTTCTTGGGTGGCCAGGAGTGCCTTTGGGCAACTTCATTTGATCTGCCAGCTGCGACCCTTACTGAACAAATATGACCTGGCTACAGTGATCCATGCTCTTGTTACATCCCGACTGGATTACTGTAATGCGCTTTATTTGGGGCTGCCTCTAAAGAGTCTTCGGAAACTTCAACTGGTCCAGAATGCGGCTGCTCGAGTTTTAACTAACACTAGTTATACGGAGCACATGATGCCAGTGCTTCAGCAGCTGCACTGGCTTCCGGTATGTTTCTGGGCACAATTTAAGGTTTTAGTTATGACCTATAAAGACTTAAATGAGTTGGGTCCAGAAGAAGATGAACCATCTTCTCCCATATGAACCTGCCCGGAGATTGAGGTCAGCTGGGGAGGCTTTGCTTCGTGTTCCCCCCACTTGTGAGATAAGATTAACATCTACGCGGAACAAGGCGTTCTCAGCGTTTGCTCCCAGACTGTGGAATTCTCTTCCTCGGGAAATTCGCATGGCGCCAATGCTAGCGTTGTTTCGGCGTCAGGCTAAAGCCACCCTTTTTACTCATGCTTTTATTAATGTTTGATTCTGTATGTGTGTGTTCCTCCTCTCTATATGTTTTTAGCTGGTTATGTCCCTCTGAGGTCTCATATTTTAAATTCTCATATTTTAATTTTTTATATATATTTGTATTTTTTTTGTTCTTGTAAGTCGCCTTGATTATTTTAAATAGAAAGGTGGGGTAAAAATATTTAAATAAATAAATTAAATTAAATAACTACCTTTTAATGGCAACAAATTACTTGTATCAGGGTTTTTGGCCGTTTTTGTGTCCTTTATTGTTGTCTTTTAGAGGTTGCAGACACACTAACAAAAATACAGGGACAAAAATTACCATAGAGCATGATACAAAGTGCATTGAAGTCCTGCTCCTCATATTAATACTGTTAAGTGATATCTTGCTGAATGATCCTTCCATTACACTAATCTAGCAGAAATAACACCAGTAGCAAAAAATAGTTAAATAACGAACTAGGACAATTTATCTATCTTACATTTTTCTTTGTTGTCCAGAAATATAATGTCTCAGCATGACTGGGGATAATATAATTATTGCTGAGAACCACTATAGAGAAACAAAATGTGTACACAAGGTAAATAGGGCCAGCAGTATGAACTAAAACCATGTTTAGCTATAATTTCTAACCTTTTATCTAGGCTTTGATAGCTTATTATTTAAATGCCTAATGATACCTCATGGACAACTTACCAATTAATGGAGCTAGGTGTGTTTATATACCTTGTGCATTTTTCTTCCCATTTTTTTCATTACTGGTAATATGTTCATGAAAGCAGGGTTGGCTTGATTCTTTTATTCATTTTTGCCTGCTATATTATGTTCCACTTTAAGTTACAGCTTTTTGTGATGACATAATCTAATGTCCCTAGCAATAAACAATGAGGAAATAAAAAACTGAAAATGATATAACAGCCCAATAGCTTTTTAATGTTTGTTTTTCAAATGTGCAGTTTTGCCATTTTACATCAAATGAACTTGGTGATGATAAAGCAGGAAAAATGTAACTTCTATTTATTCTGTTTACTATCTGTAAGAGAGTAAAATTGTGAATGCAGGGAAAATTGCTAACCATTTAATGTGGAGGAAGTTTATCTTATAGTTATGAAAGTTCGTATTGACTTTATTCAGGAAACTCTAAGTAAGGTTAGCAATAACTGAAGTTATATTAGGACTTGGAAGTATTGCAAAGCACAGAAATGTTAATTACGTTCTCATTCTATATGTTTACGTTAGTTGTCCATTACTGTGTTTTGTGCTTTTTGACAAAAAAAGTTTATTTCATTTAGTAACTTAATAGAAGTAGAAGGAAGAAATGTATGAGTGCCCTCGCTTTGTATGTAGCTAAAGATTAAAATATGTACCTTTTAGAAAAGAGTTTCAAAAGTACCAAAGAGAATATGGTGCTCGAGCCCCACTGATTTTCAGTGAGAACTGAGTGCCTAACTTGCTTAAACACATTGATAATCTTACCATTAGAGTAGAAGAGCAGTATATGTGCACCTTCATCTATAAATTAGATTTTTTTCCCTAAATAAGAAACTTTAACTGTAAATTTTAACATTTGTCATTTTCTGATGAAAAATTATGATCCTGATGTTTTCTAGAAGCGCCTATTATATTACTATATGGAGTGATTTTTCCTAATAAAAGTACCAGAATATTTTTATCTGTAGATATAGACAAGTTACTTATCGATACAGCTTCAAATGCGTGATAGGTACTTTGCATACATATGTTTTTTTCATTAAATTTCATATGAGATCAGAAACCAAAACGTAAGCATATGACTTATAAGTTAATAGACTTTCTTACACTATAGACTGTGGTAATCCACATATAAAATTTAAATGTGAATTGGCTACAATGAAGACAAACATGATCCTGAGGTGTAACATTGGAGTAACAAATGTAAAACTATATGTTGGAAATAAATCTAACACTTAATCCACAAAGATTTTTTTCAAGAAATGTAATATGGGAAAAGATACACTTAAAATTAAAAGTAAATATATAGGTTTTTGCCCCATTTTATGTTGTGTTTTGGTTGTGGTACAGCACAACTTAACATTTTGGTCCAGTAATTCCAAAGTGTATTTTCTATGCTGTATTGCACATTTGCAGTTTGTACTTAAAACCCTTTTATTACATCCAGAAAGAGGAGTCAATGGAATGAATCACAATTGAATACACTCTAGGGAACAGTCCTGTATCAGGATGACTTAATAGGTCTTTTTTTACCTCTGACATATATGATAAGAAGTAGGCTGAAAGAATTTCTCAGCACAAATGTTGTTTGAAGTATCTTGGGTTGTGGTTCTCCCTTCTTTTAAAGTAAATAATATAGTGCAAAGTAATTTGTAACAGAGATGGAAATATATTTGGAAAGATTCAAGTAAACACAGATGAAGCTGGTGCCAGGAAGAAAACACATAGGTGAAATGAGTCAACTCTTCATAATTGGTTGCACATTTTTATGTCAATTGACATAGACTACGAAACATATATTTCTTGCTCATGTGAGTTAATGCTATGTTGATTTTAAGCATAGTCGTCTTCGGAGATTTGGGTCACAATTTTTTGCCATTATATTTTATCAGTCGCCTGAAGATAAAATTAAAAAAGACCGGTCTCTTGTGAGTTGGATCCTAGTTCTGTCATTCCACAGAATTTCAGTTTATTCACAAACTTCATGCAAACTATTATATATAAACTGTAGCTCTGATTCTGCAACATTTATTCAGAGGTGTGACCATTACTTAGGTAAATAGTTTTATTGATGTTAATGGAACTAATGATAGTATGTAAACATCATTCTTGGAGACCTGCATATTTTAGACACTTCTAAACGGGCATTGCAAAAGTCTGCCTGCTTGAGGTGAATAATTGTATTTTCACGAGGAAAAATAAAATGATAATTTATTCTCCATCATGGCAGGGTAGGGGAAGTAGATTTTATGCTTGAGCTAATAAATTTTCATGACTATTTTGCAAGGTTGAACTAAATATATGCATCCATCAAGATAAATGAATCACTTTGCCAAAATTGAAGTACAGGCGTATCTGAAGTGAAATGTGATAGTTGTTTAACGGTGCCCAGCAATGCCACACAATAGTTTATGATAGGAACAAATGAAAAATACATATCAGCTATTTCCAACTGGTCTACAGAGAGTTGGCTGATCTCTATTTTGTTTCCACCTTGTAAAAACAGAAGAGATGGGAAAAGAAGATAATGAAAAACAAAAGCAATGGTATGGTTAATTTTTACCAAAAATTAGTAAGCACTTATGACTAAAGCTATACAAATACTTTTCATGTCAGAAACTGCTACAGCTGATATAAAAAGGTTACATGATTACCATTGGGAGAGGGAATGGTTTGCATGATTGCCAGTAAGAAGGGAGGTGTCCATGAGACAATATTAAACATATCTCTAGGAACCAGCAAACTCTTGAGAACAATTGTTAGAGAATTATTATCAAATAATGTTCTGAATCGGCCACTCGTACTCCCATCAAGTACCTTTATACATTCAAAGTGAGGTCTAATCAGCACAGAGTAGAGTGGAAGAATGACTTCTTACTCATAACACTTCTGTTAATGCATCCTAGAATCATGTTTGCTTTTTATCAACAGTGTCACACTGTTGACTCAAATTTAGCTTGTGGTCCACTATGACCTCTAGATCCCTTTCTGCAGGACTCCTTCCTAGACAATCACTTTCCATTGTGTATGTGTGAATGATTGTTCCTTCCAAAGTGGAGAACTTTGCATTTATCCTTATTAAACTTCATCCTATGTACCTCAGACCATTTCTCTAGTTTTTCCAGATAATTTTGACCCTATCCTTCCAAAAGCACTTGCAATCCCTCTCAGCTTGGTATCATCTGCAAACTTAATAATTGTGCTTATGCCATCATCTAAATTGTTGATGAAAATACTGAACAAAAACTGGTCCCAAAACAGACCCCTGTGAATCCTCACCTGTTATGCCCTTCAGCATGATTGTGAATCATTAATAACTACACTCTGAGAACAGTTATCTACCCAGTTATGCACCCACCATATAGTAACCCCGTCTAGGTCGTATTTCCCTGGTTTATTGATAAGAAGGTCATGCTACACTGTTTCAAATGCCTTACTAAAGTCTAGGTATACTGTGACCACCGCTTCTCCCTTATCCACAAAGCTTGATAGCCTATCCAACAACACTATCAGATTGGTTTGACATGATTTGTTTTTTACAAATCCATGTTGGCTGTTACCTATCACCTTATTATCTTCCAGATGTTTGCAGATGAATCCCTTAATTACTTGCTCCATTATCTTCCCTGGCACAGAAGCTAAACTGACTGGTCTGTAGTTTACTGTGTTGTTCTTATTTCTCTTTTTATAGATGGACACCATATTTGCCCTTTTCTAGTCTTCTGGAATCTCTCCTGATTTCTATGACTCTTCAAAGCTGATAGCTAAAGGCTCAGATACCTCCTCTATCAGCTCTTTGAGTATTCTAGGATGCATTTCATCAGGTCCTGGTGACTTGCAGATATCTAACTTTTCTAAGCAATTCTTTAACTTGTTCTTTTTTTAATTTTTATCTTCTAAACCTACCCCAATTCCATTAGCATTCACTATGGCTGTGTCCAGACTCAGGGTTTTTTTTGAAAAAAGTAGCCTTTTTTTGAAAAAACTTCACCTGCGTCTAGACTGCAGCCGCGTTCTTTCGAAATTAAATCGAAAGAACGCGGCTTTTCTTTCGACAGCGGTAAAGCTCATTGCACGAGGAAGAACGCCTTTTTCGACGGAGATCCATCGAAAATAAGTGAGTGTGGACGTGGGGAGGCCATTTTTTCGAAAATACTGGCCTCCAGGAAGAAGCCCTGGTGGACAATCTGGGGCATGGGTTGCATGTCTCTGGTTCCTGTCTGCAGCCATTTCTTAAAGGGACAGGCACCCTCACAGCCACTTGTTGCAGCAAAGGAGCCAGAGCACACGGCTACTTAGGTGCAGCATGTCCCAGCCCCAAGACCCTCCTGGCCCTTCCAGAGAGCCTTCTGGGGACCCAGCCAGGGGCTCCAAACGCCGGGCACCATCATGGTCTGGGCCAGAGATCAAGACCCTTCTCGAGCTCTGGGGAGAGGAGGAGGCCTTACAAGCCCTCAAAAGCAGGCGGCGAAATGCGGACATTTATGGCCGCATGGCAGAGGCCCTGGCCCAGAAGGGACACTACCCCCGCACCCAGGACCAGGTGCGCTCCAAAGTTAAAGAACTGCGCCAAGGATATGTCAAGGCCAGGGAGGAGAGCTCCCATTCTGGTGCAGCCCCCTACTACTGCCCTTACTACAGTGAGCTGGACCAGATCCTGGGTGGTGGTGGTGAAGCACACACACCACGGTGTTTCGTCCAGTCAGGCTTGGCAGACCCTGTGGTGGACACGCCAGAGCAGGACCCAGAGCACTCAGGAGACGGGGACATGGTGCCAGAGGAGGACAGTGAGGAGACGGTGACCCTCACCCTGGAGCCAGTCACCCAGACCCCAGAGGCCTCCCAGGTGTCATCTGGCGCAGGAGATGAAGCAGCAGGTGAGTGCAGTGAGGTTGTGTAACACCGGGGGGGGGGGGGAGGTAGGTGGGTGCACAGTGGGTGATGCACAAGGGAAACCTGTCATGCTCAGGCTGATGCCCAGGTTACACACAGTGTTACCTTCAGAATGTCTGATTTCCCTGTCTCAAGGAGAGGGCGTGCCCTTTTGGACAGCTGTTGCACACATGACTGATTGTGATAGAAATGTAGCCGTGTTACTCTGATCTGAGGAAGTGGGTCTGGCCCACGAAAGTTCATCCCCTAATAAACCATCCTGTTAGTATTTTAAGTGCTACAGAGTCCAGTTTTTTTAGGACTGATTGTGTCTTCTTCTTTTCCTCCACAGCCGGACCAGCCGTGCAAGAGGGCCGCAGCACCCCAGCCCCACCTCCATCTCGGGGACATGGGAGCCGCAGACACAGGCGTGTGTATGCGGACATCCTGAGGCAGCATGTGGAGGCCGTGCAGGAGCTCAACTCCATCCTGCGAGAGAGGGCGGAGGCAGAGGATCGGTGGCGTGTCCGGCTGATGGAGGAGCTGGTCCAGCAGCGCACGTCCCTGACTGCCACTCTCAGGGAGGTCTGCGGCTTGCCTGCTCCTGTGCCTGGTCCTGCTCCTCCAGCACCCCATGACCCCGCCCCACCAAACCCCCCTTCCACAACAGCATCCCTTTCCCCCCTTGGACCTCCCTCTCCCCCAGCCCCCCCAGTTCCCCAGCCCCTCTCTCCCCCTGGCCCTCCTCTCCCCCAGGCCTCCCTGTCCCAAGAGCACCCTATCCAGCCAACCGACAGATGCACCACCCGATCCCGTGGCCATGGTGGACCCCGAACACGAGGCCCAGGCAGGAGACTGAGATCAGGCAAGCACCGTGCAACCTGATCCCCTTCCCCCCTCCTGGTTTCAAGTCCCCTTCCCCCCTCCAGGTTTCAAGCACCCCCATCACCCCAGTTAAATGACAAAGAAAGTGTTCAACAAAATGTTTATTGTACATAGTTTTTTCTACATCAAAAATGAACAAAAGCTTTTTTATGTTTGCAACAGTTATACTATTTTCTGAGTGATATTTAAAAAAATAAAACAGAACTTATTATTTTGAGACAAACCCTGGTGTTAATGATTTCTCCAAACAGGGTCAGGAGATGGGTTGTGGAGGGAAGCTTCTTTTGGGCCAGGGCCCAGTCCCCAGGCAGAAGCCCCTCAGTAGAGTCAGTGGCCTCCACTTGAGAATTGCTCCCGTAGGGCCTCCCGTATGCAAACAGGAGACTGGTGAGCCTGGCGGATGGCAGCTGTCCGGGGCTGGGCAAAGTGCCTCTCCTGGCCATCAGCACCTGTACCCCACCCTGTTAGGAAGGCCTCCCCTTTCCTTTCCACCAGGTTATGGAGAACGCAACACGCAGCCACCACCTCAGGGATGTTGCTCTCCCCCATGTCTAGGCGTGTGAGCAAGCACCGGAATCTGCCTTTTAAACGTCCGAACGCACATTCCACCTGGTTGCGAGCCTGGTTAAGGTGAGCATTAAACTGCTCCTTGCTCGCATCCAGGTGGCCGGTGTAGGGCTTCATCAGCCACGGCATCAGGGGGTAGGCCGCATCAGCCACTATGCACACCGGCATGTGCACATCCCCAACTGCAAAGTCGTGATGCGGGAAAAATGTTCCTGCCTGAAGCCTCCGGTAGAGGTACGAGTTCCTGAAGATGCGGGCATCATGTGCCCGCCCTGACCACCCAACACAAATGTCAGAAAACTGGCCACGATGGTCGACCAGGGCCTGGAGGACCATAGAAAAGTAGCCCTTTCTGTTAATGAATTGGGCTGCTCGATGGGGCGGTGCACGGATTGGAATGTGTGTCCCATCGAGCGCTCCTCCACAATTCGGGAAGCCAAGGGCAGCAAAGCCGGCCATGACGCTGTCCAGATCTGGTAGACAGATGAGCCTGTTGAGCAGCTCCAAATTGATGGCCCTCACCACCTGCAGAACGAGACAGAGAACAAAATGTTAGAAGGGGTGCCTTATCTCTTAGGAGGAGAACCCACCACCCACCTTCCCTCTCAAACACCCCGGGAATCCCCTCCTCAGAACCCCCCCCCAACTATTCAGGGTGAGTGGAGGAGCTCCCTCCCACTCACACTCCACTTTGCCCTTCCTGACAGTCTCCCTTCCCCCCACCCCAAACTGTGACTGTCCCCAGACAATGACTTACCTCCATCAGGATGGATCCAACAGTAGACCTGCCCACTCCAAATTGGTGTCCCACGGAGCGGTAGCTGTCGGGGGTTGCCAGCTTCCAGAGGGCAATGGCGACCCTCTTTTCCAGGGGGATAGCGGGCCACAGGTGGGTGTCTTGCTGTTGCAGAGCAGGGGCGAGCCAGGTACACAGCTCCTGGAAAGTGGTCTTTCGCATCCGGAAGTTGCGTAGCCACTCTTGGTCATCCCAGAGCTCCATCACGAGCCGGTCCCACCAGTCAGAGCTGGTGTCAAGCCTCCAAACACGCCTGTCCACAAAGAAGTTTGGAGGCAAGGGCAGTGCAGCTGCTTGACGGACGATCCCTTCGTACCTCTGGTCTGGGTCCACATGGGGAAGTAGCCTCATGACTGTGTCATGCAGATGCAGCAACACTTGCAGTATGATGACGTGGGGCCATCACCTGCCCAGGGGCAGCTCTGGCTCCATGCCAAAAAAATGGGTCTAAAACAGAAAAACCTCCAAACAAAAAACCTGCTGGGGTGTCCCAGGAAGCTGAGCACTCCAAACCAGCACTGCAATGCCTTGCTTACCTCCTAGAGGGACAGCAAAGGCAGCTGCAGAAGCAGAGCAACAGGTGTTCAGGAGTGTCCCTTTAACCACGCCACGTCTCTGCAAAGGGCAGGCAGGCAGCAGCACCCGGAAGGAAATGCTGCCCCCATGCCCTGGCATAAGCGGTTCCGGGTGGCTTTTAATTTCGAAAGAGCGTCCAGCAGTCAGGACGCTCTTTTTCGAAAAAGCGGATCGATTTTCTGATCCGCGTATTGTAGTCTAGACGCGCTCTTTCGAAAGAGGCTCTTTCGAAAGAGCCTCTTTCGAAAGTATCTTTCGAAAGAGCCTCTTTCGAAAGAGGCTTGCAGTCTAGACATAGCCTATGTTAGGGCATCCTCTCACCATCAAACTTCTTGGTGAAAACGGAAACAAAGAAGTCATTAAGCACTTCTACCATTTCTAAGATTACTGATATTGTTTCTCCCTCTTCACTGAGCAATGGGCCTACCCTTTCCTTGGTCTTCCTCTTGCTTCTAATATATTTGTAGAACATCGTCTTGTTACCCTTTATATGTCCAGCTAGATTTAGCTTGTTTTGTGCCTTTGTATTTTTAATCTTGTCCCTGCATACCTGTGTTGTTTGCTTATATTCATCCTCTGTAATTTGACCTGGTTTCTACTTTTTAATATGACTCCTTTTTGATTTTTAGATCATGTAAGATCCCCTGGTTGACTCAAGGTGGTCTCCTGCTATACTTTCTTTCTTTCTTACACAGTGCAATCATTTGCTTTTGGAACATTAATGATGTCCTTTAAAAAAAACTAACTTATAACTCTCTTCAGTTGTTTTTCCACTTAGTCGTGCTTCCCATAGGACGTTACCTACCAGCTCCCACAGTTTACTAAAATCTGCCTTTCAGAAATCCATTGTCTCTATTTTGCTGTACTCCTTTCTTCCATTCCATAGACTCATGAACTCTATGATTTCATGATCACTTTCACCCAAGCTGCCTTCTGCTTTCAAATTTTCAACCAGTTCTTCCTTATTTATTAAAATCAAATCAAGAACAGCTTTCCCCCTAGTGGCTTTCTCAGCTTTCTGAAATAAAAAATTGTCTCCAATACAGTCCAAGAACTTATTGGCTAATCTGTGCCCTGTTGTGTTAGTTTCCCAACATATTGTTTGGATTAGGGCTGGTAAGCGATTAAAAAATTTAATCGCGATTACAAAATTGAATCACGATTAATCGCTTGTACCTCCCCTTTGTAACACCACCACGGTGTTTCAATGGGGCAACACTTCATGGAGCCCAGGATCAGTTAGAGTCCCCAGTTGACCCTGACTTCATGCAATGCTGCCCCTTTGAAGCACCGGGGCAGAATTTCCAAGGGGCAGTGCAAGGCTGATCCTGAGCTCCACGTTGTGCTGCCCCTTGGAAACACCACCCTGGCACCTCAAAGGGGCAGCACATTAGGAGCCCAGAAACAGGTAGAGCCAGGGATCAGCTGGGCACTCCAGCTGATCCCCCTGTAGGGAAGTTTAAAGACTAGTCGACTATCCAATAAGCCAGGGGTGGCCGACCCATTAGAGACGAAGAGCCAAAACAGTGGTAGATAGAGTGCGAAGAGCCACGTACGGCGCGGGGAGGGGGAGGGTAGTTGTTGAGCAAAAAAACCAAACAAACAACCTGCGCCAGGGGAAAATAGGTGCCAGTACATGATCCCAGGACATACCATCACAAAAAAAGCACTGGGAAGGGGTGAGAAGTACAACCTCTGGGAGGGAATTTGGGTGCAAGAGGAAGTAGAGAAGGGGATGCTGACTCAGGGAGGGGGCTCCAGGCTGGAGAGTGTTGGGTCAGGTGGAGGGTTGGGATGCTGAGCAAGCTGCAGGCTTGTGGCTGTGAGGATGCAGGAGTTTGGGCTGAGGTGAATGAGGGGCTCAGGCCAGGGATGCTGGGAATGAGGGGCACAGGACACAGATTTGCAGTGTGTGAATGGTGCAGGAGTGTTGTTGCAGAAGACTGTGGATGTGGGTGTGCAGGAGTTTGGGGATGAGAGGCTCAGGACAGGGGGTTCCAGTGTATGACAGGTTCAGGTTTGGGGTCTGGGGGGGGGGGTGCAAGAATGTTATCCTGCAGCCAGATGGGGGCTTGTTGGCTAGGTTTCATTTTTAAATAAAATACTATGTCAAACACAAAATGTTTCAGCTTTATCTTTATTTATGAGGGGGCGGGGAACCTGTTTTGAGTCAGGGGTCACTGACCCACAGAAAAGTCAATCAGGGCCACACAAGTGAGATGCAAAAAAACCAACTGCTCCAACCCCCCCCCCCCAAAGCCTCACTATTGTGGCCCCAACATGTATACTGTATAGAGATGTAGTCGTTCCATCTCAAAAAAGATATCTTGGCATTGGAAAAGTTTCAGAAAAGGGCAACAAAAATTATCAGGGGTTTGTAACGGTGCTTTATGAAGAGAGATTAAAAAGACTGAGATTTTCATTTTATAAAAGAGGAGACTAAGGGGGCGATATGATAGCGGTCTATAAAATCATGACTGCTGAGGATAAAGCAAATAAGGAAAAGTTATTTATTTGTACCCATAACATAAAAACTAGGGGTCACCATATAAAATAAATAGGTAGCAGGTTTAAAACAAACAAACAAAAAGGAAGTATTTCTTCACACAGCACACAGTGAAGCTGTGGAACTCATTGCCAGAGAATGTTGTGAAGGTCAGGACTTTAACAGCTTCCCCCTCCAAAAAAGAAAAACTAGATACATTAATGGACGAAAGGTCCATCAATACTTAGTAGCCAGGATGGGTTGGAATGGTGTCCCTTGCTCTGTTTGTCAGAGGCTGGAAATTGGTTATAGGGGCAGGGGATCACTCGATGATTACCTGCTGTGTTCTCTCCTTCTGGGGCATCTGGCATTGACCACTGTTGCAAGACAGGATATTGGGCTAGATGAACCTTTGGTCTGACCCAATATGGCCTTTCCTGTGTTCTTAGGTTGAGTGCTACACCATTAAAGTTATTAAGAGCAGAGCTGAGTCATTATAGAGGCATCTCTGAGGATTTTTTTCTGTAGTTACCAAGTTAGATGGTGAGGAGAGAGACCGTAAACATTTACAAATCTGAAGAGTTGGGGGTAATTATGTGAGAGCGCTTAATCAAAGGAAGTCATGTCTGAAATTTTATGAGGTTAAAGAGACCATTTTTATTCACTAATTTTTATTTATATAGTGCCTTACTTTTCAGATTCCAAAACCACTTGGTAATATGCATTATATGTTGGACTTTCAATAAAAGTTATTTATATTCTGGCGGGGGGTGGTGGGAAGATTAGTGAAGAGCTTTGTAGGCAGAGAGAAGAAATCTAGGAGTTACGGGGCAAGCGGAGGTAATACCAAATTGTCAATCAGTGAAATGAAAATAGTCTAGATTTGAAATGTAAAATAATCTGACAATATTATTAGATTCCAGGAGACTGTGAAGATGCAGTGCTGCTGATATTGCTGTTGCTGTTGCTTTTGTATTTTTTGTTCCTGGGAATTCCTTAATTTGGTTTGTGGTTCCTAGATACAACAAGTAGATACAACAGTGATAGTTATTTCATGTGTGCAGGCCACCAGTACTGCAGCTTCCTCTGGAGCAGAGGTTTTGAGATGCATTGTTAATTAATGTGCAGCTTACTGCATTCAGTGAAGGAGGAGGGATAGATCAATTTTGATCAAGCAAATCAAGGCAACTTTACACCACATAGTTACTTTGATATAAGGCAGCTTATGTTAACCTAATTCTGTAAGGGTACGTCTACACAGTAGAGCACCGATGGCGAAAATGGCGATAGGGGCTTTCTTGTGCAAAACCGCATCAAGATTGGCACAGACGCTTTTCCGCAAAAAGTGCTTTTGCGGAAAAGCATCTGTGCCAATCTAGACGCTCTTTTTCACAAATGCTTTTAACGGAAAAACTTTTCCGTTAAAAGCATTTGTGGAAAATCATGCCAGTCTAGACGTAGCCTAAGTGTTTAAAGTGTTGCTCCCATGAAAGTAAATCACCCACAACACTGACTTAACTCCTTCTCTGTGAGAGGCATAGAGCTTAGGTTGGTGTAGTTAGGTCAATGCAGTGTCCATGTAGACACTGCATTGACTATTCCATCTGTCAGCAACTGGGCTGCCATTTGGCAGGACTGACAGCCAGAGCACCCTCACCTAGCTCTGGCTATCCTCCAGGATTTGTTGTCTAAATTATCCAAGACAGATGACCTTTCAGCCTCCTTTTGAAAATCTCCCGTGAAGAATCTTCCACATGCAGCGTAGATGGGAGTGAGGTTAGGGTCTAGACTTGATGACCTCTCGACGTCCCTTCCAGTTCTAGTAATCTAGGATTATATATTCCTTAACTGGTTTAATAAAAAGTGCCATGGGATCTTTAATTTTCAGGCAGTAGTAATGAATATTTAGATTGCCATAGTGCAGAAGCCCAATTGGGAGTAGTGCCGTGACAACAGGATCTAAGGATTCTGTTTTATGGTAAGATACATTAATACACTTTGAAGTGACCATTTTAAATTCATTTATCTCTGTTCAGTAGAAATGGAGACCATGTGTATTCAGCTTGAATATGTGAGCTAACACCTATAGGAAAAAACAACGTACAGATAAAATGTTCACCATAGTTAATGGAAGTTAATGGAAATCACGAAGTCTTAGGAAATACCAGCTTTGGAGTCAGAAATGTGGGGGAAACTCCAAAAGGCTATTAGGAGACACTAATCATGTGGCTTTTCTCCTAAACACAAAAAAGACACTATGGGTGTGTCTAGACTACAGGGTTTTTTCGAAAAAAGTGACCTTTTTTCAAAAAAACCTCACCTACGTCTAGACTGCTGCCACATTCTTTTGAAATTAAATCGAAAGAACATGGCAGTTTTTTTGACTGCAGAAAACCTCATTTTATGAGGAATAATGCCTTTTTTCAAAAGTGCTCTTTCAAAAAAAAGCGCTATGTAATGCAAACTGTGTTTTTTCGAAAGAGAGCATCCTGACTGCCTGGGTGCTCTCTTTCGAAAAAGCGGCTTGCTTTTTCTAAAGAAGTGGTTGTAGTCTAGATGCTCTCTTTCAAAAGAGGCTTGTAGTCTAGACTTACCCTATGTGTACATTTTAATCAAAGCTCATCTTGATTTATTAATGGACTATATGACACGAAGGATGCAGGAACTGTATGTCTGAACATGCGAGATGTCCCAGTCACAGTGACTTGAAAATTGGGTATAGGACATGGCAAGAGAGTTGGTATTAAGTGTTGCTGACAGGAGTAGTCAGAGAGGAATGCTTGCAAGGGATGTTATCTAGTTACATTTCTTTTTTGTCTCTTCAACTCAGTTAAGAAAAATACTTTATCTAGTTTAGCTTAGTATAAGTCTAGATAAGTTAAGCAAACTTTCTTTTCTTGTAATTCAATTTACTCTTTATTTTTAATAAATCTTTTTTGTTAAGATTATGACTGCATGAGTAATTTTTTACAGACATCCCTGATGGGAGGTGAGCTCCATAACCTCTAAGGAGAAGTTGTGAAGAATAGTTTCTGGAAGTTACACCTCTGCTTCTCGCATAGGGCATGGAGGGTATGTATAGATTGCATCCTTCTGTCGGCAGAGGGATGCAGATTAGGCAGGTCGACATTGCAAAGGAAGCAGGGATTTAAATATTTGCATAAAAATGGCCACTACGTTTTGCTGACTCAGCACTTTGTCGGTAAAAAGCAGCAGTCTAGAGGGAGATCTGTCGAGAAAGAAAGGCTTTTTTGACAGATGCCTTATGCCTCCTGCAAGGCTTTCTTTCTCGACAGATCCCCCTTTAGACTACTGCTTTTTGCCGACAAAGTGCTGAGTTGGCAAAACACGGCGGCCATTTTTATGTAAATTAGGCGCTGGATAGTGAAATCCCTGCCTCATTTGCAGTGTCGACCTGCCTAATCTGCATTCCTCTGCTGACAGAGGGATGCAGTCTAGACATGCCCAGAGAAAGATGTTTTCTCTCCTTGGTGGGTTTTGTTATCACAAGTCTGCAGCCAACAGACACCAGGGAAGAAGTCAAAAGATTAAAAAGGAAATGAGAGTCAGTGGTTGGTCGGTCACTGATTACATTATGTTGGGTGATTTGCAAATATAGAAAGTAGAGTGATTTCAGTCCTGCAGGGTTTAAAGCAGGGGTAGGCAAAAGGGCCTCCATGGGCCGGATCCGGCCCACCAAGCGAGTTGATCTGGCCTGTGTAGGCCCTGCCGCTTCCCCTGCTCCAGGCCAATTAGGACCTGGGGACTGGGGAAGCGCATAGTTTCCTCCGTTCTGCCAGGAGCACGTAGCACTTTGAAATGCTGAGCACTCCTGGCAGGGCAGGAGGAAACTTCACATGCTCCTCTGCCCCCAGGTCCTGATTGACCTGGGAGTGGGAGGAGCGTGCAAAGCTTCCTCCACCCTACCGCCACCCTGCGAGGAGCGCACAGCACTTCAAAGTGCCGCGAACTTCTCACAGGGTGGGAAGAAGCTTCGCTTTGGGGTGGGGGAGTGCATGAAGTTTCGTCCGCCCCGCTAGGAGCACACGGTACTTTTTTAAGTGCTGCGCGCTCCTCGCAGGGTGGGGGCAGGGCAGAGGAAGCTTTGTGTGCTCCCCTGGCCCCAAGCTCTTAGTGGCCTGGAGGCGGGGGAGTGTGCAAAGCATACTCCTGCCCTGCCAGGGGCATGGATGCTTAGTGGGAAGGGAGGGGCAAAGGGGCTCCTCCATCCCCAGGCCAATCATGGTCTGTGGGTGGGGAAGCCTGGAAGCATCCTGGTCTCGCCCTTTCCATTTTAGGCCCCGCCCCTTCTGGGGCAGCCCTGGGCCAGTTCAAAAATTTTTGAAATGGCCCCCCACCAAAAATTATTGCCCACCCCTGGTTTAAAGTCTAAGTTGGTAGAACCGTTGAGTCTATTGTATGTGAAATGTGTGCCATGTTTTCTCTAATTTTATATATTGTTTTCATATTAAAATGTAAAAGAACTTTTACGTAATTTATAATGATTTAACTTTAAGTATGTGCTCTAAGAACTGATACTTACTTAATGACTGATGGTTTTTTGCATGTTGCTTTGGTTTTGAGATGAGTTATGCTTTTACTAGCTTTGGTTCTCAAAGCCACAGGTATCACCAGTGTTAATTGATTTTAAATTTCAAGAATGGGTTAAATATATTTAGGTGCTGAAAGCATTGGTTGCCAAATGAGATCAATCTCTCTGTTGTCCTCTCAATCTACAACAAACTTTATCTAGTAGGATTTGCCTTATAACTTGGTGGTGATTCTCCTACTTTTTTTCTGTACTTTAAGGTATTATTCCTATATTTGATAGTATCTTAAAGACAAATGTTGTGGCGTTGCATGTGTGACATACAATATTTGGAGGTTGCTTTAGATGTGAATAGCGGATGAACATTTCCTCAGTTTAAGGTGTAAAGAAAACATATTAACCAGATCTCCAACTTGCATTTGGGTTTTCACCTTTTCAGTATAGTGTTTTTTTGGGGCAGGATTTGGTTCAGATCTGTAATCTTTCTAATATTTTACATCCTTCATTGGGCTTTTTCTTTCCACTTGCACTTTCTAAGAACAGCACCTATGTACATTATGACCTGAATCTCTAGTCAGTATGCTGTCCCTGTGTATTTTGCCTGAATAAAAATGACAAGAGTGGGCCTTTAGCGAGCTTGATGCAACTTTTTATTTAGCATTACCTGTAATGTTTTTGTGATAACTTTAAAATACATTTGAAGACTCCTCTTTAATACTCAGTTTTAGATTTAATTTGGTTTTATTGCTCTCTTGTATTTATTTTGTTAGTTGGATACTTTTGATAGTGTTAATTATATAAACCCGTTGGTAATCATATTAAATGATATACTTCATGGTAGCTAGTATCAAGTTTTGCTTTTGCGTGTTTTATGGTATTTTCTTGCATGTAGTTATTTGTTTTTTAAACATTTGGAGTATCATATTACTCTCTTTTCTTTTATAGCATTTATTGAAAGTTGATCTGCTTCATCTAAACCACATAAAGTTACCACGCCACTCTTCTCTCGAAATCACTCCTTTCATCCTTGATCATTGGTGAGTACCAAACATACTTTACCCTGAGATCCATTTAGTTACTTTTTACTGAGCCTGATCTTCCATTGCACTATCCTCCCACTTTATTTTTTCCCCCCATTTTCTTTGTTTAATTATTTTCTTCCTTTTGCACCAAACTTTTCTTTTCTAACGGTAGTCTTGAAATTTTTCCAGCTTAATTAAGATCTTCTGGATGAAAATTTATCTTTCAACTAATTTTTTCTTACATTTGTATTAACAATGTTATTTAGTTTTGAATTTTATATTTTATTATGGAACCTATATGCTGACATAGAACTAGCCTTATTACTGAGGCTTAAAAGATTGGATTTTCAGTAAGGCAAGTGGTATAAATGCATTAGCATCATTTCTGTCTAATCATACTATTAATTAAGAAATAACACTCCTTTTGCAGGGATATAGACAGATAGCTTGTAATTTCTGAAGTGAAGTGGTAGGATGAGTATAATGACCCTTTGAGAAAAGGTTACAAATTGTTTTGTATGGTATGTGTGTATATACAGGCAGTCCCCGGGTTACGCAGATCCGACTTATGTCGGATCCATACTTACGAACGGGGCTTTTCTTGCCCCGGAGGACGCAGGCGGCGGGACAGCGTCCTCTGGGGTGAGAAAAGCTGCTCCGCGTCTCCCTGGTCTGCTGGGGGGCCCCAGCAGACCAAGGAGACGCGGAGCAAAGCCGCGGAGGACCCAGGCTTTGCTCCGCGTCTCCCTGGTATGCTGGGGGCCCCCAGCAGACCAGGGAGACGCGGAGGACCCGGGTGGTGGGACCGCGGCGCGTCTCGGTCCCGCCGCCCGCGTCTCCGTGGTCTGCTGGGGGGGGGCACAGCTAGTGCGCCCCCCCCCCCCCACCAGCAGATTAGGCTTTTCTCGGGGACGCCTGTGGTAGAGCAGCTGGGGCGCTGCCGGTTGTTCCCGCAGCGCTGCTCCTCGGTGCTACTGGACCAACCCGGCAGCACACCAGCTGCTCTGCCCCAGGCATCCCCAAGTTAGCCGCTGCTGAAACTGACCAGCGGCTGACTACAGGAAGCCCGAGGCAGAGTTGCTCTGCCCCGAGCTTCCTGGAATCAGCCGCTGATCAGTTTCAGCAGCAGCTGACTTGGGGACACCTGGGGTAGAGCAGCTGGGGTGCTGCCGGGTTGATCCCTGCAGCGCCGAGGTGCGGTGCTGCGGGGACCTACCTGGCAGCGCCCCAGCTGCTCTGTCCCAGGCGTCCAGATTTAGCTGCTGTTGAAACTGATCAGCAGCTGATTCCAGGAAACCCGGGGCAGAGAAACTCTGCCTCGGGCTTCCTGTAGTCAGCCGCTGGTCAATTTCAGCAGCAGCTGAATCTGGACGCCAGTTCCGATTTACGTACAAATTCAACTTAAGAACAAACCTACAGTCCCTATCTTGTACGTAACCTGGGGACTGTCTGTATAGTGTAATGTATTTACCAACTGCTGAATATATAATACTCAGAATTAAAAAAAACACCACTTCTGACAGACCAGGGTACAGGTGTCCATTATTTTATTGACTTTTGGAAAATACTCTCATACATGTGTAATTATTGGGGCTCATGGATTAAGCACTGAGGTTGTATTTCCTGTTCCCCATAACCCCTTAGGAAGCTTCCCTACACAAAGAACTCATATAATATTTAGTTAGTTTAAATGAAATCCTTTAATGTGTGAAGAGAGAAAATTAAATGTGTGTCAGATTATTCCTTTTTGGAAAATGTACAATGAAGGTACTGTAACAAGGATGAATTGTTGTCTCAGTTCTAGAAAATTAAACATTTAAGTTTAAAATGTAAGTCCTCATTTTAGTTTTAAAATTTCTCATTCCATGTAAAGCAGTATTGTTTGGCAATAATGAAGCTGATTAGCTGATCTTCATCTAATAGTGATCTTAATTATTTAATAACCTTCTGCAACCGTCATGCCAAATGCATATGTAATCCATGCTCACATATGCAACTGAGAGACATGGAACTAAAACCATTATATACATTTCCTTAATAAAACTGCTTTAATGTAACTATAGGAAATTGTTTAGATGAGTGTATTTGTAGGCTAGCTAAAGTAAAGAGTGATTGGCTATTGGAGCCCTTTGCAAAGCCTGTGTGTCTGTTTCCTTTCACAATTACATGTCCCTGAAGAGGTTAACTGTAAATCCACAATGCCTACAAGGTTGAAGCTCCCAAGGGGATGTGCATAAGTTATTTGTGAGTGTGTATTTTGGAGGACCCAGTGCCTAGGGCAGGTGGGCCACCAGATTCCATTTCCATGAAGGAAAACAGACAGCCTATGCCCAGGAAGTGCACTAGAAAGGCCAAGGAAAGAGACAGTGGGGCGAACTATCCAGATGATGTAAAATTTAGAACATTTTGGACAAAGTGGAGGGAACTCAAATCACTGTTGCCTGATTAATATCCAGGTGGGGGAGGAGGGAAAGGGGCTCTAGTAAGGCTGTGACATCTTCTACTATCAAATTGAAGTTCCACATGGAGGTTCTTTCAGACTGTACTTGCTAATCACCCATTAATCTTCTATTTAAGCTATATAGGTGGAGCTTCTTGAGTCTTATTTTAAGGTATGTTTTTCAAACCTGCTAGTCATTCTTGTGGTTCATGTCTGAATCTTCCCCAAGGTAATCACATCCTTTTTTGGGTTGTGAAAACCAGAACGTGACACAATATCTCAGTAGTGGTTGCACCAGTGCTACATATATACACCTTTTCACTATTGCATGATAGTCTCTTGTTTATGCATTTGAGTTCCATATTAGCACGTTTGGCCACAGTACCACACTGGGAGCTCATGTTCAGCTGATTAGTCATTATGACCTCCACAGCTGTTCAATGTCACTAATTCCCCAGTTATTCCCTTCCATCTTGTAAGTATGGCCTACTTTCTTTGTTCCTAGAAGTATGGCCTTACATTTGGACATACTGAAAAATATGTTGTTTGCTTATGCCAATTTACCAAGCAATCCAGAATGCATGAGATATTTATTAGTTACCACACCCCCGTATTTGTGGTACTTGCAAACTTTATCATTAATGATTTAATGTTTTCTTCAGCTCAGTGATAAAAATGTTAAATAGTGTGGGTCCAAGAACCATTTTTGTGGGACCCTACTGGAAACACATCTGCATGGTGATGATTTGCCTTTAAAATTACATTTTATGGCTATCTATTTGTCTGTAAAGTTCTTAGGCCTCATGCAATCCAGGATTTGCTCATATTTTGCACATTTTGGGAGTGGAAGTTTCTTTACTGTGCCAAAGATTATTGCTGTCAATGTGGTTCTGAACCACCAGTATAGTTGATACTTTGAAACTGTGGTGATGGGGAACCTAGAAATACTGGAGACTGTTTCCAGTAGCTTTATTATGGCAGTTCCTGCTAGTATCATCTAGTTAGATTCTGTTCTCAGCTACATCTTTTTAACAGTTACCTACTGGCTTCAGCTATGTAAATAAGGGCCAACTATAGTTTAAGAACTGCTGACATTTCACAGAAAAAGTTTTTAGAAAACTTTTGATTTAGAGCCGAGATCCTGAAACTGTGATTATTAAAGCAGTATCTGGTTGTTTCCACTGAACTGGATGGTAATATCTTGCTGGTTTCTTTTTTTTTGAGCATAGAAAAAAAGAAGATAAACACTGTCAAATCAAGTATAAAAATGTAATAAGAAAAGCAAAAAAAGATTTTGAGGAACAGCTAGCCAAAAACTCAAAAAGAAATAACAAAATATTTTTAAGTACATTAGAAGCAGGAAGCCTGCTTAAAAAACAGTGAGTCCTCTAGATGATCTAGATACAAAAGGAGCAATCAAGGACGATAAAGCTATTGCGGAGAAACTAAATGATTTCTTTGCTTCAGTCTTCACAGCTGAGGACATTAGGGAGATTGTCAAATCTGCACCGTCCTTTGTGGGTGATGAATCTAAGGAGCTGTCCTGGACTGAAGTGTCATTAGAGGAGGTTTTGGAACAAATACAAAAACTTAATGTTAACAAATCACCGGGACCAGATGGCATTCATCCAAAAGTTCTAAAAGAACTCAAATGAGAAATTGCTGAACTATTATCTGTAGTTTGTAACCTATCCTTTAAGTCGGCTTCCATACCTAATGACTGGAAGATAGCCAATATGACGCCAATATTTAAAAAGGGCTCTAGAGGCGATCCTGGCAAATACAGTCTAACTTCAGTACCGGGCAAATTAGTCGAAACCATAGTAAAGAATAAAATTGTCAGGCACATAGACGAACATAAGAAGAACAAAAGTCAACATGGTTTCTGTAAAGGGAAATCATGTCTTACTAATCTATTAGAGTTCTTTGAAGGGGTTAAACATGCAGAAAAGGGGGATCCAGTAGATATACTATACTTAGATTTTCAGAAAGTCTTTGACCAGGTCCCTTACCAAAGGCTCTTGTGTAAATTATATTGTCATGGGATAAGAGGGAAGGTCCTTTCATGGATTGAGAACTGGTTAAAAGACAGGAAACAAAGGGTAGAAATAAATGGTAAATTTTCAGAATGGAGAGGGGTAACTAGTGGTGTCCCCCAAAGGTCAGTCCTGGGACCAATCCTGTTCAACTTATTCATAAATGATCTGGAGAAAGGGGTAAGCAGTGAGGTGGTAAAGTTTGCGGATGATACTAAACTGTTTAAGATAGTCAAGACAGAAGCAGACTGTGAAGAACTCCAAAAAGATCTCACCAAACTGAGTGATTGGGCAACAAAATGGCAAATGAAATTTAATGTGGATAAGTGTAAAGCAATGCATGTTGGAAAAAATAACCCCAACTATACATACAGTATGATGGGGGCTAATTTGGCTACGACAAATCAGGAAAGAGATCTTGGCGTTATCGTGGATAGTTCTCTGAAAACTTCCATACAGTGTACAGCGGTGGTCAAAAAGGCAAATAGGATGTTAGGAATTATTAAAAAAGGGATAGAAAATAAGACCCAGAATATCCTACTGCCCCTGTATAAAACTATGGTATGCTCACATCTTGAATACTGTGTACAGATGTGGTCTCCTCAAAAAAGATATTTTGGCCTTAGAAAGGGTTCAGAAAAGGGCAACTAAAATGATTAGGGGTTTGAAATGGGTCCCATATGAGGAGAGGTTAAAGCGACTGGGGCTTTTCAGTTTAGAAAAGAGGAGACTTAGGGGGGATATGATAGAGGTCTATAAAATCATGAGTGGTGTGGAGATGGTGAATAAAGAAAAGTTATTTATTAGTTCCCATAATAGAAGAACTAGAGGACACCAAATGAAGCTAATGGGAAGCAGGTTTAAAACTAATAAAAGAAAGTTCTTCTTCACACAGTGCGTAGTCAACCTGTGGAACTCCTTGCTAGAGGAGGCTGTGAGGGCTAGGACTATAACAGAGTTTAAAATAAGCTAGATAATTTCATGCAGGTTGGGTCTATAAAAGGCTATTAGCCAGGGGATAGAAATGGTGTCCGTGGCCTCTGTTGGTCAGAGGCTGGAGAAGGATGGTAGGAGACAAATGGCTTGATCATTGTCTTGGGTCCACCCCCTCTGGGGCACCTAGTGCTGGCCACTGTCGGCAGACAGGCTACTGGGCTAGATGGACCTTTGGTCTGACCCAGTATGGCCATTCTGATGTTCTTATGTTCTAAGATAAATAGGAAGAAGAGGAAAAAGGGACAAAATAGTATGATTAACTATTTCAAGAAGGTCAAAACACTTATCACACTAAAAGCAACAAATATATGTATACAAACACTTTCCTAATATAGTTTTTCCAAATAAGCAATTGCTATCTGTCATAGGGATGTCATGCATTGTGAAAAAGAGTGCAGGTATTTAATGTGTTTTTCTTCAAGTGCTGCACAAGATGAGGTGCTTCTGAGCGACAGTGTCTGTTGGGGTTATGTATGTGCCCAGGCTTTACTCTTGTTTCCCATAACTGAGTACATGAAGAATGTGCGGTTCTAACCCACACTCATTTCCTTTCTAATACTTTGCTTGCACAGTGGAACTGTATAGCATCCACATCCTTTTCTCCAAATGAGTTAGGGCAGTGGTTTTCAGCATTTTGAGACTGTCGTCTCTGTGACGGCCTGTGTGGGTGCGAACGCCCCCTCCCGGATGGGGCAAGGGGGTTCAGCGGACCCGCCGCCTAGCAGTTCGAGTGCGATCACCCAGCCGCGAGTCCGGACCGGGGATCAGCGGACTCGTGATTCCGATTCCTCTAGGGCAATCCCGGGGTACCAGTCTGCCCGGGTGCCGCGGCGAGGAGATGGTGCTGCCCCCAGTGACCTGTCCTTAGGCCAGGTCCTCGTCGGGGCAAGCGAAGGGAAAGGGCCTTCGCCCCTTTGGTTATCCACCCCCTGCGGGGGTACGTGGGTTGGGGTTTCGTGGTAGGGAGGGGGACGTGGGGGACCCGGGCCCGCCCTCTCCACCGGGTCCCAGCCCGGGGCCCTAAGTGGGGGGGGGGGAACGATGGAGACGTTCCTCCCACAACAGGTGGGGTCTATCCCCGTAACGCACCTGTCCACGGGCGCCAGAAGGCCCCCGCCCCGGGCTCCTTCCACTCCCCACTACCCTCCGCCTCGTTGGGGGGGGTCCCACAGTCACTTACCCCGCCCAAGGCGTTGGTCTCGTCCTGCGGCCGTTGTGGGGGTTTGGGTTCGCTCCTTCTCCTTCTCCAACGCGAGGGGGGACTCCCCCTGGCAGCTGGGGCGGCGGCGGCAGCTCCTCTGAGTGCCGCCTCTGCTTGCTCCGCCCGGCCGCTTTTCAAGCGGCCTGGGCGAGGACGCCGGGGGCGTCAGTTCCGCCCCCCGGGCGTCCTGGCGCTCCCTGACGTCACGGCCGGGGCGTGCCGTCCCGACACCGGACCTGCGCTGCTCCACTCAAGCAGCGCGCCATTCAGGCTCCCCGCACCTCGGCTGCGGCCGCTCCCGGCCCCTCCTTCCCCGCCGCGGGGCTAGCCGCCCCTCCTCCGGCGGGGTTCCCCCTCGGGTCCACTCTCCCCTGCTCCCGGAGCTGCCTGCCGGCCCGCCCGGCAACCTGAAGGGGGCGCCGCCGGCCCCGGCTCTAGTGCGGACCCGTGGGGGTCCGGCACAGTCTCCCTTTCAGGAGTCTGATTTTGCACTATAGGTTGGACCTCCCTAAATCAGGACTTACTGGTCTGGCAGCATCCATGGTCCAGCAGGGCCATCGGTGTTCCTGGACCAGAGAGTCCTGGGGTTGGGAGTCCAGTGGTAGCAGGCTGGTGTCTGACAGCCCCAGCTCGGGCTGGGAGCCTACAGCAGCACTGATGGGCAACTGCAGCAGTCCCAGCCAGGGCTGGTGTCCTATAGCAGCTCTAGGACTGGCAGCCTGGGCTGCCCAACAGCCCAAGACTGCCAGAGGAGTGGGACTGCCAGCTCATGAGCATTCAGCAGCCTGCAGCTAGCTCATGGGGCATCATATGTTCCCCAGGTTGTTCAGTGCCACTTCTGCTAAGGATCCACTGAATTATGAACATAAGAACGATCATACTGGGTCAGACCAAAGGTATCCTGTCTGCCAAAACCTGATACTCCAGAGGACGGGATCACAACAGGTAATCCTCATGTGATCCCTCTCCTGTCACCCACCTCCAGAGAAACAGAGGGTAGGTATACCATTGCTACCTATCCTGGTTAATAGCTATTGATGGACCTAACCTCCATGAATCTATCTAGCTCTTTTTTGAACCCTGTTCAAGTTCTAGCCTTCATCACATCATTTGTCAAGGAGTTCCACAGGTTGACTGTGCACTGAGTGGAAAAAAAACTTCCTTTTGTTTGTTTTAAACTTGCTGCCAATTATGGTCCCAGCGCCATCATGTACTGGACTTTGGGGATGTTGTACCCAAGACAGGCCCTTCCAAAATTCACTAAAAAGGCATCTGCATCATCTCCTACTTTGTACACTGGGTATTTCTTGGATTGGGGAGCATTAGTTGGAGATGGGTGATTAGCTGGTGATTCTAGCTTTCTCCAGTTTAACTTCTAACTGCTTCATGTCTGCTTCCAAGTGCTTCATCTTTAGGAAGAACTGCATCTCATCCTTAGTTAGAAGTTTGCCTTCCTTGGAGACATCATCCCATCTGCTGCACATACAGGGTAGCACTTCCAGTTAGTGAAGCACTCAAATCCGCTGCCCTAATGAGCATCACTGAGGAAACAAATTCTTTGTGCACAAGGTGCGCGCACGCGCACACACACACACTTACAATGGAATAGACATATGCAACACATCTCAAAGAACAACAGCTACAGAGAGGTCAGTAATTGTCCCCCACTTTGCCCCAGCAAAGGGATATTCTGATACTCTTTTTCATTTAGATTATTTAAAAATAATTTTTCAAAATATCACTTGCTATGTACAGACTGAAATGTGGGCAAGTGACTTTCATTCTGTAAATTTGAATGTCACATTGCACATTCAACTAAATAGATATGATGTGCTTATTTGAATATGCAATCAATCATTCTTTTACAAACCAAGCAAATTACGTATAGAAAGTAACTTAAATTAAAAATGTGTTATGTTTGTGGTCTTTTACCTATAAAGATATTAAATTCACAAAAGCTGCCATATTATCTACTATATATATTTTGTGAGTATCAAAACCAAAATATTACATAGATACATGTAAGGGGTCCATTCTCCAGTTGTATAGGAGTCATTTACTTAAATTTCTTAAAATGAATATGTGTTTTATTGTAACTTAGGCAATGGTGATATAGATATCAAATATATTCTATGTACTATGAATATTTAAATATCTTTTCTGCTGTTTACGGGTTCATCTGATCATAATTCTTTTGCTAAATTTGATGCCAGAATGTTGTGTGGGTAACTTTACAATTAGTTGCTGCAGAGGTTATTTTGAAGTCACAAACTGTGCATTGTAATTTCAGATTTGGAATAAACAACAGGAATGACATGTATAGAATAAATACAGGGCTTTCTTTCATGCAAGTGTTATTTTTTAAAGCTGTCCTCTCATTCACCTGAAATTATAAATATACAGGATCTTTTCCAATAGACATTTTCAGTGAGGCATCAGTCTCTCTTTAAGGTCCTGTAACTATATTTTCATTGTTAACCCTCATTTTCAGTCATAAACATTATTGCTAACTTCTTCTAAATGTGGAAGTTACCCTTAATATTACTTTACCAAGTTCATGGTATTTAGTGTTAACATAATCAATCAGAACATTTCAATTAGAGCTTGATTAAATGCCCTTTTCCCCTATAAGCTGAAAAGGGGTTACCTCTTGTCACTTAATGAGATATGAGTCCAAAAACAGGCTGCCTGAAATCTCGAAAAATCCTTCCTCTGGTGACAAGAGGAGGAAGAGAGACAAGCTGCTGCAGATCTAGTGGAAACAGGGGGAAAGCCTTCTCCAGGGAGGGAGCCCAACAGAGGACAGTACCAAAACTGGCTGCCTGTTCAGGGAAAGGACTGCCGCACTCAAGCTAATAACAAGGCCACCCTTGTCCCCCCACAAAGGAGGGGATTTGTGGTATTATTTATTGATTTCATGTTGTGAATTTGTTTCTTTTTTTTGGCGGAGGAGTACTCCTTGGGCCCACCCTGTGGCCTGCCTGGAAAATATTGAGAAATAAACCCCAAGTGGGGAAAATGAACACTGTCTGGAATGGGGCTGATTTATCCCCCATCACCAGGGGAGGAAGCAGAGAGACCGGTGAGATAGAGGAGACTCTCTCTAGATTAATCGCATGGCTTACCTCTGATATTATAAGGGGTCTCAGCTTTCCTGCAATTATAGTCTATGTGGATGCTTTTCCTACTGTGCCCATTTTGAAAAATTCATTTAATTCACCAGTGGACAAACTGGGGGTGCGCCCCACAAGCCACCTCCCTAAGAGGGGTGAGGAGGCAGTGCCACCCAGTCCTACTCTGCCCCCAGCTGCTCTGACTTCAGCCCAGGCTCCTCTGCTGTACCATCTAGGGTTGCCAGGTGTGCGGTTTTGAAACAGGCAGTCAGGTATTTGAGCTTTCTGTCTGGGAAACAAATTGAGAAAATACCGGACATATAAATCTGTGTGTGCCCAGGACAGTCCTGCTCCCTGCCAGCCAGTTTCTTCCCCTCTCCCACTTCTCCCTATGACAATCCCCTTACTCGGATCCGCAGTTACGAACGGGGCTTTTCTCGCCCCAGAGGACGGGAGCGGCGGGATGCCCAAATGCGCCACGGTCCACCGCCCCCGTCCTCCGGGGCGAGAAAAGCTGTTCCCCGTCTCCCTGGTCTGCAGGGAGACGGGGAGCAAAGCCTTGGAGCACGCCCGCAGCGGGACAGCCCGGGCGCGCTTGAGCTGTCCCCCTGCGGGCGTGCTCCGCGGCTTTGCTCCCCGTCTTCCAACCAGCAGACCAGGGAGATGGGGAGCAAAGCCTCGGAGCACGCCCGCAGCGCTTGGGCTGTTCAGCTGCGGGCGTGCTCCGCGGCTTTGCTCCCCGTCTCCCTGGTCGGCAGACCAGGGAGACGGAGCAAAGCCGTGGAGGACTTGGGCAGTCCCGCCACCCCCGTCTCCGTGGTCTGCTGGGGGAGGGGGTGCAGCTAGTGCCCCCCCCCCAGCAGACCAGGCTTTTTTTGCCTACCCCTGGGGTAGAGCAGCTGGGGGCTGCCGGGTTGGTCCCACAGCGCCTCTCCGGACCAACCCGGCAGCACCCCAGCTGCTCTGCCCCAGGCGTCCTGATTCAGCTGCTGCTGGTCAGTTTCAGCAGCGGCTGAGTCAGGACGCCTGGGGCAGGCTGCTGGGGTGCTGCTGGGTTGCTCCAGTAGCGCCGAGGAGCCGCGCTACTGGAGCAACCCAGCAGCACCCCAGCTGCTCTGCCCCAGGCGTCCCCAGGTCAGCCTGCTGAAACTGACCAGCGGCTGACTACAGGAAGCCCGAGGCAGAGTTGCTCTGCCCCAGGCTTCCTGGAATCAGCCGCTGATCAGTTTCAGCAGCAGCTGACTTGGGGACGCCTGGGTTTCTTAAGTTGAATCTGTATGTAAATCAGAACTGGCGTCCAGATTCAGCCGCGGTTGAAACTGATCAGTTTCAGCAGCGGCTGATGCCAGTTCCGACTTCCATACAGATTCAACTTAAGAACAAACCTACAGTCCCTATCTTGTACGTAACCCGGGGACTGCCTGTACTGTATTGTTAAGGGTTGGAGATGGGGGGGAATAGGAAAAATTTAAACACTACTGAAGTAAGGCTCTTGCTTATCTCAAACTCCATAATTGTGCCTTTGTTTTAATTTTACTTTTTATTATCCAATAGAAATGGAGGAACATTTTCTCCATTTAATTCTTCATTCATTTTTGTCTTTTTAGTCTGATATGATGTATTGCATAATATGTTGACACATTTCCCTAACTTGACAATATGCATTCATAAATTTAAGTCTTAGTTTGAATTTGCATACTTGAGTAAAAAGCTTAAAAATTGTTCTTGACAGCATTTCTTTAAGCCAAAATCTCAATTTTTATACAAGAAAGCTCATTAAAAGAATAGTTTGGAAAAAAAACTGGCTCACAGAAAGGAAACATGAAACTAGATGGTGCTACTTCAGTACAGATTCTGGAACAGCCTAATTAACACTTTTTGCTTTTTGGTTGGTGACAGTTTGGTCAGTGTTGAGAGTATGCTGGAACAATAGTATATGTGCTTGCATAAAGCAAATGGTTTAATAATGTCAGATTCAAGTCATGTTTCTTCATTTAAATAATATAAATTATAAATAGAGGATAACATTTTCAAAAGTGCCTAAGTTTAATTGACTTTCTGTGAGATTGAAGCTCAGGTGCCCAATTAGCTTTTGAAAATGGTGTTTAGGTTTTATGTTTAGGTATTTAAAAAATACTCAGAGTTTTAAAATGTATATTAAGATTTTTTTTTTAGATTTAGACATATCTATCATTTATTTGTAATACATTTTTTCTTCCTACTTGTTTTCAGTGATGTACCCTGTTGTTTCTAGGAAGTTGTAACTGATTTTCTATTCAACACTCTATTGAACTATTTAAATGGCACTCATGATTTTCCAAGAACTGTTATGTGGCATATTCATTCTTAGTACTATTCACAGAAAATATGTGGGAAGGGACCTAAAGGGAGAAGACTGATCAGTTTTCTCTCTCGTGTTTTTTTGTCATAATTCAGGGCAGTGAGATTTTGCTAACTTTTGTGCCACTGCTCTCCTGTCTGTCAAATGGCTGCCTCCAGACTTTTCTTTTAAAGTAGGAAAGTGGTTTTCTGCAAAGAGTGACTTTGCACAAAGTAAATACAGCTTGGGACTCAATTACCATTTCTGCCTGTTCCTCACAAGTTTCCAAGAGAATGATGCTCATCCCTGCGGCTCTACCCTGATTCCTCTCCAGATGCAGATGTGGGGTCCCACAGATTTTGGGAGAAGGATAATCTCAAGAATGCAGCTGGCCAGCCTTCCTCCTGAGTAAGCTGAAGGATGACAGTGTACAGAACATGTCCTTTATTTACAGATCTGGAGGAATTATCAGTTCTGATTTAAAAAACGCTGGTAATAGGGTTAGAAATGGCCTCTTGGATCATCTGGTACATCATCCTTCGTTAGAGTTGCAATATTCTGTACTAAACCGTGATATATGTCTATCCAGTCTACTTTTGTGTCCCCTAATGATGTTGCTTTATTTCCTTTAGCAAACCAGTATATTGTTCATGTGACTTTACTAATAAAATTATTCCCTTGATGTACTAACCTAATTTCTTCTCTCTAGATTGAAGACCAAGGTTTTGCAGAAGTGACAAATGATTTTATTGGAGCCTCCTTATTTGGGTACCCAATTTAAGATCTGTCAATGGGGCTTGATTTTCAGAAAGTGCTGAGCACATCCATTTTCTGATTATCAGGCTCCTTTAAGTTGTCACATTGATGATCAAAATGATCAGTCATCATTTTGGACATCATTGACAAAGTGCTGCTGTGTTAACCATTGTAAATAATGCCTTTCAGTTTCTGTGTTATGTTTGAAGCATGTGGATGTGGTTATTTTATCCTCATCATTTTTCCTCTGAACTTACATATTAAACTCCCTTCATGTCTCTCCAGATGTCATACCTTACAGCCCTTTATCTTTGTTGCCAGTAGTTGACAGCCATCTAATTTATCATTGTTTCATTTTTTAGTCTATACCTAATACTGTTCCTTGTGTGAAAATCCGACTCAAGTGCTTGTGAATTTTGTGAACAGATCAATGTTAGGATTAGGGGAATAGTTATTTCTAGTTGTATGCCAGTACCTCCATCTTTTCTCCCAATTGAATTTTACCAATTACTGTATGGAGGGATATTATTATCTTTCTTTCCATATAGAGGTTTCTGGTCTATGTCTTCCAGTTATGCTGTTTGGATGGGAGGTGGTGGCTCCCACCCCTTGTCAGAACATCTTAATACAAGCTTAACTGTCATAGCAGATCTTTCACTGCATTATTCCTTTATCCAATAATATATCCTATTTCCTGGTATTATTAGTCCTTATGTGCATTTATCTAAATTCATTTTTGTCTAATTAGCAGTTTCTTGATCCTTTAAACTATATGGATAATTTAGGGTATTTCACTGTCCTTTACAGTGGCACAGTCTGTTAATTAGATTAATATACAATGTACATCTTCCTGAAGTTTGGGAATAAGTAGTACTAGTAATCATGACTGGACAAGGGCAATATAGGGGCCTAAATATATCCCAAAGTGGGTCCCCTCATGGCTCTGTCACTACACAGTAGCTCATTTCTCACACAGTGGGTCCACCCCTGTTTGTGATGATAGTTCATGTGGGTGACCCTTGCCACTGTCTTCTGAGTTTTAGGGGAAAATTACAATTGCTCTTTGGGCAGAATGGGCCTGTATCTTCCCTGCACCACTGCTCTCTGTCTTCGGGAAAACTGGGGTCTGTCTCACCGTCACATAAATGGCAAGACTGTTTTCACTTACCCAGTTATGACCAGGCTTCAGAAAAGTCTTGATAGATTATTTCTGACTGTCATTATAGGATTGTCTGCTCTTCTGGCCCCATCTTTTGAGCCTCTAACATTGTGCTCATTTCTATACTAGTCAGAAAAAGGTAGCCTTCTTACTGGGCATCAACTGCTCCAGGAGGGTGAGGGAGTTGAATGCATTAGTCACAGCTCCACTGTACACAATTTTCTACAAGGAGAAGGTTCAGTGGGGACCACACCCCACATTCCTCTCAAAGATGGTTTCTGATTTCCACCTGAATCAGTCTGTCTATCACTTTTCTTCCCAAACCTGCATCTGCACAAGCAGAGGATCCATACCTTAGACATTCCTCAAGCATTAGCTTTTTATATGAATAAAAGCAAGCCTTTTTTGGGGTGGATTCTGAGCTCTTTGTTTCTTATGTAGAATCATAGGATACTAGAACTGGAAAGGATCTCAGGAGGTCATCAAGTCCAGTCCCCTGCCCTCACGGCAGGACCAAGCACAGTCTAGATCATCCCTGATAGATGTCTATCCAACCTGCTCTCAAATACCTCCAGTGATGGAGTTTCCACAGCCTTCCTAGGCAATTTATTCCAGTGTTTAACCACCCTGACAGTTAGTAAGTTTTCCCTAATGTCCAACCTAAACCTCCCTTGCTGCAATTTAATCCCATTGCTTTTTGTTGTATTATCAAAAGTCAAGGAGAACAGAAGAACATAAGAATGGCCATACTGGGTCAGACCAATGGTTCATCTAGCCCAGTATCCTGTCTGCCGACAGTGGCCATATCCCTCCCTTTGGGGCATCAGGTTCACAACAGGTAATCCTCACATGATCCCTCCTCTGTCACCCACCCTCAGAGAAACACAGGCTAGGGACACCATTCCTACCCATCCTGGCTATTAGCCATTGATGGACCTAGACTCCATGAATCTATCTAGCTCTTTTTGAACCCCATCAAAGTCCTAGCCTTCACCGCATTCTCTGCCAAAGAGTTCCACGGGCTGACTGTGTGGTGAGTGAAGAAAAACTTCCTTTTGTTTGCTTAAAACCTGCTGCCTATTAATTTCATTTGGTGACCCCTCATTCTTATATTATGGGAATAAGTAAATAACTTTTTCTTATTCACATTTTCCATATCAGCCATGATTTTATAGAGAACAATTTTTCTCCCTCTTCCTTGTAACATCTTTTTTTGATACCTGAAAACTGGACACAGTACTCCAACTGAGGCCCAATTAGAGTAGAGCAGAAGAATGACTTCTTGTGTCTTGCTCACAACACTCCTCTTAATGCATCCCAGAATCATGCTTGCTTTTTTTGCAACAGTGTCATGCTGTTGACTCAGATTTAGCTTGTGGTTCATTATGAATGTGTGTGATCACAGTGCAGAGGCTCCCAAAATGAATCACCATCTGCACTGCAATTTATTACACTGCCAAATACAGCTCCTGACAAACTTTCAGCACACGTGACCAGAGCACATGGAACAACAGCAGCATTTGTGGCACGTGTCCCAGTTATGGACATTTATGGAGCAGCAACATAATTTTCCATTCATACATTCAGTAGGTATTACATACTGACCACTGTATCAAGAGAGGATGCAAATATAGGGAAGGCAGCTCTACAGTCCCTCTTTCTGTGAGCCTCTGGGCCCCACCTTCTGGGTAACAGTTAGTGAGTGTCTCCTACAGTGTATTGGATATATGCAAGCACTTGGAGAAGAAAATTGATTACTCACCTTCTTGTAACTACTCTGTGAGGTGTGTTGCATATGTACACTGTACAACTCACCTTTCTTCTCAGATGCATTGAAGTCTACCCTTGGTTCTTGTGCAAAGGAATTGAAGAGAAGGGGTGATTCTGCCTTTTCTATCTTTTTTTTTTTAACGCAGAAGGAGATTGGCAGGGGCCACCCCTGTGAAGGGATGCCATTAGGGAAAGCTCTCTGACACCAGTTACGTAGCACACATACTTATAGCCAGTGCTTTTTTTGTTTAAAAAAAAAGTGCCAGTACTTATTTCTTGAGGAAAGTAAATTTGGAAAATGCCTCTCCCACCCTTCTTCTGTCCCCTAAACCCTTTTCTATAGAATTTGTGATAAACTTTTATAATCATGTTGAAATAAACAAATAAAGATTGTTGAAATAAAAAAATCAAAATAAGACATTTGTATATGCCATTTATTACTTAGATTTTAAAGACTTAATTAATATATGAAAACATACTCAACTGAGTTTCATCTTGCTGTTCCCACTGAAGGAGTCAATCAGACTGGAAGCTGTGCCGGGGGAAAGCGACAAGGCGCGAGTAGGGTTGCCAGGTATCCAGTATTGAACCAGACAGCCCGGTATTTGGACCTTTTATCCGGTAAAAAAATTCAGAAAATACCGGACATGTGAAATGTCCGGTATTTTCTGTTTTTCCTGGCTCGGGCGTCCTCCAGAATACATGCAGGTTGGGCTGGCTGGGGCAGGGTGAGGTTGGAGTGTCCCAGGCAGGGCTTAATGTAAAAGAATGCAGTGTACCGGGACCTCGGAGAACAGACTTCAGAATGGCCACCTTAATAGAGCAATGCCTGCTCTGTACTTAAAAGGGCAAACTGGGGTTGTTTTTTGACCAACTTCTCCTCCCCCCCCTCCCTCCCAAAAGAATTTTTTCCTGGTGTGTGTTTTTTTTTTTTGCGGGAGGCAGAGGGAGGATTTGGTATTTTTTGTTAAACCGTCTGGCAGCCCTAGGTGCAAGTGCTCCCAGGGCCGGCAGGGAGCTGTGCCAGGAGAAAGTGAGGTGTCGCGAGTGCTCCCAAAAAAAGTGCCAGTAAGCTGTACTGATATGTACCATCACAAAAAAGCACTGCTTATAGCATAATAAACATATACAATGAATTTTGAAGACTAACAATTAAGAGAAGGTGAGTAACCATTTCCCCCTCACCCATTTCATTGTTTTGTTTGTTGATGACTGAAGAAGTACCATTGTACAGAGCCCATCCAAGCATGGAGATTGCCTATTTCCTAGAACTGGAAGGGACCTTGCAAGGTCATTGAGTCTAGTCCCCTGCCTTTACAGCAGAACCAAATACCATCCCTGACAAATTTTTGCCCCAAATCCCTAAATGGCCTCTGCAAGGATTGAACTCACAACCCTGGGTTTAGCAGGCTAATGTGCAAGCCACTGAGCTATTCCCCCCAAAATTTGGTGAATGTGTAGTTAGAGTAATTTCTTACATGGAAATCAGATTTTTGTGGCACAGATTACCTACTCCAGGGACCCACCTCATTGCCTCTGTAGTTGGGATAGGATATTTTGGTTTATTCCCTGGTCCCTGCCTTTTCAAGTAATAATTACTAATTTTGCAAAAATTTTGGAGAAAGATGGATTTAGTGGAAGTGCTAGATTATTACTCCTGTTACTGTTTGGGAGAAATGGCGGGAGGAGATTAAACCACTAACTTTTATCACATAGTCTTCTAAGAAGAACCCAGGAAACTACAGACCAGTTAGTTTAACTTCTGTGCCTGGGAAGATAATGGAGCAAGTAATTAAGGAAATCATCTGCAAACACTTGGAAGGTGGTAAGGTGATAGGGAACAGCCAGCATAGATTTGTAAAGAACCAATCTGATAGCCTTCTTTGATAGGATAATGAGTCTTGTGGATAAGGGAAAAGTGGTGGATGTGGTATACCTAGACTTTAGTAAGGCAGTTGATACAGTCTCGCATGATATTTTTTATCAATAAACTAGGCAGATACAACTTAAATGGGGCTACTATAAGGTGGGTGCATAACTGGCTGGATAACTGTACTTAGAGAGTAGTTATTAATGGTTCTCAATCCTGCTGGAAAGGTAAAACAAGTGGGGTTCTGCAGGGGTCTGTTTTGGGACCGGCTCTGTTGAATATCTTCATCAATGATTTAGATATTGACGTAGAAAACATGCTTATTAAGTTTGCAGTTGATACCAAGCTGGGAGGGGTTGCAACTGCTTTGGATTAGGGTCATAATTCAAAACGATTTGGACAAATTGGAGAAATGGTCTGAGGTAAACAGGATGAAGTTTAATAAAGACAAATGCTTAGGAAGGAACAATCAGTTTCCACTTAGGAAGGAACAATCAGTTTCACACATACAGAATGGGAAGCGACTGTCTAGGAAGGAGTATGGCAGAAAGGGATCTAGGGGTTATAGTGGACCACAAGCTTAATATGAGTCAACAGTGTACTGTTGTTGCAAAAAAAGCAAACCTGATTCTGGGATGCATTAACAGGTGTGTTGTGAGCAAGACACAAGAAGTCATTCTTCCGCTCTACTCTGCCCTGGTTAGGCCTCAGTTGGAGTATTGTGTCCAATTCTGGGCACCGCATTTCAAGAAAGATGTGGAGAAATTGGAGAGGGTCTGGAGAAGAGCAACAAGAATGATTAAAGGTTTAGAGAACATGACCTATGAGGGAAGGCTGAAAGAATTGTGTTTGTTTAGTTTAGAAAAGAGAAGATTGAGGGGGCACATGATAGCAGTTTTCAGTATTTAAAAGGGCGTCATAAGGAGGAGGGAGAAAACTTGTTCATCTTGGCCTCTGAGGAGAGAACAAGAAGCAATGGGCTTAAACTGCAGCAAGGGAGGTTTAGGTTGGACATTAGGAAAAAGTTCCTAACTGTCAGGGTGGTTAAACACTGGAATAAATTGCCCAGGGAGGTTGTGGAATCTCCATCTCTGGAGATATTTAAGAACAGGTTAGATAGACATTTATCAGGGATGGTCTAGATGGTACTGGGTCCTGCAGTGAGGGCAGGGGACTGAACTCGACCTCTCAAGGTCCCTTCCAGTCCTAGTATTCTATGATTCTACCTGATTAGCATCGCGATGTGGATGTGGATGTGTGATGTAGATTAGGTGGCATTTACATTTTAGAAGGCACATGCTCTTTTGGAAGTACCTGGCTTGGAAAGAAATATTTTATCTGCATGGCATTCTTTGTTGAACTATCACATTTATTATAAAGGAAATAGAATATTGTTAGTTAATACTCATGTTCATTGAATTATTTTAAGGGAATGATCCACGTGGAAAGAGAGTCTAATGGAGAATATCTTATCTTCTCCCTCACCCAAAAAAGTCAAGTACCAAAGATTTGCTGTTGATTTAAATAACGTTAAATATCAATAGTTGGAATGCTCTTGGGAGGAGGAAAGAATTACTTTTTACATTATCTATTTAATTGTTTTTGAGTGACAATTTAAGAGAAAATATCTTGGTAATGGAGACTCTGAACAATAGTTCTTATAATTGGTTTTAGGCATGGCTTTTAGTCTCTAATAGGGGTCAGATATTGATCTCAGTACAATAAAACTTTCTATGTAGATCATTAAATCACTTATTCTGTGCTAGCAGCAGTGTAAGTTATTACTTAACTTGTCATTGTTATAGCCAAAATTTCCTGTGAAATCATTTACTGCTCTATGGGATTTTTAACTGTGCTAATTAATATGATTATTGGTAATTGAAGTTACTTCCTTTGTAATTAAATATCTAAAAAGACTTTGGGGATCTCATGCTTTTGTCCATTAATCTGTCATTTATAGTAGTAATAGCCAGATGTCAGTAACAATTCAACCTTTATAGACTCCTATTATTAATTCATGCCACAGCTATTTCAGTCATTAGGGTATGCAGTGAAAAGTATGTTCTAGATTACATAATTCAGAATTGAATATAAGGTTTATATGCATCCATTTGTTAGAACATATACTGTCTATCTTGTTCTTATTCTTTTGTTCTTTACTACCAGATTTATCAAACTTGCTAACTCTTTTCTTTGCAAAACTATGCATTTTTTATAAGTTTTTGTTTTGTTTAACTCTGGTTGTTTTATCTTCATGGTTCTTACTCTTCTATATATAGGCTGTGTCTACACTGGCATCCCTTCCGGAAAAGGGATGCTAATGTAGCACTTTGGAATAGGCAAATCTGCGGGGGATTTGCATTAACATGGCAATATCCCCCGCGGTATTTGCATTAACATGGCTGCCGCTTTTTTCCATGAGGCTTGGAGATAAGGAATAAGAAAGTAGGAATAAGAGATCCTCCGGAAAAGGCTTTATTTTCCGGAGAAATCACGTCTAGACTGGCGCTTTTCTACGGCTTATCTCCAAGCTGGAAAAAAGCGGCAGCCACGTTAATGCAAATACCGCGGGGGATATTTAAATCCCCCGTGGATTTGCCTATTCCAAAGTGCTACATTAGCATCCCTTTTCCGGAAGGGATGCCAGTGTAGACACAGCCTATATGTATTGGGATGTAGTATTTAATTACAAAGACGAAATATTGTTTCTCAAATAACAGTGCCATGGCATTTTTTCTTAAACCTAAATGCTTGCCTCTCTCACCAGCGAGAGTTTGTCCAATAAAAATATTACCTTATCTACCTTGTGCGTCTCATATTCTGGGACCTACATGACTACAACAACACACTGCATATAGCATTCTTCTACAATCTTATGCATAGGTTTGCATTTGTTGTATTATGCCAGACAGACTCCAAACAAGTGATATATATGAAAAATACATAGTAAACGGTAAGTAATTGTAATACTACTGACTTTCTATAACAGTACAGAAGAATATGGATGATAATTTGAAGCTGTTTGTATACGTGTAGTTTTGCAGTTGTATTAGTTTCATTGTTAACTGCTTCCTTATGTGAAATACACCTAAGCAAGGCTGGTTGAATGTAAAAGCTGCAGACTAAATTATTTAAATACATTGGAGAGAAAAGAATGTATTATAAGTCACTAAAGGTACAGGATCATTAGGAGAATGAAAAATTGTGTGTCTAAAACTAATAATAAAAATCCAAGTGTAGGGCTGGAAGGGTTTGAGAGGTCATCAGGTCCAGCCCCCTGCACTGAGGCAGGACCAAAGAAACCTAAACCATCCTTGACAGGTGTTTGTCCAACATGTTATTAAAACCTCCAATGATGTGGATTCCATAGCCTCCCTTGAAGTCTATATCAGAGCTTAACTGCCCTTATCATTAGGAAGAACTTTCTAATATCTAACCTAAATCTCCTTGCTGCTGATTAAGTCTATTACTTCATGTCCTACTTTCTGTGGACATGGAGAACAATTTAACACCATCCGCTTTATAATACCCTTTAGCATATTAGAGAATTTTTATCAGGTCCCCACTCAGTCATCTTTTTTTGAGACTAAATATGCCCAATTTTTAGACATTTCCTGATAGGTCATACTTTTAAAATCTTTAATCATTTTTGTTGCTCTCCTTTGGAATCTTTCCAAATTTGCACATCTTTTCTTTGATGTGGCTCCCAGAATTAAACACTGTACTCCATCTAAGGGCTCACCAGTGCCACCTAAAGAGGTACTCTTGTGTCCTATGTCTTTTGTTACACCACCTAGAATGATATTAATTTTTTTTATTGTCACTGCATTACATTATTGACTCTCATTCAGTTTTGATCTACTATAACCTCCATTTCCGTTTAGCAGTATGACCAGTGTAACTACTTATTCTCCATTTTGTAGTTGTGCATTTGATTTTTCCTTCCTATTTGTAGTACTTTGCACTTGCCTCTATTGAATTTAATCTTGTTGTCAGACAAATTTTCTGTAATTTGTTAAGGTCATTTTGAATTGTAATTCAGTCCTCCAAAGTATTTGCAATCTCTTCCAGCTTGGGGCCATCCTCAATTTTTATAATTATACTAGGGATGTAATAGTGTAGTCAATTAACCAATTAACTAATAAGCAAAATCTTATAGGTTAATGCTATAGACTACATGCATTCCCAGTACATTTTTTAGCAGGCTGGCCAGCAGCCTGGCTCAGTCCTGGCTCACGCTGGATCCGGGACCTACTCCTACTGTGGCGCTGCATTTAAAGTGTATTAGGAGCTAGGTGGACACGCAGCCTGGGTCAGTTCTGGCTTGTGCCAGATCCGGGAGCTCAGACTCTCCCCCCGGGCAAGAGCTGTTGCTACCATACGCTGCTGCCACCCCACATGCTGCTGTATCAGAGGCAGCAGCATGGGGTGACAGGCAGCCGGTCTGTGAAGGGAGCTGGTTTTTAAACTGGCTCCCCTCGTGGACCAGCTCCTGCCTGGCACCCCATGCTGTTGCCTGCATGGCAGGGGCTCCTCAGGAGTGGGGTCGGCATGCACTGGCTGCTGGCCTCGCCCCTGGGTTCTAGAATAGTCAAGTAACTGATAAGAATTCTTGAGGTTACTCGACTATTCAATGAACCGATGTTTAACATCCCCAAGTTATACTCTCCATCCCATTATCCAAGTCATTAATAGATGCATAGATTGAATAATACCAGATGCAGTTTGACAGTGTACCACTGATCAATTCTCTTGAAGTACGGTCTTTGAACCACTCATGCACCCACATTTTAGTAATTTCATCTGATCTAGGCAATATTTCCCAAATATGCTTATGAGAATGTCGTGGGACTGTCAAAAGCTTTACTAAAATCATAATATATCAAATGTACTGCTTCCTTCCATCCACTAGACCAGGGGTTCCCAAACTTTTTGACATGGGGACCAGTAAATCCATTCACGAACTTTTGGAGGACGGGTAACATTCATTTGCATATTGATTAATCAAATGATGAATATTCAAATAAGTTGTTTCTGGTCCTCCCAAAACCCTCAGTGACAGCTTTAGCAAAGGTTGATATGGTCACCCACAATATTCTTGTCAGCAAGTTAAGGAATATGGATTGGATAAATGGACTGTAAGACAGACAGACAAAGCTGGTTAGACCAGGGTTTCCCAAACTTTTTACTTTAGTTGGAACCCTTTTTTTTCAGTACTGTTTTTTGCAGCCCAAAAATATAAACACATAAAAAAACAAACTGAGAAAATACCAGACATATAACTTGTCTGGTATTTTCTCATTAGGTAAGTTTTATTATTACTAGATGTATCAGTTTGTAGTTTCGAACTGCCTGGCTAGTAAATGTGCTCAGGCTGAATGAGTGTGTCTACCAGCCAGACAATTCGTAACTACTCGAGGGTGTGTGTGTGTGTGTGGGGGGGGGGGGGGCAACAGAATCCCTGGCCTGGACTAACTCATGCTTTGTGGGGGGGGGGGAGAGGGCAAGCGCCCCAAGATCTACATATGGCCGGGTCAGTCCCACTCCCCGGTACTGGGTCGTGGCCCATAGTTTGGGAGACGCTGGCCTAGTGAGATTGCGGAATCTCCATCACTGGAGATATTTAAGACCAGGTTAGATAGACACCTGTCAGGGATGAGCTAGGGCAACTCAACTTTGGAAGCCCCAGGGGACACTGATGCTGAGGGCCTCAACTTAAGTGTGGTTGCATATGCAAGCAAATATATACAAATAGCTTCTCTCACACTGACAAGTATCACAGAGATAGCCGTGTTAGTCTGAATCTGCAAAAGTGGCGAGGAGTCCTGTGGCACCTTATAGACTAACTGAAGTGTTGGAGCATAAGCTTTCGTGGGCAAAGACCCACTTCGTCAGATACATGTCAGCACTTCAGTTAGTCTATAAGGTGCCACAGGACTCCTCGCCGCTCTCACACTGACAGTCATGAATACAAAGATTAAGGCAAGACTACACAACACACAGGCCCCATTTAAGTCAGTTCTGCTGATATTAATAAAATTCAATATTTACCCGATTTCTACCCATGTGACAACACTTTTCATGAGCAACGACAGTCCAAGAATTTAACTACTAAAACATATCAACAGAAGATCATTACACTGACAACTTTTTTGTTTCGGCTCCCACTCGCCGGCCATGTGTTGATCCCCACATTAACCCAAACTGCACCGCGGGGCACAAACAAACTGGCCATGGGCAGAATACCAAGTTATTAATAAGTATTTTATAAACCTTTACCTTTTCTCTCTGCTGCCATGTCTCCTCTCCTTGCTCCATCGTCTCCCCTGGTGCCTGCTGCTCCCCCAACTCCTCACCCTCCTCTGCTGTCCTGACCTCTGCCCTTCTCACTGCCCTCAGCCTTCCTGAGACCTGCCCCCCTCCACCAGCCCTTCTCTCACCCCTATGCCCACTCCTCCAGTAGCCCCAATCTGATCAGGTGAGCTACCCCTCCTCATCCTCTCTTCTAACACCTCCCTCTACACACCTGCCCTGCCTCTCTCCTCTGGTGCTGGTCCCTCCCCTGCAGGTGTCTGCCCTTCTGCTTCACCCCAGAATCCCCTGGCACCTGCACCTTCCCTTAGACCTGCACCCTCCTGGTGCCTCCCCCTTCTCTTACTGCCCCTGCCCCCTTTTTCCCTGATACCCACCCCCTCACCACTCTCTGCTCCATTCCCCTCCTGCCCCTCTGTGCCCTCACACATGCCTTGCTCCATCCCCACCTTTCTCATGCCCACCCCTTCTTTCAAGCCTTCTCCCAGCACCTCCCCATCCAGCCCCCAATGCCCTTCCCCTCTCCTCTCCTCTCCTCTCCTCTCGTCTCCCAGCATCACCCTGTCCCCTCTCCCACTGACATCTCCCCTCCTGCCCTTTCCCTCATTGTCTGCACTTGGCCCCCTGGCATTTGTCTCTCCTGCACCCTGTCCCTTGGTGTCTTCTCCTCCCAAGGCCCCTCTCCTTCCACCCCTCCCCCTCCGTCCAAGCCCCTCCCACCCCACTCAAGCCCCTTTCCCTCCCCTGCTGCCGCCACCTCTCCTCTCCTCTCCTCTCCTCCACACCGCCACCGCTGCACAAACCTTTTCCCTGCCTTTTGCCTTCCACGTTGCGGGGCCAGAGGAGGCCGAACCTGGAGGCAGCCCCGCAATGTGCCTCTAAAGAGTTTTAAAATCCCGGGCCATCACGTCACGATACGCCCGGGCATCCTCCCTGCCCACGTGCAACGCCGCATATGGGCAGCAGCAGCCGCTGTGCACGGCAGAAACAGGCCAGGGGAGAGACCCAGTTCCACATATTGGTGGAGCAGGGCCCCCGGCTCTGTAACTCCCAGCACTTCTGGGTTTAGGGGTACGGGGCCCGATTCAAACGAATCGGCCTAAGGCCGGCCCTGCCGGCAGCCACCAGGCACGCTGGGCCCATAGTTTGGGAAACGCTTCACTAGACCAGTAACCCTGTAAAAGAAAAAAATATTGTCAGTCCCCCAGGCATGACACCTCAGGGAATTTAATTCAGGAACTGTGGCCCTTGTATGGCTAGAGCCATATGCCATCCAGCAGCATGATGATGATGATGATAAAAAGGTGCTCTCAATGTATCTCAGGGTATAGGAAAAATATTTACATGTTATATTTAAGAAATACCTGCTCATGTAATTAAAATAATGCATATGCCCAGATGGTCAGACTATAAAAATGAGAAAAAAAATGAATAATCTGGAGCTATTTGTCAGCACATCAGTGGGAAGTCCCTGGATAGTTTGTTAGATTTGCAGTGACTTTTACAAGGGGTCTTTCAATAATTGTCCATGTTCTCTGTTTTCAGTGTACAGCTATGGATGTACATATAGTCTGGCTCTTATCAGCTAAGTGATTTGCAAGCTTAGTGAGAAATTCTCATTTTGCCAGTTTTTTATCAGAACAGCCAAAGGAAAGGCGAACTCAAACAGAGCAGTTTTTCTATCAGATGTAAAGTTGCTAAACCCAGCTATTTCACCTGGACAAGTTTTCAAAAAGAGGTTGCAAAAGTGCAGACGTCAATGACCTAATTTTTCAAAAGTGATCAGTGGTATGCCTAACTTGAGACCCCTATTTTCAGATATTTTAAGAGGATGCACGGTTAGTGCTTTGTGAAAATTCGGTACCTGTAACGGACTTAAATTGGGTATTTATAAAAGAATTGTAAAAAATCACTGGTCATTTTCAGAAAGTTATGAATAACTTCTAACCTTTTTTCATGGCTATAAATATAGGCATCATTTGTAGTGTCACTGAAACATAGCCTTTACACAACAGTTTGTGAGAAGAAATGAAGGAAAAGTAGTTTATATTACTTTGAGTCTGACCACTACATTCCTCTACTAGCTTACATATCAGTGATGATTCCCTGTTGTGGAATTAGAGGTCAGGTAGAAACACAAACAGAAGTGTTTCTTTAAAAAGCATTAATTCTAAAAAAAAAGTTGATTTTTCTGTTTCATGCAAAATACATGTATAAACTTAAATTGCCAATACAGGCAGTCCCCGGGTTACATGGATCCGACTTACATCGGATCCCTACTTACAAACGGGGTGAGGCAACCCCACACTAGCTGCTTCCCCCCTGCAGACCAGGGAGACACGAAGCTAGCGCCCCCCCCCCCCCCCCCCAGCAGAACAGGGAGATGCGGAGCGGCTTTTCTCAGCAGACACCTCAGCTTGAGAATAAAGGACTGAGGGAAGTGAGGTGTGGGAGAATAAAACTGAGCTCTGGAGAAATGTTTGGCTAGAGTTTCCCCTACAATATGTACCAGTTCTGACTTACATACAAATTCAACTTAAGAACAAACCTACAGTCCCTATCTTGTACGTAACCCGGGGACTGCCTGTACATACCTTGATAGATTAATTGGAAGGCTTTTCAAGAGCTGTTTTAGGCCTTCAGAATGCTGTTTCCCCTGACAGAGTTGATGACATAAGTAACACCTAAAGCAGAGCACACCTGCGTTCTTTACAGTTTGGTGTTAGTAATGTCATTAGTTGTACCAGGAGAAATAGAGATTCCCAAAGGCCTTTATGTTAAGATTTGGCAAATTTATCAATTAATTGTTCAGAAGTATTTTTCTGGCCGTGTTTAAGTCCTCACAGGCATTATATTAGTGTTTTGAAATCTCATCCCTCTTTAAAAATTAAAAATAATTGAAACTCTCCTTTAAAGAGACATTGTCAAATTTGCCCAAAACATAACTGAATTTTTCATTTTTCCACAGATTTGCAGCAGATTGCAAATTGGATTTTAGACTGAAGGTGCTTGAGACATTAAATAATAATTTATGATTAAGTATATTCATTATCAGTGTCATTTGAGAAGAGATTACAGAAATCGACTATACTTTAGCATTCTTTTACACAACAATACCTTTTGAGAAGACATATTCGGATGGGGTTGAGAGAAGAAATAAAGAACTCTTGAAAATTTCTAAATGCTGTTTTCCAGTTAATTTTCCAGTTTAGGATAGCTCTGAACATTACAAATACAAATTGAGCATAAAATGCTATTAATAGTACACAAAACAGAGCAAATTCTCAGGTTTTTTCCCCCACCAGTAGATTTATTGCAGTGCCCCAAAGCACTGGCATGTAGCCTAGTCAGATGCCAAGTGTCTTTGAGTTTTTAGCCTATTAATTTTTTCAACTCCCTAGTGTACCACCATTAAGTACTTAATAAAAGCCTCATCCTAGACCTGATGAAATCAGTGGGATTAAGATTGGGGCCTAAAGATATATGGCAAAAATTCAGCATGGGATCTTTTCTCAAAATCTTACATACTTGCCATTTGTTTATGCTATGATATTATACCCTATGTATTCATGCATCTTTTAATTCCTGCAACAATGGGGCTCTATAATTTTACTAAGATAAAATAAAGCAGAATTTAAAATTCCTTAAGTGAAGAACTGACCAAATGCCAACCTCAAATAACTGATATGCTATGTGTTGTTGAATTTTGAATTATCTAAGAATTCTGCACTTCCTGTCTAAGGCTAATTTTTTGGTACTTTCAACAGATAGACTGAATACCACAAATAAGATAGAGCTTCACCAGATAAAATACAGCAGATGATTTAATCTAATTTAAGACTTTCATTTATCCTGAACAAAAATTTTCCTTTGTTTTAGAATTGTAAGGGTATCAACGGGACTACACAAGTTGTGGAACACCAAACTTCTAATCTTGTTTTTTTTTAAAAAATGTATTCTATATAGAGAAGGCTCTTCTTAAACAATATTAGAAATGTCCAGGAGAAGGTTTTAGAGTTTTTATTCTTTGTGGACATTCTCTTTACTTTATTTCTCCAGTAGCAGCAATCAGGCTAGAACACCTGACAAATTAATATAATAATGACAAATTAATATAAACATCCATTAATATATTAATTTCCATACTTTCTGGGACAACCAGTTTTTATAACATATTAGTTTATTTTCCAAGATAGCTTATTCTAAGAATATAAAAATGGCTATTCTGGGTCTAACCATCTGCTTCAGTATCTTGTCTTCCGACAGTGGTTAATGCCAGAAACCCCACAGGAAATGAACAGAACAGGCAATCATCAAGTGATTGTTGTCCATTACCAGTCCTGATAAACAGAGGCTAAGGACTCCATCCTGGCTAATAGCTAACTGGACCTTTGCTCTGTGAATTTAACTTGTTCTTTATTGAATCCTGTTAAACTCTTGGCTTTCACAACATGCTCTGGCAAGGAGTTCCATGAATTGATTGTGTGTTGCATGAAGAAATACATCCTTTTGTTTGTTTAAACCTGCTGCCTATTAATATATTTTAGTGACCCCTTGTTCTTATGTTATGGAAGGAGTAAATAACTTTTCCTTATTTACTTTTCCAAATCAGTCATGATTTTATACACCTTTGTGATAACACCCCTTAGTCATTTCTTTTCCAAGCTGAAAATTCCCAGTCTTATTAATCTTTCCTTATACAACAGCCATTCCAGACTCCTAATTATTTTTGTTGCTCTTTTCTGAACCTTTTCCAATTCCAATATATCTTTTTTTGCAATTAGGCAGCCACATCTGCACACAGTATTCAAAATGTGAGCATACCACTTATTTGTAAAAAAGCATATTTTTTTGCTTTATTGTGTATTCCTTTCTTAATGATTCCTAACATTCTGTTTGCTATTTTGACTGCTGCTGCACATTGAGCTGATGTTTTCAGAGAACTATCCACAATGACTCCAATTTCTCCTTATTCAGTGGTAACAACTAATTTGGACCCTTTATTTTATGTGTAATGTTGGGATTATGTTTTCCAACATGCATTACTTTGCATTTAAATACTGACATTTTGTTGCCCGGTCACCCAGTTTGAAATATTTTTGAAGCTCTTCATGCTGTGCTGTGGACTTTAGTATCTTGAGCAATTTTGTATCATTCTGGTTTCTAATACCCTAAGAATGTATATCTTTTTAATATGGAAATTGTAGTCAATTTTTCAGGACAGTGATGTATACACATTCACTGCCTCAAGTTTTGATTCTTTTGATGTGAATATATAACCCAAACAATATGACTATCAGTATCAGTTAACTTTGGTTTTAGAACTGTATAGTCAGAAAACATTTTCCAGATTTAGGCTCATTTTTTGGTTTCTTTCATAGAGGGCAAGACAACAAACAAAGTAATAATATTTGATCAAAATACAGCCAGACTCTTGATCAGGTGAATTGGAAACATAGGTTAGAACTGTTTCAGAATGTAAACCCAGATTTGAGCAGTCACACTGAAAAATGTAAGTGCAATAATTATCCTTATCATACCAATTGAATATGTGAAATGCAGTTTGATTAAACCAATAATTTTTGAGCATATAGAATTATAGCTAGAAATAGCATCAGAGCAAATCCACAATCCGAGGATTAAAGCCAGTAGAGACTAGTTATGTGACACCTATATACTCCTAATTTTTTGTAGGGCAAAACTGGTATTGCATTAGATTTCAGCAGCTTGGCTAACTACTCAGCTGCAAAACGTTTTATGTTAGCCAATGTTATATGCCTATTGTACAGTGTGTGTGAAGTTAAGGGTGCTACAGTGTTACTTTTCAGTGCCAGTGAAGGAGAAACTGTAAACATTACATAAGAGAGTTTCTTCTATGTCTCATTATGCTAGCCTGGACAAATTGGCTTGAGCTTCTCTTGCAGGAGCAAGAGAAAGGAATACAAAGTAAAATGTTGATGCCATTATTGTAAAAAACTTACTGACTGTTATTGCTCAGTTGTTTCATTTCTGCCACAGGTAGAAGCAGCTCCTTCTTGCCGGCTGGAATAGTGACAGGTTCTGACGTCTAAGTTGGACCTTTTTATCACTGAACACTTTATACGTTACATGAGTTTATTTTATGTATATTTGTCAGGAAGTCTCAAAGGTTTTCTGGCTTACTTGTGAGCATGCACCTCTCATTACACTCCGTACAGAAAGCGTAATGCTGTAAAGCTTGCAAGCCACTGATAATGCTGCTTGCATTTGGCCCTATTGACCGTATTGCATTCACCGATCACTCTAGACCAGTGTTTCTCAACTTTTTTTTTATAAAGTACCCCTTTTAAAAAAAATTATAAGTACCCCTAGTACCTACAGTTTTCAGATGCACACAATTTTTTCTACCATTACAACACATTTGTTTAAACAACTAAATCGTAGCTGGGCGGGCGATGAAATTTTTGGGTGTAAAAAGAACAAAAATAATAAGGCATTGTAAAATTTAAAACAAAAATTCAATTTTCTCCAAATTTTTCCCCAGACTTCTCTCAAGTACCCCTAACTGTACTTGTACCACTGGTTGAGAAACACAGTTAGTAAGTGGGAACACAGGTCATGTACTTGCAGATGTTAGGCAATCATGGCATTTTGAAGATGGGTTGTGGTTCTGTTCTGAACAAAATGGCTAACAAGTTCACTTATAGAGGGGTGTGTTTCCACAGTGTTACAGACTCATGTTCTCAAATAATATGGCAGTGGCCTGCTATGCAAACAGGAGAGCTGAATATGGAGAAGTTATCTTGTAAGCTGCGGCACTGGGATCTCTCCATTCTTCTTTGAGTAGTGTCCCTGTGGGTGCTCAACTCTAGGAGAAGGGTCACCCTGAGCCGCAGATCGGAGCCTTGCAAAGCAGTTTCCCTCATTGAGCCACACATGCTCATGAGGCGTCTCGAGCCTTTCCCGCCTCCTGCAGCGCGCAGCTCAGCCCCCTCCCATTTAGTTCCTCTTTAACCTCCCTCGTCAGCGGACAGAGCGAGCAGGAGCTCCCTCAGTCTCTCAGACTGCCTTTCTTTTACTTAGCTTAGTCATAGTTGTTCTCCCCCTCTTTGCTCCAAGTTAGTTTCCCTCATCCTTTTTCTTAAAAAAAAAAAAATTTATAAGAAGAAGAAAATTAATAAAACTCCCCCTTTGGGGGACTGAACTCACCGGACTGGGGCTCTCCTGGCTGTTTAGCGGAAGAAAACAAACACCTAAAAATTAAAATAAAGTAAATCAGAAGAAAAGGACAGACAGAAACAAATAAAACAAGGAAAATAATCATCAGAATAAGGAAAGGGGCAGAGCTCCGCTTGAGAATGATTCTCTTTGAAAAGTCCCTGTAGCCCGCGAATGAACAGGGATCAGCGCGGCAGCAGCTCCTCCCCCCCCCCCCCCGCCACCCAAAACTGCCCACAAAAAGAGAGCCTCACCATCCCACTCTCTGCCAGCTTCCTCCTCCCCAAAGAACAGGGGAGAGGTACAAGAAGTGATGAGGACCCCTGCTACTAAAGCAGTGGGAAGATCCTCTCGCCCCCCACTGGGACCGGTGCGCGCTGCCTTGGAGCCATGCTGGGAATGCTCCAAGCAGCTGCCTCTGCAAGAGAAGCCGGCGCCGCTTCCAGTCCCGGCACCGCGGAAAACCCCGGCTCCGCTGAAAGCGGCAGAGCTGTTTAAAGTCACAGCACTGCACCTGAAAAAGCCTCACACACCTAAGCTACCACCGGCTTCAGATGCTCACCGGGACCTTACATTGACACCGGTAGCACAAATTGATACACAGCCAGATAAGGCTGCTGCAGAACAGCCCCAGGATCCGTCTGACACTAACAGCAGGCAGCACCATCTATGCCTGCCTCCTCCTGATTACTCACCTGGGAGGTCTCTCTCAAGACAGTCCCCTCCCAGGTCTATATCACTAATGTCCTTTCATGAGCCTCCCCTGCCCGATGATGACCGGCACACGATGTACTCCTCACGTCACGCATCGCCTAGGAGGTCTCGTTCCTACCACTACACAGCTGCACCACAACAAACCCATGGTACCCATACTGGCCTTATCCACCCCCACCTTATCCACCACAGTGGGAGCCCTGGGATCACTGGGACCCATAAAGATGTCGGTCCTCAATCCACTCAACACCATCCCAAAGAAGCTTGCCACAGCCACAGCCCCTACCTCCTGCAGGACATTCAGAGGAGGAGGAGGAACGAATCTCCAACAACAAATCAGATATTCACTCGATAAACATCACACATTCTGATAATCCCAGTGTGCTTCTGGATGATGCGGTCATACCATCGGACACTATAGTGATTGATGACCTAAAACAGTTTCAAGAATTATTCAAGAGGGTCAACACGTCTCCCTGCAAGAAGTGCAAAAGAAACAATACCAACTACTAAAGAACCTACATCATACATTACACAGCAAGATTGCCCTACCAATAGATGAGGCAATCATGGAGACTTCGGAGGACTTGTGGAAGACACCCACATCCATTCAACCAACTAATAAGAAAATCGACAGGAAGTACTTTGTTCCATCAAAAGATAACGACTTTCTGGTCACACATCCACATCCTAACTCTCTAGTCATGGACTCAGCACAACAATGAGCGAAACTCCTGCAATACAGGACGGGCAGTGCAGACAAAGACCACAAAAAGCTGGACTTGTTTGGCAAGAAAATATACTCCTCGTCCACCCTACACCTCAGAATATCGAATTACTCCACTCTGTTAGCAAATCATGATTTAGATAATTATTCAAAACTAGGAGAGCTGATGTCACACCTCCCTGAGTCCAAAAGAGCCATTTTGAAAGAAATAGTCCATGTGGATCATACGATCGCCCACACCGCTCTTCAAACTGCAGTGGATATTGCTGACACCACAACCAGAGTGACAGCTACGGCAGTAGTGATGCATAGAGCTTCCTGGCTTCAGTCATCCAGAGTGCCCCGCGAACTCCAGCCCAAAGTAGAAGACTTGCCATTTGACAAGTTAAAGTTGTTTGCAGCTACTACAGATGAAATGCTCCATAACAGCAAAAATTCTAAGACCACACTTGGCACGTTAGGCATATACACGCCGCCCTACAAACGCAAACGATACACTCCATATAACACATACAACTGATACTGATACAGTCAATATAATTGACCACAGAGGCCCTATGAGGACACCAGACCAAGGCAACGAGCTCCCAGAAGGCACCCTAACCAGGGCCGCCCACCAACTGCCCAACCCTCCAAGCAGCAAATTTGAAGATGTGGTCGAGGGTCTGCAAGACCCTAGCACCAATTCAACATGGCCATCTATTTACCCACCGTTTGCGCCCGTTCCTTCCACAATGGGAATCCGTAACATCGGACCACTGGGTTCTAGAGATAATTCGAGTAGCCTATACCATCCCATTTACTGCTATTCCACCTACCCTTCCCCCTACCCCGTCCCTCTTCGGGGACCACTCTCACGAGATCCCACTGAAAAAAGAGATCGATCGGCTCCTCACAGTCGGAGCCATAGAAAGGGTACCCGAAGAGTTTCACGGGAAAGGATTTTACTTGAACTATTTCCTGACAGAGAAAAAAACCAGGGGTTGGAGGCCTATATTAGACCTCCGCAAGCTGAACAAGTTTCTCAAGAAGCAACATTTCAAGATGGTCACACTTACAACGATCATTCCTGCGCTAGATCAAGGGGACAGGTTCGCAGCCCCCAACCTCCAAGATGCATACTTTCATGTAACCATCCATCCAGGTCACCAATGCTACCTTCGCTTTACGCTTGGCCCAGAACACTTTCAATACAAAGTTCTTCCTTTCGGCCTTTCATCAGCCCTGAGAGTATTTTCAAAGGTACTAGCTGTTGTGATTGCATACCTCAGATGACAGAATGTCGTAATATTCCCCTACCTAGATGACTGTCTTATAAAGGGGTCGTCATGGGAAGAGACCACCTCTATGATACATACAACCATAGTCCTCCTCAATCGCTTAGACCTTCTAATCAACAATCACAAATCAACGTTGCACCCAGTTCAAGAAATAGAGTTCATTGGTGCACGCCTGAACTCAATTACAGCTTGAGCATACTTACCTCGACAATGTTTCATAGCTATCCAAGAAGTTATAACTGTGATGCTCACAACTCCCACCACCACAGTACTTACCTGCCTCCGACTAATGGGACACATGGCTTCCACGACCTATGTAGTCCACCATGCTCGCCTGCACTTTCGATGCTTTCAACTCTGGGCAGCAACCGTTTATATCCCGTCATGACACTCTCGGAACAAGAGGGTTACCATCCCATCAAACGTTCTTGCATCCCTACGATGGTGGACAATGCCGAACAATCTCTTGGCGGGGGTTCCATTCCAACAAATTGAACCCACTATCCAGATTACCACAGATGCTTCCCCGCATGGTTGGGGGCACATATGGATGGTCGCGAAATCCAGGGCAAGTGGTCCCCAAGCGAGATGCTACTGCACATCAACCTCCTCGAATTAAGGGCAGTGAAGAATTCCTGTGCACATTTTGCCCCCGACATCGCTAGTCATACAGTCCGCATCCTAATGGACAACAGCTGCACAATGTTCTACATAAACAGACAGGGTGGAGCCGGTTCCCACTCCCTCTGCTCAGAAGCTGTCCACCTGTGGAACTTGTGCATCCGCAACCAAGTCACCCTTGTAGCATCCTACCTGCCTGGGGTGAACAACACCAAAGCAGACTCCCTCAGTCGCAACTTTACCTTGGACCACAAGTGGGAGTTGCATGCACACATCACAAATTGAATTTTCCACCGATGGGGATCGCCACCTACAGACCTCTTTGCTTCTACTCAGAACACCAAGTGCCCCCACTTCTGTTCACATGTGGGACTTGGCAAACATTCTCTAGGGGATGTCTTTCTAATCAAATGGACAGCCCCCCTACACTATGCCTTTCCTCCCATACTGCTCATCCCAAGAGTCCTACGCAAGATCTGCAGAGACGGAGCTCTAGTCATACTGATTGCTCCATCATGGTCCCACCAAACTTGGTACCCATACCTGCACAGACTAGCGCTTCAGCCTCCTTATCCACTGCCACACAGAATAGACCTGCTATATCAGGACAATGGCAGAATACTGCACCCACAGCTCCATACCCTGCGTCTTCAGGCATGGCTTCTTTCTGGTTCTTGGAGATAGAAAATCACTGCTCTTAGCAAGTGAAGGACATCCTCCTCCATAGTAGGAGACAATCCACTCGAAAAACCTACCTGCAAAAATGGTCTGGACTACATTTTAGACCTTAAAGCATCAGGACTGTCAATCTCTTCTTTAAGAGTCTATCTATCCGCAATAGCAGCATCCCACACCTTGGTGGATGGCTTCTCCATATTTGCCCATCCAATCACTAAGAGATTCCAACGTATACCCACCCTATAAAGCCCCACCTCCATTATGGGACCTAAATCTTGTTCTGGACCATCTCACCAGACCTCCATTCGAGCCACTGGCTATGATACCACTCCCCTTTCTTTTTATGAAAGTCTGTTTCCTGTTAGGTGTCACCTCAGTCAGGAGGGTGAGTGAACTCGGGGCATTAATGGCAGAACCCCCTTACACTGTTTTCATGAAGGACACGGTCATACTAAGACCTCACCCGACATTCCTGCCAAAAGTCTGTACAGAATTCCATGTCAACGAATCAATTGTACAACCTACCTTTTTCCCAAAACCGCACGCTTCACAGAAGGACGCCAGCCTGCATACTCTGGACATCTGGAGGGCTCTGGCCTTCTTCCTAGAAAGAACAAAACCATTTCGTAAATCTGAAAGACTTTTTATCCCCAAAGGTACACCCATATCATCACAACAAATCTCTAAGTGGATCTTGACATGCATAGTCAAGTGTCACACCCTGGGTAATAAACCACTACAATGCCCACCATGAGCACATTCCACTTGAGCTACGGCTGCTTCTACAGCCTTTTTGAACAATGTCCCCTTAAGAGACATTTACCAGGCAGCAAAATGGTCTTCAGACCATACCTTTGCCAAACATTACGCTATCCTGCCTCAGCTTAAAGATGTCTCAGCAGTTACTACAGTGGTACTCTCCACTACTGCTAAACACTGACTCCGGCTCCCTCCAGCCATATATTGAATACTACTTTGTAGTCACCTAGAGTAGAGCACCCATGGGGACACTACTCGAAGAAGAAAAGGGAGTTACTCACCTCGTGCAGTAACGAGTGTTCTTTGAGATGTGTGTCCCCGTGGGTGCTCCACGACCCTCCCTTCCTCCCCTCTACTAGGAGTCTATATTACTTGGGCGGAGACGAGGAACTAAAAGGGAGGGGGTTGAGCTGTGCGCTGCAGGAGGTGGAAAAGTCTCGAGACGCCTCATGAGCATGTGCGGCTCAATGGGGAAAACTGCTTTGCAAAGCACCGATCTGAGGCTCAGGGTGACCATTCACCTACAGTGGAGCACCCACAGGGACACACATCTCGAAGAAGACTCATTACTGCATGAGGTGAGTAACTCCCTTGTTCCATTTCTTAGTAGGAGCAGTAGGATTGTCTTCCTTGAGGTCCACAGAGTTTGTACCAGGGTGGCCAAAAGGATCTCAGCGGGCCAGATTGAGACCGCCAAGCAAGTTGATCCAGCCCGCAGAAGCCCTGCCTCTCTCGGGGGAGGAGGGGACCTGGGCTCATCCTCTTCACCATGTCCCAGCCCAGGGTGCTGTTAGTGGTGGAATGGTCTACCACTAACTCAGCAGGGAATCCCACCAAAACACACCAAACTCCCGGGATACAACTTCCTGCTAATTCCCATCTGTCTCTTCGGCATAGTCCTCCTCGGCTCTTCCCTTTGGACTAGGGGCCTCTCCTGCCGCTCCCCACTAACCTGGTCCCCTCGTCTTGGTCTGCCTGTGTCTCCTCCTCAGTAGCTCTGACAGTGGCTCCTTCTCTGTCAGCAGTCAGCCCCAACTGAGCTGTCCATAGGCCTTTATATCTGACCTCCAGCTGGAGCATGCCCAGCATGGTTGTGGGGGTGGGGCCTTCTCAGTCAGATAACCAGGTTTAACCCTTACAGCCCCAGTGTAAGCTTGATACCCTCCATCACAGAGCTCATTAAGAGATCACATGTATTTTGTGTTTTACAGGTGATTGTGATAGGGAAATCTTGACCTGGAAGAAAACATACATTGCGCTTAAAACAAAATGTCTGATGATACCTTCAAATAGTTTTAAATCCATACTTGTTATACCACCAGAGCATAAACAAATTAACTTAACAGGCTTCCAAAAAAACCCAAACAAGCCTTCAATTTTAGCTTCCTCTTACGGTAGTCTAAACTTCCAGCTGAGCTAACAATTTAAACTGCTACTTTTCTATAAAATTTGACCTTTGTGCAACCCATTAACCCATCTCACAAGGAAGCATTGAAGTAATTCCTGACTAATTTTTGGAAGTTATGGACTTAAAATACCATACACATTTAATTCTTCTGCTGTGTATCGTGCAAATGGTTTTCTATCTGCTTGAGCACACCCCAATCTGGAACTAATGGACTTCTGCATATTCCCTCTGCTCAGTCACATAGTCTGGCCAATGTGCATGGAAGGATTTTGGCATCCCCTGCAGCAGCCCATTCACCAGAGGCAGTTCTTGTTTGTGCATTCAATATTATTTTTCAACATGGTAGCTCCTTGTAAGAAAAGGGAAAAGGAGAGCAGCTTGTGGATTGAAGCAGACCCGGTCCCAGATGGGAACTCTTTTACTTTGCTGTTCTTTCTTCTGGCCCCCCATCTCTGAAGAATTTCCTTATCAGCACCCCTGAAAGGTACCAAGTTCCATCCTCATTTACTGTCCAGGTTGGTAACTTGCTTCATGAATCCTGCATACTAATTGTCCACAACAGAACTCTACTGCAAGTGCTGCTGCTTTGCACGGATGTTCAGGAAGACTTTTCAGGCAGCATGGATCTGCTCCTGCTTTACTGATTAAAAAAGCAAATCTCCTGCATCCCCAAGTCACTTCTTGAAGGACTGAGAACTTTTAAGACTTGGTATTCTGGCTCATATTGCTCCTGGATTTTGAACGAGTCTGATAGGCAACTACTGCTATTGACCAAAGTAGCCAATACTTAATTCTTGGAAGGAACCTTTGCACCCTTCTTCAAATTTGCAATAGTCTGATGAACATTTAAGAAACATGCCCTGGATACGTTCGTTCTAGATATCTACCACCCAGTATGAAATCTCCTGTTCCTGAGCAAGCTCATAAAGGAGCTAGCCACAGATCAACAAAAAGCATATCTAATTGAAACTAGTATTTAAAAACCAGCACAATCATAATTCAGGCCAGAACACGGAACACAAATAACTTTAATGGCACTGATGGACGATATTTTGTCAATATCCATTCTCATTCTTCAGGACCTTTGTAGCATTTGCCATTGTTGAGCATGAAATACCACTGTCTCTTCTAAGAAAGTTGGTTTGAGGCCTTCCTGAAAGAACCCATCCAACAACTAATGATGGGAAACAGCATCTGCAACGTGAGATTCTTCGCTTATGAAGTATCACGTGGATCAGTTTTATCTCTGGTACAGGCCTGCCAATGTGGGAGCGTATGGGCAGTTGGCCTGGGACCCAGCGATTCAAAAGGGGCCAGAGCTTCTGGTTGCTGCTGGTACCAGGGGAATGGCGGTGGGTGGAGCCCCCATGCCATTTAAAGCACTGCCAGAGTATCACGTGGCATGCTCTGGGTGACCCTGGATTGCGGGTGGAGCGAGAGGAATGCTCTGAGTAGTTCTGAGTTCTAGCTGCCCCCAGCACCACCCCTTATGGGAGCACAGAGTTGGCCCCCCGACCTTGACCAAGGGCCCGGCAAGTCTGTCAGCTTCCCTGCTCTGGTCTTATTCAACAACTACTTGTAGCAATTATGTGAATTGGTAAAATGACATGGACTAAAATGCCACCATTATGCAGATGATACACAACTCTATATATCTTTTGACAGGAGGTTTAGATTGGACATTAGGAAAAACTTCCTAACTGTCAGGGAGGTTAAACACGGGAATAAATTGCCTAGGGAGGTTGTGGAATCTCCATCACTGGAGATATTCAAGAGAAGGTTATATAGACACTGCTCAGGGATGATCTACGGTGATTGGTCCTTTCCGGGTCCCTTCCAGTTCTAGGTTTCTATGATTCTAAGATGGCCCAGTGTTTACTCAGTTCAGGGATGAAGAACGGCTGTTTGAAGCTGAACTGGGGCAAGATGAGTTTATACTTGTGAGAACAGAAAAGCACACTGAAGAGGTCTTTTTCAAAGCACACACTCATAATTGGTCAACTTTGTCTATAATTTAGGAATGTTCCTCACTTCCTCAATCACTAAGTCCCTAGGTAGTGGCTTCCATAAGTAATGCTTTCTGTCATCTTTGGCTGGCCACATGGTTCTGTCCTATACTGGCAGATGATGACCTGACCCTCAGTTGTACACAGTTGTACACACCTTCACATCTCCTGTCTGGTTGAGAGCAATTCACTATACCTGCGGAGGAAGCCGTCAGTTCTTGATAACTAATGCAGAATGCTGCAGTGCATTTCCTTGGCAACATAGGCTATTACAAGCATACTTGTCCTGTACTATCCATTCAGGCTCCCCATAGAACATCATATCAAGTTAAAGGTTTTTGTTCTAATCTTCTAGATGCTTATTTGCCTGAGACTAAGATATCTAAAAGATTGCCTAAAGCTCTGGGGTAAAGACTGTGGTCATCAACTCTACTCCTCAGGCATAGTGAAACTTTATGGCAGAAGGGTTAAGCTTATCTGTGCAGGACAGACAGCTTTCCCAAGGGTTGGCCTAAGAAAGTGAAATGACTCTCATATGAACTAAGGACTATCACAAACTTTCCACTCCAAGTGAAAGGCACATTTTTCCGGTTTGTCTTTGCCAACAAACTCATAAAGTTAAAACCCAAACCATGCCTAAATAAAACACTGCGCCACACACAGAATTCTCTCCAGGGGAAGAGGATGAGAGAAAGAACAAACCACATATGACAGATGTCTGTCACATCACTTAATGCACTACTGCAAGGCATGCTGATACAATGGTAATGGGGGCAGCATAAGAATTTACATAGAGAGAATGAATGAAGGGAGCCGGTTGATTAAACCCTATTTCTGACATATGTAGTCAAGGACCTGGGCAATTACTGAGTCTTTTTCTGGATCTATTTTTTCATTTCTGTCTGTGAAGGAATATAGTGCAGGCAAGTCTGTCAGCCTCCCTGCTCTGGTCTTATTCAACAACTACTTGTAGCAATTATGTGAACTGGTACAATGACATGGACTAAAATGCCACCATTATGCAGATGATACACAGCTCTATATATCCTTTGACAGGAGGTTTAGATTGGACATTAGGAAAAACTTCCTAACTGTCAGGGAGGTTAAACACAGGAATAAAGTTGTGACAGGGATAACTTTGGTAAAGGCCTTTAGCTTAGGGCCACATCTACATGCACATTTTACAAATGCACTGAGGATGGGCTTGGAACATCTTTCCCTGGTGCATAACTTCTTTCTCTCTCCCCTCCTCTTTTTTTTTTTTTTTTGGTGGCAACTGACCTCTTTAGATAGAGTGAAGGAAGATTTTCCCTTTCTTCTCACTCCCTTTTGCATCTCAGAGGGGTAGCTGTGTTCATCTGTAACTTAAAAAAAATCAGTAGTCCTGCAGCACCTCAGAGACTAACATAAAATATAGTATCACGAGCTTTCGTGGGCAAAACCTACTTTCTCAGGTGAGTGAAAAAAAAGAGTGTAGAAAAAAGGGGAACCTCCAAATTTATACCAGAAAAGAAGGGAGGGGCAAAAAAACCCCCTGTCAATAGTAGTGCCAATGCTAATAAGGCTAATTGAGTAGGCTGTAAGTGTCCCATACTTAGCTTTTGATGTCATTGGGGTGTTGAATATAACAGCCCATGCAATTCATGACTTTGTTCAAGCCATGAGACAGAGTGTCAAATTTTCATATGAAGGTCAGTTCCACAGTCTGTCTCTGTAGCTGGTCCCTGAAATTTCTTTGTAGAAGAATGGCTTCTTTTAAATCCATCAATGAGTGCCCAGGTAGTTTAAAATACAGGGGGTCCCCAAATTGCGACACGATCCGTTCCTGTGGAAGTGTCGCAAGTCGGGGGCATCATAACTTGAGCCCTCATTTATGATAGGCGCTGTGTGCTGTCGTAAATGTGAGCCAAGGACATAAGTTGGGGGTTTCTGGTCCCTTCTGCACTTACAGAAGGGGAGTCGGAACTCGGGCGGTCAGACGTCGGGGGCCTCCTATAGAATCATAGAGCTGGAAGAGACCTCAGGAGGTCATCGAGACCAGCCCCCTGCCCAAGGCAGGACCAATTCCAACTAAATCAACCCAACCAGGGCTTTGTCAAGCCAAGACTTAGAAACTTCTAGGGATGGAGATTCCACCACCTCCCTAGGTAACCCATTCCAGTGCTTCACCACCCTCCTAGTGTAATAGTTTTTTCTAATATCCAACCTAGACCCCTCCCGCTGTAACTTGAGACCATTGCTCCTTGTTCTGCCATCCATCACTACTCTGAATAGCCTTTCTCCATTCTCTTTGGAACCTCCCTTCAGGAAGTTGAAGGCTGCTATCAAATCCCCCCTCACTCTTCTCTTCTGCAGACTAAACAAACCCAAATCCTGCAGTCTTTCTTCATAGGTCATACGCTCCAGCCCCCTAATCATTTTGGTCACCCTCCGCTGGACCCTCTCCTATGTGTTCTCATCCTTTCTATAGTGGGGGGCCCAGAACTGGACACACTATTCCAGGTGTGGCCTCACAGAGCCGAATAAAGGGGAATAACCACTTATCTAGATCTGCTGGCAATGCTCCTCCTAATGCACCCTAATATGCCATTAGCCTTCTTGGCTACAAGGGCACACTGTTGACTCATATCCAGCTTCTCATCCACTGTAATCCACAGGTCCTTTGCTGCAGAACTGCTACTTAGCCATTGAGTCCCCAGCCTGTAACAATTCTTGGGATTCTTCTGTCCCAAGTGCAGGACTCTACACTTGTCCTTGTTGAACCTCATCAGATTTCTTTTGGCCCAATCCTTTAATCTGTCCAGGTCACTCTGGACCCTATCCCTGCCCTCCAGCGTATCTACCTCTCCCACTAGCTTAGTGTCATCTGCAAACTTTCTGAGGGTGCAATCCATCCCCTCATCTAGGTCATTAATAACGATATTGAACAAAACCCGTCCAAGAACAGATCCTTGGGGCACTCCGCTAGAAACCGACCACCAAGCTGACATCGAACCATTGATCACTAACGTTGGGCCCAACAGTCTAGCCAGCTTTCTATCCATCTTACCATCCATTTATCCAATCCATATTCCCTTAACTTGCTGGCAAGAATATTGTGGGAGACTGTATCAAAAGCTTTGCTAATGTCAAGGAATATCACATCCACCATCTTTCCCATATCCACAGAGCCAGTTACTTCATCATAGAAGCTAATTAGATTGATCAGGCATGACTTGCTCTTGGTGAATCCATGTTGACTATTCCTGATCACTTTCCCCTCTTCCAAGTGCTTGAAAATGGATTCCTTGAGGATCCCCTCCATGATTTTTCCTGGGACTGAGGTAAAGCTGACTGGTCTGTAGTTCCCTGGATTGTCCTTCTTCCCTTTTTAAAAGATGGGCACTACATTTGCCTTTTTCCAATCCTCCTGTATAGTCCTTCAGGCTTTCATATATTACCATTTCTGATATCTAATTTGTGTCCATTTAACCTTTGCCTTAGAGACTGGCCAGTGTTTTTGTCAACAATTTAAACCACGGTGATATTTCCCAGGTAAGGCATTAGCACTTTCTCTGGCCTGGTCTATACTACTGTGGGCCATTGACCTAAGTTATGAAACTTCAGCCATGTGAATTTTATAGTTGAAGTTGACATACTTTGATCTGCTTACTGTGGTGTCTTCAGCACGGTAAGTTGATAGCTGATGCTTTGCCATTGATTCCACCTCCTCCCTGTTTTCCCTGTCTATCCTTTCTGAGTAAGCTGTACCCTTCTATACCAGTATTCCAACTGTGTGTATTATCCCACCAAGTCTCTGTGATACCAACAATATTATAGTTGTGTTTATTTATTAGTACTTAAAATTCTTCCTTCTTATTACCCATACTTCTTGCATTTGTGTATAGGCATCTAAGACACTGATTTGATCTTGCCTCACAGTTCTGCCTTGTTTCTCCTTTTTCTCTGCTATTATAGCCCATGCTCCCTCCCATTTCCGACCCATCTCCCAGGTCTCCATGTCAATTACTTACCTGTGGGCTTTGGTCACTTGCCCTCGTCGAACCTAGTTTAAAGCCCTCCTCACTAAGTTAGCCAGTCTGCATTCAAATACGGTCTTCCACTTCCTCAAAAGGTGAACTCCATCCCTGCTTTGGTAGTCTTTCTTGGAATAGCATCCCGTGGTCGAGGAAGCCAAAGCCCTCCTGGCGACACCATCTTTGCAGCCAGGCATTCACCTCCAGGATGCACCTATCTCTGCCTGGGCCCCTCCCTTTGACAGAAAGGACTGAAGAGAATACCACCTGTGCTCCAAACTCCTTCAGCCATGTAGTCACTCTTGAGTTGCTCCGTGTCACACCTCGCAGTATCATTAGTGCCCACATGGATGAGTAGCATGGGGTAGTAGTCAGAGGACCGGATAATCCTCAACAATGCCTCCATAACATCTTGGATATGGCCCCCAGCAGGTAGCATATCTCCTGAAATGACACGTTAGGGTGACAGGCATCTCTGTCCCCCTCAGAAGAGTCTCCGACCACCACTACCCTACACTTCCTCCACACAGTGGTGGCAGCAGACCTCCCAGCCGTGGGGGTACGAGGCTTCTCCTGCTGTAGGGCGTGATTCCTTCTTTCCTGTATTGAGAAGAGTGTAATAGTTTCCCAGTTACTATGGTGGGAGGGTTGGAGCACAGGTGGAGGAGCACTGCCTGCTGCCAGAAGTGACCAGCTGCCAATGTCCCCCCTAAGCCATCTCCTCTTCCACCACCTATGTGTCATCAGTCTTGTGTAGTGGGACAGCTACCTCAGTTGTCTCCACATGAATACTGTCCAGGAATTGCTTGTGGTTTCCGATGTTCCTCAGCCTAGCCACCTCCTCCTGTAGCTCTCCCACCTGCTTCCTGAGAGATTCCACCAGCACACACCTTTCACATTGGATGATCTCCCCAGCCTGGATATCAGTAAATGGGAATTGCAAGCCACAGTGAAAAACCACACCAGGATCTGGGTAAAGGTATCCATGGTCAGGTGGTCTGTCTGGCTACAGCTGCAGGCGGAGGAGACAAAAGCAGTGCTGGCAACGGTGTTACGAGTCTTCCTGACCGTAACAGCCTGCTCTCTTTCAAACTCCCTCTCAAAGTGCCCTGTCTGCAGCCCCCGTTCACGTTGCTCCCCTGGTTTCTCTGTCTCTGGCTTTTAAAGCCTGCTCACCTAGGTCAGGGCTACCCCCTTGTTAGCCACACAGGGGAAGGCTGATCCTGAGGCTGATCAAAGGCTATCAAGGGAACAAAGGATCAAACACTCCAAGACACACAATCCCAACTGCCACAGTGACTGAAATTGAAATCACCTGAAATCAGAATCAAAATTAAAACAGTTGATCAAACTCACTCACACCAAAAGCTAGTACAGTCACCTGGCAGCATGTTCAGCTGTGGGATCTCTTTCTCTCCCTCTTAAACTCCCCTGTCTGCAGCCCCCTGTCCGTTTCACTTTGCTTTTTATCATAAAGTCATGGCAAATCTGGAGTTAATATTCCATTTTAGCATTTGTTCTAGGAAAAAAAAGCTCACAGCTACCATGAAAAAAGTATACTGGTCATTATTTTGTGTCTGAATTATAGTGGTTCTTTATACTATTTCATTATAAGGTACAGTCATTTCTCCATATATGTGCATATATTTACTTCTGTACACAGTTGTGCATTTCAGTAGTTTTTAGTTTTGCTTATAATTAATTTATTGATCCTGAAGTTAACTGAAGTTTCTTGCATAGCTTCTCTTTGACTGTAGTGACATCTAATGGTAAGGGAAAGTTGCTTAACTACAGTATCTTTTGATGCTTGACGTGCACACCTAAAATGCTTGTGCTAGTTTTGCCAGCAGCTTTTTGCTTTAAAAACAGTGTAGTTTCTATTTCTATTCTATGGAAGTCCCTTAGAATTGTCTGCTGTTTTGCACTTTTTTCATTGTACCTGGATCCTATAAAACTAGTATTTTTGTAATCTTGTAAGTAATCAAGATCATAGGTTTTTCATTCTTTATTTTCTTTAAAACAATTTTTCTTGACCTAAAACTTTGAGCTAATCCAATGCCAGCTTTTATACGAAGAAACAATATTAAAATGAGTTATGACTTTTCCATATTGATCTGCTGGACCTAGAGGAAGAATCTGTTTTGGGAAACTGTTGACTGTGGCCATTGGATTTAAGCTACAGATACAAATTATTCTTCACCCATTTTTCAAGAATTATGTATGTGATTTCTAATAATTCCATCATTATTGACCTATTAATTGTACAGGTGGCGTTTCAGTTCTTCAGTAATAACACTTGTTTATGTATTCCTTCTATTGAAATGAATAAGGAAAAATTCTAGTGAATAAGGAAAAGTTATTTACTTGTTCCTATCATATAAAAACTAGGAGTCACCAAATGAAATTAGTAGGGGGCAGGTTTGAAACAAACAAAAGGAAGATTTTCTTCATGCAGCGCACAATCAACCTGTGGAACTCCTTGCCAGAGGATGTTGTGAAGATTAGGACTTTAGCAGGGTTCAAAAAAGAACTAGATAAATTCATGGAGGTTAGGTCTATCAACGGCTATTAACTAGAATGTGTAGGAATGGTGTCCCCAGACTCTGTTTGACAGAAACTGGAAATGGAAGACAAGAGAGGGATCACGTGATTACCTGTTGTGTTCACTCCCTCTGGGTCATCTGGCATTGGCCACTGTTGGAAGAGAGGATACTGGATTAGATGGACTTTTGGTCTGACCCAGTATGGCCATTCTTATGTTTTTAGGTTCCTCTGTACTTGCAAGGAATTTGCTAAAAAAGATAAAAGGATCCTGTATTGTAAATCAGAAAGCATTCAATTAATTTTCCCACAGGGATATTTCATAATCTAATCTTCTAGATCTAGCTGTTTTGAGTAATGGGGATTGCATTACTTTGGTATTTTCTTAGATCAAAGAAACTATATTTTTCCCCCCTTAACACTTAGTTCTTCTTTGAATGATAGTCCCTTTGTATATTCCACTGAAGAAGGCATGTGTGTGCCGTATGTGCCTGAGACCAGAAGATGTTTGCTAGCAGTGTTCGTTTGGGCTTGTGCCCTTCTTCTCCTTGTGCTCTAAGCTGAAGCCATAAGGGGAGGTACAAATTGCTCAGCTCTTTGCTTTCTGTCTACTACCAATGTTCTGGAACAGAATATCTCCAGTGTCCACAGTTTTATCTATTATTCTTTGTTTTGTAGTGGAAATAGTTATACATAGTATTACCTTTTCTTAGACAATTTTATTAATAGTTTAGAGTATGTGTTGGGAGCAAAGGACTTCTGCTCCTACAGCATCAATCTACAGGGTACCTAGTATACTCAAGACCCTAGAATTCAAGATCTGCATGGTCTGTACCTGGGCCTGAACCCTACACTTGTATGTATTGTCCCAGAGAAGTTCATACCTCATCCAAGTATATCTGCTGGTCTTTCCCCTGCCAAAGCCCTCTACCTGTGAGTTCAGACTTAGAAGTTTCCTAGTGAATCATTTGATGATTCCATCCCTAGTCTGCAGAGTTGTTGACTCGAGTCCCATGGCTTGAACTTGAGTTCGACTTAAGTCGCCTAGGTGACTCGACTTGAGACTCAACTCGGGTTCATTGTTTGTGACTTAAGACTTGCTAATTTTGTTAAATCGACTTGGTGAAAAAATTGTCCAAAAATGCTGATATTGATGGCTTGTACAAAAGTGACTTAATTTAAAAAATGTCAGGACTTGAAACTCGACCTGGGACTTGACTCGAAAGTGACTTTAGGGACTTGAGAGTCGACAATGACGATTTGAAGACAACACTTCTGGTCTGGCAGGCTCTTCTCCTGTACACATTGGGCAGATACACACAGGAGTACTTGTTTGAGAACAACTGTCTCCAGTTCTTGGCACATGGAGAGCAGAGTTAAAGAAGTCTAGCAAAAAGGGCAGACATGAGAAAGGTAAAGGTGAACACTTTAATAAGGACAAATATGAAAAATTCCATGCTAATTGCTCATCTAAGGTGATGACTGCTTCTCATCCTCATTGAAATCAGATGCATGATACCAGTTCCTCGGTACCAAGAGCTAAGGGTGCTCTAAGACAGTGAACTGCAGAAGCAAGAGGACCCCCTTTGCTTGGACAAGAGAAAGGAGCAAGTGGATGCCTACTACACTGATTAGTACCAGATCTCATGGAAAAGGAGTCACTGGTTTGCCATTGCTTTGGCATTGGTACTGTCTAGTAACCAAGACATAGTAACTCTGCTCATATCAACAGCCTCATCCATCGACACAGAGATCCCCATACCCTTGCAACAAATCTATGATTAATGGGAGAGCTTCACCAGCCTTTTCAAGGTGGGAAGTAAGTCCTAACTGAGGCTGTGAAATCTCCTAGGCATTTCCACAGGAAAGACTACTGAGCTCAGAACCAGTGGTATCTTCTCCATGGGGACCACTACATCACCCCTGAGGCATCCTGAGTACAGACAGGCAGAACAGAATTTGAGATATGGAAGAGGAACAACCTGACTGGGTAGCACCATTAGCTCTTGTAGGTTTATCATTGTCTGCACCAACTAAGGTACTCATGCCAACCTCAGTGTCACCACATAACAGCTATGGATAATTGCAGGACCTCGTTCTGGTGGCCACCTAGCTAATTTTTCAGACAGAGGGATTTGGAAATTACCCCCCTCCCAGTTATACAATAGTTCCTCTTCATCCTCCCTCCAAAACTCCCTTCCCTATTCTTTTTAAGGTCCCCTCTCGTGGGAGGATGTTCTAACTGGAAATAGACACCTTCACCTGGAAGCCCTACAGTTGTTACCACTCCAGAAGAGATGAAAAGGATTTTCTTCAAGATATTTAACATTTTAAATATTTTAAACAGGAGGCCATGAGTCATAAAAAGGTGCAAATTTTGGCAGGTTTTTAAACCTGGTTAAGACTATATCTTGAGGATTTTAAAATGTATCATTTATTTGTATTGTGGCAGTGCCCAGAGATGCCAATCAGGAGCACAAAAGATGACAGCCTCAAACACTGTGGAGTCTTAAATAGACAAGAAAGATAAAGACCGAGGGAAAGGGTTACAGCATACAAGTAAAGTGATGAGAAAGCGAGATGCACATCTTCATAGATAAACAGATTCTAAGATTTTTAGGCTAGGAAGGACCATTATGATATCTAATCTGATCTCCTGCATAACAGAGGCCCTAGAATTTCACCCAATGATTTGTATGTAGCATAGAAACTTGTGGTTGAATCAAAGCATATATATTTTGGAAAGATATCTAGTTTTGATTTAAAAGGCTCCAAGTTATGGAGAAGTTAACCATTTCCTTTTACCTTTCCAACTACCTTTGGTAATTCATCCAATGCTTCATTACACTTACTGTTAAAAATTGAATCTTATTTTACTACAATATATTTTTAAAAATATGAATTAGTTATTTATTTACATAGCAAGGTCTTTCCTAACACACTACTCCCAGAGTTGTTTTGTGTTGCCTAATACTTTGGTACTGGCTCATTTATATTTCTGGTTTCAGCTTCCTTGTGCTTTAAGAGGTGTTGCAGTGGTTTTACTAATGAAAGATTATTTTTCTCAAAGTTACATGTGAAATCCAGGTCCCATATCTTGTGCACATAGTATGTATGGGTATAATATAAAGAGGATTAGGGTTATAGTTTATGGCCTATATCCCTTACTCAAGATGTGGAGTACAATATATAGCACAGTTCAGGACACAGTGCAGCAAAGGTGGCTGCTGCACTCCTCCCACGCCCACTCCCCACAGTAGTGATCCTGCTGGGTCAATTTGGTACTTTGACATAAATTATAGCAGCCTGAGAGCTGCACCAAATTATGTCAACTGCTAATAGCCCCTGTGAGCTAATGCAGCAGTTTGTTTTAGAGATTGTAGGGAACTCGCAAGCATCTCTCTTCTGCTGGAAGAAAAAAATTACCTGTCAATTTTAGTCCTGGTGCTAATGAGGCTAATTGAGTGGGCTGGAAGTGTCCCATACTTAGTTTTTTATGTCAATAGGGTGTTGAATGTATGGAAAGCTGGTTTTATAATACATTAACCAGTTCAAATCTTTTCTCAGGCCGAGAGAGATGGTGTAAAATTTACTTATGAAGGTCAATTCTCTCTTTTTCTCGCTGTCTCTGTAGTTGGCTTATGAAATTCCTGTGTAGAAGAATGGCTACTTTTAAGTCAATTAACGAGTGCCCAGGCAGGTTAAAATTTTCCCCTCCAGCAGGTGTGGGCAATAATTTTTGACAGGGGGCCACTCCAAGATTTTGGAAAGTAGTCGAGGACCACATTCTTCCATGATATTAATCGAGGAGATGCAGGGTCTGGGATGGAGGTTGGGTTCAGAGGGGAGCTTGGGGTACGGGGCTGGGAGGAAGGAGGGAGAGTGGGGTCTGGGAGGGAGTTTGGGTGAAGGAGGCGGTTGTGACCTTGGGCAGGGGACTGGAATGCAGGGGTTTGGGATGTGACCTAGGGTAGATGGGGATTGTGATATGGGGCAGGAGATTAGGGTGCCAGATCTGGGAGGGGGTATGGGTGCAAGAGGGAGACAGAGGGTTTGGGTATATAGAGTGGGAGGAACAGAGGGTTGGGGAAGGGAGGGGCTGGCGTGCCAGAGGCAGGCTGTGACCAAGAGATTTACCATCCAGCAGCCAAACCAGCCAGCCTGCCTACAGAGCTATGGCTTGCAGAGCTTAAAATGTTTCCCAGAATGCCTGCCTGCTTGCCTGGCCATGGTGCTTAAGTGAATAATTGAGCTGAAGAGAGGGGCTCTGGTTCTTCTTGGCTGCCTGTTATTCAAAGAAGCAGCTCCCATTGGCTGGTTTCTCACCAGAAACCAGCCAATGGGATTGTGCTGGGGGCAGAGGCAGCTCCTGAAGCTTTCCCCCCTTCCCTCCAGTTTTAAAACAGAAACAAGACCTGGCTGCCATGTTCCTGAGCAGGCTGCGGGTCAATCATGGGAGCCTGCCTGGGGCTCCCCTCTGGCTCCATGGGCCAGATCCAGTGGCTTGCTGGGTCCATTCAGCCTGCAGGCCATATTTTGCCCAGGCCTGCCCTACAGGTTTCTGTGTGTTACTATTTCTAATATCTGTTTTGTGTCCATCAATTAGATGTTAGTTAGTCCAATAAAAGATAACTCGCATTCCTTGTCTCTCTCTTATCTTGGTACCAATACAGTTACAACAATGCAAATATCTGTGTATTATAGTTTTTACATGGAGAATTTTTAGAGTGAGTAGTTATGTTAATTCACAGACAATTTACCTAAAGTTGGTACTTAATTGCCATTTGAGTTGATACAGATGTTGACATTCTATTATTTAATATATCCTAAAATTGATTTCTTAAGTCTGTCTGTATTGAACTCTGACTCACCCTTTTATGAGGAAGAAAGGTTCATCTCCTCATTTGTCACAAATGTTATTCCATGGAATGCCTATTCTCAGCATTGCGAGTGGGCATGGAAAATAGCAATTTCTTTAATTGTCTGAAACATGTTCCTGTGACTGACTGGACTGACCAGTAAATGCTTTAAAATAATGCATCTACTCTAGATATGTACAGAAAGAGTATGTTTTAGGTGGGTAAAAATGCATACTAGGCAATCAAATGAGAGTAAAAAGGAAGTTGTCCTTCTGGAACTCTTTCCATCTTGAGTTTTTAAGCTTTTATTTGTTCACTTATACGTACAAATAAAGCAATTTCTGCATGTTGTAAAAATACGTTTATTTTGAAATATTAAGCTATCTAATATGTTTGAAGAATCTTGCATGTTTTCTCACCTATCTAAAGTAATATTTAGGTCACCAATTTTGGAATAAGGTGAAAAATCTGAATATGCTAGCCTGCTTTTTGTAGTTTCAGATGTTTTTTCTTCTTTGTAGGTGAACAGACTTTTTGAAAAACGTACAGCAGTAATTTTATTCGTGGCTGATACTTGAAGAGTTTGGCAGCAAACTGCGTGGTAACATTATCTGAACTTCAATTCTGATGTCTCTTATGGACAAACACAAAGTGAAACGGCAACGCCTAGATCGTATATTCGAAGGTTAGATCTTGCAATCTCTAACGTGCCTGAATTTATGAATTAATGATCATGCTGGGGTGGGGGCGTGGAACTGTGTTTCTTACAGTAATTAAACTTCATTTTTATTGAGTGAGGGATTTCCAGGATAGACTCTCAATCACTGATTGACTGACTACGGTTATCATAATGTTACACATCCATTCTTTTGAGATTAAAAACCATATAACACAAATATAGCTCTTGAGCGCCAATGTTATTGCTCTTCATTAAAGGAAACACATTACCATTTTGATATTTTAGTAAACTCTGTACAAACCTTGCAAAAGATTATATCTTACAATGTGTTCCACAAGGTGTTTTTACCTGTGTGTGCTAAGACATGCTTGTTAAGGAGGGTGGTTTTATTCTACAGGTTAAATTCAAAGAAATTCAAGAGAGTCTCTGATTCTATAGGATGTGAATTATATTTAAATGACCAGCCAGCCTGTCATTTGGACGGATTTTAGTAAATTGGATCAGTCAGTCTGTCTCACGACACAAATAATTTATTCTTGTATAATGTCTGAGACTACATTGGTGTTTTGTGCTTTTTGATTCACATCACAATAGGTTCAGAAAAAAATATAAACAGAAAAATCCAAAAAGACTAGGGATGCTTGATTTTTTTTTATATTAAACATGTTAACCTCTCATTGAAGCACAAGTAATTTCTCACAGCTTTATGGTTATAGAAATCTAGTTTTGCTTTTCAAAACGTTAGAGTTGTATTTTGAAAATTTGAGATACTGCATGTGTCTGGGTTTGTTAATGGATCATTTCTGTGAGTTTAATTTTCTGTGTACCCATGCAATTTTGTGAATTATATGAATAGTGGGACAGAAGAGAAAATAAATATGGCCCTATTAAGATACAGTTGCTAAAGAAAGAGCTTATATTTTTGTCAGGGACATACTGGCTTTCTATAAAACTATTTAAATATTGAGCATTTTGCAAAAATGTGTAAGCTGTTTTACAGCATTCAAGAAATTGTTGAGTTAGGCAGCTGTTTAAAGATTGTCAGGTTTCTTCCTTATCAGTTCCAATATGGTTATTTGTTTTCCATTTTAAATTACTTTCTAAATGTTTGATATTTTCACATTATTTTAAACTGCTACTTATTTTTCACTGTCAAATTTAAATAAAAACAACAAGTAAGTCCTTTGCATAAGTGCCGTATAATGTTTCTAGTTATTGCTGTTGTAGGTATGTGGCATTTCAAAAGTTGCTTTTATGCTAATTTTAATGTAGTTTTTGCATTGGTGTCAGCTGGTACTCATAGAAATATTCTCACATACAAATCTGGACTGTGACAAAAAATCTCCCACTATTCAGTTTGGGAAGAGGAACAACAGTAGATTTAATTTTGTGGGCCTGATTTTCAAAATTAGATGCTCACAATTTGTGAGGTGGCATGCTGTGTTTCTTAGAATAACTTCTCAAAACAGTGATGGTATTAATATGTACCTTGTCACTCCAATGTATATTCTGTTTTATACAATAAATTCTGATATATCTCTAAATGATAGAATTGGAATACTGTATCTTGAAAAGGAGAAGAATTAAAGTTAAACTTTGACCTTCCACCCACTGTTTTGTAATTATGAATGACATTTAGACCTACATGTATAACTGTGTGCAGTGTGAGTAGCCTCTTTTGGAAACCTTTAGGTGCTGACTCACTTTTCAAAATTGTGAGATAACATTTAGCAGCTCCATCTTAGGAGATAAATGGGTATTTAAAAATGTGAAAGATTAATTAGTTACCAATTATATTGTCCTTTGTCCCCCCTCTTCTGTGAAACTGGTGTCTGCACAGAACAGTTGAAAATAGTATCCATTTGGCAAAGCAGTTGGAAGAGTGTCACGGTGCAAAAATAAAATATGTTCATTTCTGTGTAATTTGGAAAATTTGAAGTATGTTTCTTGGCTTTTTGAAGGTTAGTTAGCTCTAATTAGGCTCTTATTGTACTGCACATTGTAACAAAATGTAAACAGTGCAGTATATTTGCTTCGTTTGCTTGCTTTCCCTTGCCTACATTACCTGCTGCCCATGCGTCTTTCATAGTATACCGCTCGTTGCTGGAGTGTTATAATGGCATGTCAATTTTGGCAGGCTGCGTTTAGCTTGCTAGGAACACAGCAGACCAAGGTGGAAGACAGGTAGAGGTGTCTGAGTCTAGGAGAGGGGTTCTGTAGTCCATAGGTCTGCTGAATGGAATCTGGTTAATAGATTACAAGGTCAGAATGGACAAATGTGATCATCTACTGTAACATCTGTATAACACAGGACAGAGAATTTCCACAGAAGAATTCCGAGGGTGGGTCTTTTAGAAAAACATCCAATTCTGATTTATAAGTGCTCAATGATGGAGAATCCACCATGATCCTTGCTTAGTTGTTTCGGTATTTAAGACCTTTGCCTTATTTCCAGTCTGAATTTGTCTAATTTCATTTTCCAGCCTCTGGATCATGTTATACCTTTGTCTGCTAGATGGAAGACCTCTTTATTAACTATTTGTTCCCCATGTAGTTTCCTATATACTGTATTCAAGTCTCCCCTTAATGTCCTCTTTGTTATATTAAATAGATTGAACTCCTTGTGTCTATCACCAGGAGGCATGTTTCCTATTGCTTGTAATAATTCTTGCAGTGCGTCCTTGAACCCTCTGCAATGTATCAATATCTTTCTTGATTTATGGGCACCGGAACTGTACACAGTATTTCAGCAGTGGCCGCACCCATGCAAAACAGAGAGGTGTAAAATTAACCCTTCTACTTCTGTCTGAGATTCATCTCCAATAATTTCATTAGTGCTTCAGAAACAATGTCTCTCTGGGAGCTCATGTTCACCAGATTATCCATCCTGCCTCCAAATCCTCTTTAGAGTTGCTGCTTCCCAGAGTCAAATCCCCCACCCTGTAAGTATGGCCTATATTCTTTGTAGCAAGATGTATATGTGCTTACATTTAGCTATTTAGAGATGATTCCCCACGTTGAAACCTGGTGAGTGAGCTAATATCTTTAGTTTGTGGTAAGATGGTTATAGATGTTGAGACCTCTAAGGATGATGACTTGTTTCTTAGTAATAGAAATGTAGCCGTGTTAGTCTGGTGTAGCTGAAACAAAATACAGGACTATGTAGTCCTTTAAAGACTAACAAGATGGTTTATTAAATGATGAGCTTTCGTGGGCCAGACTCACTTCCTCAGATCAAATAGTGGAAGAAAATAGTCACAACCATATATACCAAAAGATACAATTTAAAAAAAATGAACACATATGAAAAGGACAAATCAAATTTCAGAACAGAAGGGGGATGCGGGGGGGGGGGGGGGGAGTGTCCGTCTGCTATGTACATTGGACAAACGTCTCAGATACTTCGCCAAAGGATCAATGCCCACAAAACAGATATTAGACAGGATCACAAAGAAAAAACAGTTTCTTGCCATTTCAACCAGAAAGGACACTGTCTCAACGACTTAACTACCTGCATCCTGCTTCAAAGACCTTTTAAATCTGCACTTGAAAGGGAATCTTCTGAACTGTCATTCATGCTAAAATTCGACAAGTGGGTCTCAACAAATACTCTAGTTATCTTACCCATTACAAAGATAGCTTCCCCAATTATCACCTCTAATATCATTAGCCCACAGACATTTACCTCCCCCCCCCCACATCCGCCTTCTGTTCTGAAATTTGATTTGTCCTTTTCATATGTGTTCATTTTTTAAAAATTGTATCTTTTGGTATATATGGTTGTGACTATTTTCTTCCACTATTTGATCTGAGGAAGTGAGTCTGGCCCACGAAAGCTCATCATTTAATAAACCATCTTGTTAGTCTTTAAAGTGCTACATAGTCCTGTGACTTGTTTCTTGTGTTTGCTAAGGCTGTAGATGTCACTGTTATGTCTGGCTTCCTTTTTCTTCATGCTGTGGAGTTTCAAGAGTGAAATTTGATATCTTCCATTGTTGATTGTAGTGGTGGATATTAGAGAGGGAAGTTGGGCCAATAAAAGATATTACCTCACCCATCTTGGTTCGCTAATATCCTGGGACTAATATAGCTACAGCTACACAGTGTATATGTTGAGACCTGTTAGTTACCCAGATTTCAGTCCATTTAATGTGTGCTGTGTTAATTTTACATCTTTCTAGTTTGTAGTCAAAATGTCATGTGGTGCAAAGTCAAGGTATATTACATTAACACTATTACCTTTATCAGCCAAACATGTCATCACATCCAAAAAAATCAAGTTAACTTGACAGGATGTATTTTAAATAAACCCATGATTACTGGCATTCATTATTTTGCTCTCCTTTAATTCTTTATTTATTGAGTCATTGTTATTGAGATGTTGTGACCAAAAGGAGTAACTGAGTTTTGATTATCTGACCCAGGTTTGAAATCAGAGTAAAAAACTTATAACTGCTCAGGTTATCTTATTTATTCCTTTAAGATATAGGCACAACATTAGCTTTTTTCCAACCTTCTGAAATTAACCTGATTTTCCAAGACTTACTGAAAATCAGCATTAGTGGTCTAACAAGCTTCTCAGCCAGTTCTTTTAAAACTCTTCGATGCAAGTTACCAGATCTCTTGATTTAATTTTTTCTAACATTAATAGTTCCTGTTTAACAACCTTGTATGTGACTAGTAGCCTGGAAAGAGGGTTATCGAGTGATGGACCAATGCCACTCTTAGAATTCTTCTTGGGTTTTTGTTTTTATTTTGTTGAGCTTGATGGATGGAATAGTTCCAAGTTATGCTGCCCATAGCAACCCTTATTCAGTTCCTGATCCTGTAGTTCTTAAATGATCTGTGGGTTTTGTGAGGTAAGCTGAAGAGAGCAATGATTTTTCCTGTCTTTCAACTTTTAATCTTTTATTTTTAAACCCGTTAATAATAACTGATATATATTTAAAATCTTAGATTCACTTTAGCAAAATTTTACATGTGATTTTATTCAGTGATGCAGTTGCAAGTAATCAAAAAATTCTCTTTGGGATATCTTGTTCATGTTGTGAGTGTTTGGAATGAATAGTTCCACCAGGAGAAGGTTTTGTCACAATGGCTACATTTACACTGCAGGTTTTTGCACAAGAAGTCTTTTGCGGAAGAGTTCTTGCACAAAAACTTCTTGCGCAAAAGTGCATCCACATCTCAAAACGCATCGCTTTTGTGCAAGAGAGAGTCCACACTGCATGAACGCTCTTGTGCAAGAAAGCTCTGATGGCCATTCATAGAATGGCCATCAGAGCATCAGTACTTTTTTGGATAGGCTCTTTTTGCGCAAGAAACCCCTGCGGAGCATCCACACATGTAACTTGAATCTGAAATAAAAATAATTCACCTTGTGACCTTCTTCTGAAAACCTTTCTTCTGAAAATTTAAAACACTGCCAGTGCAACCAAATGAATGATATTATTTACGTAGCTTAATTTTAAATCAGATGAGTAATCACATTCCACTACACATGACAGTATATTTTTGATACTCTGTTTACTACAATATATGATAAAGGAATACATTTTCTGAATAGATGAATATTTTGTGCTTTATTGATTTATTTCTATATTTTCCTCTAAAGCAGTGAGAGATGGGATATAGCATTTGTTTATGTGTATAGCCCTCATGTTAATGTATGGTGCTATATAAATTATTTTTAATGATGAGAATCCCAGTATCTTCATTGATAATAGTATCTCAGTGGCTTCAGGAGAGGTGCAAACAGACGAGATAGGCTACATTCATCAGTGTTTTTAATTGGGATGTTATTTATGTCACTTATCCAACTTGTAAAGACATTTTAAAATATAAAATGACCTGAAGTTAAAAACATTCCCTAACCTAGATTTTTTTTCTTGTGTGTATATGAAACACTATGTGGCATCTTCCTATTTGAGTAATAAATGTCAAACTTGCCAAATATTGTTCTCTAAAAGCTGACCCCGATAGAGCCTATTTGAACTGCTTATATTATTGACCACCCTCTGGAGATGGGAAGCTAGGACTTAGGCGAGTATCTTTGTCCAGGTTAATGAGAGAAAGATGCCTCTATGATTATCAAAAATCAGATTAATTCACATTGTTTAACTTGAGGGGGTTTTGGGTGCCTAATTTTAGGCACCTACATACATAACTAGATACATGAATAAAAGCAGGATGATTTTTTTTAGAGGTGCTGAATGTTCACACCTCATACTCACTTCTGAAGAAGCTGCAGATGTTCAGCACTTTTGAAAAACAGCCCACTTACTTAGGTTACCCAGTGTGAACCTAGCTTCCCAGTTTAGGGCATCCAATTTGAAAATGTTTGCTTATGGCAATTTCTTTGTTTACTGTGGATAGCTGAGAAAGCACCCAATCTTAAATGAGCATAAATTAATATGTATTAATACGGAATAATGGTAAATGTACAGATATATTTCATAGGGATTCCTTTATATATGCTCTACTTTAAATCAAAGCAGAATTGCTGAAATTTGTATACAGTAAGATACCAAAATAAATAAATATATAAACATCGTGGAAAGGGAAATACACTCTACAATTTACTCTATGTACTTTTCCACAGTTTCTTAAATCCATTTTAGTCTCTTTAGAATTTTTATATTCTGTGGATTAGGAACAGGTTTTATAGACTCAAGATAATTATTTAAAGTGTGTTCTGATTAGATTTCTAGTTTGTAAATTCAAACAGATTTTTATGAAAGAAATGGAAAAATATATAGACAATTTGGGAAGCTGCATTTAAACTTCATACTAGAAAGTGGTTACAGTATGAATTAGCATTGCATATTTAGTAAAAGTCATTTTCCTGAAAGCATTACAATGGAATGTTAAATTGTGTGATGCTTTTTTTTTTTTACTGAGTGACTGGAGAAGAAAGATTAGGGCAGCAGAGGGAGCTAGAAGATCCCTAATATTTTATTGTTTTTTTTTTTTTCAAATTAAAGTCACTCTCTATGAGAAGCACCAGTTGACCTATACAAAGATGCCTTCTTATAAACTTAAACACCTTTACTTAATAAATAAGTAAAAATTCTGAACTGGAAAAATTCCCATTTCCCCCAGGAAACCAATACAAATTAAATTAGAAATCAGACAGTAAAAGCTGCAGAAATCTTTCTCGGTAGAATAGACATCAAATCCTTTAACTGTAACAAATGAAGATGTTCGAGATCTTAATTTTCTGTAGATAAACCAATATGAATTTTTAATGAATAATGCAGCTTCAGGTTCAGGCCATTTGTGATCAAGTTACTCTAAGGGTACATCTACATTGCACCCAGAGCTCGAAATAAGCTACATAATTTGACCTATACAAATTGCATACCTTATTTTGAGTTAATTTCAAAATAGCGTATTCAAACAGTTTAAAGTATTTTTTCTGTTCTGATGTCACACTCCTTTCAGAGTACTTTGGGGGCAATTCTAAACGTTTTTTCTAGATTTATTTCCCCATGAGAAACTATACATATGTTGCCATTATACTCAGACAAAATAAGAGAATCATAAAATGCCCAGTTGAATTCAGATTGCAGTGAAGAGATTAACAGCAATAAACTCAGGTAAAGAGTATTTTGGAATTCTTAGTATAATGAGTATGCTATTAGTATGAGCAGGCTGAGAACAGAATGGGAAAATAGTTTTAGTTTGTTCATTAGTGAACATTTACCTTCCTTCTTTCTCCCCAGTCAAAACACTATATATATAATGGTACTGTTTATGTGCGTGAGCACATGATTTTTGATTGTGTTCTTATTATGCAGCATCAAGTCACATTTCACAGAGAAAGATGGCTTCATCATCCTTTTGGATTAAGATTGCCTCTGTAAATCGGTTTTATAATTTGAATCTTCATTAAGTGCCACCTAAAGAGAGATTTAGAATTTGCAAACAGTTAAGCTATTACGATGTTGCTAACTTATTACAAGTTGCATTGCTGCTAGTATGAAGAGAAAATTGCCTTAAATGACGATTTTACCCTAAATGGTGCTGAACAGCATCCTTTAATGGAAAGAAAAGAATTGTTTTAACAAGAAAATGTAGAAAAACATTAAAGGGAAATAAACCCTAAATGTACATTGCATATTCTGAGAAGATTTCTCTTTTACTGAAACTTACCTTCATAAGTTAATAGTCTTAAACTGCAGCAAGGGTTGGACATTAAGAAAAACTTCCTAACTGTTAGGGTGATTAAACACTGGAATAAATTGCCTAGGGAGCTTGTAGAATCTCTTTCTCGGGAGATATTAAAGAGCGGGTTAGATAAACATCTATCAGGGATGGTCTAGATGGTACTGGGTCCTGCCGTGAGGGCAGGGGACTGGACTCGATGACCTGTTGAGGTCTCTTCCAGTTCTAGTGTTCTATGCTTCTATGATTCTAAGCTTTACAGAAAAAAATGAAAAGCGAAGAGTGTGTATATGTTTCAATCAGTGTATATACAATATATCAATTAGTATATATTTATATTTTGAAGAAAATGTGCAAGTTGCAGTAGTTAAAGGGAAACTTTTTTCAGCTATGATGTAATCAGAGGACTTGATTTTATAGCTTTGATATAATGAAATAGTTTTTTAAAGTGTTTTAAAACTTCTTGAAATCAGCAGCTGTCTGCTCATTTTATTTCTCTTTAATGGGGTAGCTTATCAGGCAACTACTGCAGACAGGACAGCAGTTTCACGAGGCATAAAGGATCTGACGACAAAGGGTTCTGGGGTCGGCTGATCCCTTCTCGACTACCGCGCTGTGCCGACAAACAGCTGATCGGCACAGCGCGGCTGCCATATTGATGTAAATGAAGCGGCAATTATTTAAATGGCCGCTTCATTTTGCTATGTCTAGTAAACTCATCTACATGGCTCCGTCGACGGAGACATGTAGTCTAGACACAACAGCAGCAAATATGGCACTTTGAACTGGATACTGTTAAACTGGTGACTCTATGAATATTTAGAGACACCCTAACTAACCACATTTAAAAAAAAATAATGCACATGTGGATAGAAGAGGGAAGAAGGGGAAAGACTGGGTCCCTCAGTCTAAACTATTAGATATTTTCAGGTAGACATTTTAAATATTTGATGACAGACTAGAAAGAAATATAAAATAACACTGCACTTATCAGGAATTTAAAAGAATAACTAAAAGCATGATTTATCACAATGCCTCACTACGAAGATCCTTAGTGTTACCCACTTATATGCATTTAAATAAAGCATTTTTATTAAAATGCCAATAAATATATTCCCCTTAAATCTTATTCTCCATTTTCTTTCTTTTTGTGTGTTTTGATTGAATCAATCGTACTCATGTGTTTTCTGGGTATTAAATACCATTTAGGCAGGTGTTATGTAGTTTCCACAACATCTGCCAGCTGCACTTTTTTTTTCTTTCCCAGTTTATCTAACCTGCAGATGGTCATGTTTGCCTCTTACTGTTTAGTGCTCTGCAAACTCCCATGGTTGTTCCCTAAGTGCTGTTCGGTTCTTGCATGTGAGCACGATCAATTTATCAAACTCAAATAATTTAGTAACAGTTATTTCTCCTTGCAATAAACAAAAGCAGCTGCACTCTGGCATCCTTGTCTGCATGAATGCATAGATTCTAAAAGGCTTTTCTGATGATCACCACAAAAGTTCAGAATATCAAACTGGGATTTAGTGCATGTAAGTCCGAATGGTAAAGCTGTGATGGTTAGAAACAGGATAATAATGCAAAGAATGAATTAGTTACCATAGTAACTGCTTTGTTTTAATAATTTGGTGGGGCAGTGAATGGAAGGAGCTCGAATAGAAGTAGTAGGAATTTTAATTACAGGAATTTGTTGTGCAGTGTGAGTGGCTTTGTTCATTAATATTGAAATTCATTTGATTTTATAATGGATTGAAGAATATGTATGAATTTTACTTTGAAAATGCACTTCTTATAATTTACTTCTATTTCCCCCGTTATAGAGATGGTCATATTTTGCCCTTGATTATGGCAACTTAGATTATTGATTTCTTAACGGTAAAACATGCCCAGCACATTCTGTTGTAAAATTGTCTTAAACTGTACATGCTGTGATTTGTTGCTTGGCAGTTCTTGGCAACCTAGCAACCCTTTTAGTGCCTACACTTAAATGGCATATTTTCATAGATTACAGTTTTTGGATTATAGAGGGAATGATCCATTTTCTTCCTTTTTCTTCTGAATTTTATTTTGCACCAATGAGTTTCAAAGACAACCACAGAAGCTCCCATAAAGATGATGGCTGCATAACAGCATTGAATAGCAAACTACCTTGTATGACATAATGACACCTATAACCTTGCCATTGTACCTCTCTGAATGGGAATCCTAGAATGACAGTTCAGGGGATGTAGGAGTTATCTCAAGTTTCATTGGAAATTCCTCTTCCCCCCCCACCCAAAGTCAATAAAACAAACATATATATTTTCCTTACATCTGCTAATCCAGAAAGGTGTTGGGGTTTTATTTATTTATTCATTTTATTCTGTTAGCCTGACATATCTCCATAGTTCTAGGTCCAACTCAACATTAAAAAAAAATTAATGAAATCTAAAATTTATATTTTGATACAAACATCCACTTATATGCACCAATTTGTAGTCTTATAGAAGAAAATACAGAAACTTCCTACACAAGGATCTCTCTTTTATGATGCCTGTACATTGTATGCACATCCACATCTGTATCTGCAAAAATGAGTCACAGATAGCCTCACTGACATCTGTGGATTCAGAAACTTGCAGATATAAAGCAGATACCCAGAAATTTGCAGGCTTCTAGATACAAAATTTGTATCCGTATCCACATCCATATCTGAAAAAGAGCTGTGGATATAATAAAGTGGATATCTGCAGATTTGCAGGTCTCTCTATATCAGTGTTTTTCAAAGTTGTCCGCAAAACCACTTTGAGAAGGCTGCTAACTGGCCACTCCACTGTGTTTACTCACCGGCACCGTGGCCACGGAGCCTTATGGCTCCTATTGACTCCGTTTCACCATTTGCAGCCAAGGGGAGTTGTAGGAAGTGGCGTGGGCTGGGCTACCGCTTCCTGTGGCTCCCCTTGGTTGCAAACAGCGAAACAGAGCCAATAGGAGCTGTGAGGTTCCATGGCCGCTGCACCAGTAAGTAAACACACCAGAGAGGCCAGTTAGCAGCCTTCTCAAAAGTTTGAGAAACACTGCTCTATGTATACTTGTTTTACCATTACTTTCTCTTCTCAGCTGCACCTCAAATCTCATTTGTCTGTCTAATTCACCTGTTGCATGTTTTCTTATAAATGTAGATTGCGAATTCTTTGAAGCAGGGACTATCTTTTTATTACTAGTTTGTTCAATGCCAATGCTAGCACATCCCATAATGGAGTCCTGATCCTTGATTATCCTCATTGACATCTTGATTATCCTTAATGACATAGAGAAATAATAATACACAGCAATATCTCACTACACGCCCCTGCCACATAATGCTTTAGTCTCAGCCTCTCCTTCTGTAGACCTCCATCCTCCCCAAAGTGCCTGTAAGAAAAGCTTTGCTGCATGTCCAAAAGGTTAAAAAAATCCAAGAGCTTTGGAGTGTATTTCATAGCTGAGGACCTCTTGTGGAGGATTTCCTGCCAACATCTCCCCTATCATTTGTATTAAGGGAGCACCAATATGTGCTACATACTCCCTGACTGAAATACTAATCAACAAGCAGGCAGTAGTATTCTGCAGTAGTTGAGTTCCTAAAATATACATTTGTGCACCCTTGCTGTATTCATTACAACAAGGGACAAAAGAATGGATATGGTAGTAACATCCATGAGAGAGAAAAGGATATATCCTCCTAGCCAAATGTAGGTGGAAAAATATGTTTTGGCTATATTTTTTCTTTGTTTTATTCTGAGCTGTATGTTGGTGTTGCCTCAATAGAAACTGACATTCCTGCCCATTACTTCATCCCCTGCCATTTTGGGATTGTTCCCTGGCCTAGAGAATGTTACTGATTGCTTTGTGCATTTTTCTTTAGTGGTACGCAAATGGAGTTTCCACCACTTCCCCTTGGACATCTGTGTCTAATTGACCATTATTGTTGATTTTTTTTCCCTAATGTCCAGACTAAATTTTGTTTTGTTCAATTTCATCTTATAATTCTTTTCTGACCAAAAATGATCATATAATTATCTTATTTTCATACCAGTTAATGTGTTTCTTAAAAAGCTGTGGCTTTAGTATCCTGTGTTAATTTTTGCATTAATTTTACAAAAAAAAATTTGTATACTAGTATTTCTCAATCTTTCCAGGCTGCTGTATTTCTTTCAGGAATCTAATTTGTTTTGGGTACCCCAAGTTTAACCTCCTTTAAAAATTACTTGGTTATAACAGCGGATATAAAAATACAACTGTTACAACATAATGTTACTGAAAATTGCTTATATTCTCATTTCTGCCATATAATTATAAAATAAATCAGTTGGAATATAAATATTGTACTTACATTTCAGTGTATAGTATTTAGAGCAGTATAACCAAGTAACTGTCTGTATGAAATTTTAGTTTGTACTAGGGATACAAGAGTATATCTGTTTAAATGGGCAACCAATAGGCATGAGCAGTTACATGCGGCTCCCAGTCTAGCTCCTGGGGAACCAGCTGCCATCCCATGCTGCTGCCTCTATATGGGCAGCTGGCTTAAAAGCTGGCTCCTGGTGCATAACAGATCCCAAGGAGTTGCCTGCCACCCTGCATTGCTGCCTCTGATACAGCAGGCAGGCAGGTGCCAATATGCACGGGGAGCCAGTTTAAATGTCAGCTCCCGGCGTGCACCATCTCCTGGAGAGCCACCTGCCACCCTGCACTGCTGCCTCTGATACTGAAGCAGTAGCATGGAGTGAGAGGTGGGAGCTGGTACGCTTAAAAGCCGGCTCCCCACATGCAGTGGTTTCCAGGTAGCCAACTGCTACCCCATGCTGCCGCTGCTCTGTGTGTAACTGGTGAAATATTCATTGGTTACACAGTTAGCCTATTACATGCATTTTAACATCCCTATTTTGTACTGACTTTGCTAGTTCTTTTTATGTAGCCAGTATGTTCTGTCCTTCCAATATATTTTGTACCCTGGTATTACTGCGTCCCATTGATTATCCTCATTCTGCCAAGTTTCTGTGGTGCCTGTTATATCAATATCCTCATTCAATACAAGGCACTCTAGTTCACCCATCTTACTATCCAGACTTCTCACATTTGCATATAAGCACTTGAAAAAACTTGTCACTTTTTTGCTGTCTGCCATTATATGATGTGATTGAATGGGACTATTTTATTTGACCATTTCTCATCAGATCTTACCTGTATTTTATAATCTTCCATCCTCTTTACTAGGACATAGAGAATCTCTATTAATAGATCCACCCCTAAGAGATGTCTCTGTCCAATCCACATGCTTCTCTATATCTGTTGGCTTTTCCCCAGCCCTTAGTTAAAATTTAAAAGGTTATAAAGCTATAAAACAGAATTTAAAGTGCCAGCAATCTGGTTCCATTTTGGTTTAGGTGAAGCCCATCCTTCCTGTACAGGCTTTCCCTTTCTCCAAAGTTTCCCCAATTCCTAAAAAATCTAAACCCTTCCTCCCTACGCCATTGTCTCATCCATGCATTGAGACCCAAAAGTTCTGCCTCTCTACCTGGCCTATTGAATAGAACTTGAAGCATTTCAGGGAATGCTACCATTGTGGTCCTGGATTTCAATCTCTTTCCTAGCAACCTAATTTGGCCTCCAGAACCTCTCTCCTATCCTTTGTTATGTCATTGGTACCTATATATTCCACGACCACCGGCTCCTTCCCAGCACTACACATAAATCTATCTAGATGTCTTGAGAGAGACGTAACCTTTACACCAGGCAAGTCAAGTCACGATGTGGTTCTTATGGTCAACGCAAACCCAGCTGTCTATTTCTAATGATCAAATCCCCCATTACTAACATCTGCCTTTTCCTAATAACTGGAGTTCCCGCCCTTGGAGAGGTATCCTCAGTGCAAGATCATCTGGGAGGAGGATCCCAAATATGGGATCATTTCCCACTGCTCCAGTTGGATGTTGTCCTTCCCTGAGCCTTTCATCCTCCTTAACAGCACAGGAGGTGGTCTGATCAGTGGTGGGCCCATTTTACTGAATCCTGGAAAGTCTCATTGTATCTCTCTGCCTCCCTTAGCTCTTCCAATTCAGCCACCTGGGTCTCCAAAGCCCATATGAGGTCTCTGAGGACCAGGAGCTCCTTGCATTAAATGTACACTTGTGCCATCTGTCCATAGGGCAGGTAACCATACATGCCACATAAGGTGCAATAAACTTGGATAGCTGCTGGGTTTCTGCCTGCATTCGCATTTTACCCCTACGGCTAATTTAGTTTCTTTTTTTAATCAGGTGGTTTTGGGTTTAGTTTAGTTTAAAGAAGTGTAAAGAATGCTAAGTGTATCTAGTCCCATTCAGACCTCCCCCTTAATACTCTCTCAGGAAACTCCCCTGTTCGCTAGCTCCTCTGGTCGCTTTTGTGCGGGCTTTTAAAAAACCTTGTTTTCCTGAGTAGCCCTGATGGTTGGTTAAGGCTTGATGGGTATTAAAAGGATTAGGTATCAAAGCCTCGTTAAGAAGCTGTCAGCCTTGCCTAGCAGGCTGCTAGCCTCAGTGCAGGGTTTCCAAACAAACAGGCTCAGCACTTTATCACTCTTTCCTGGTTTATTATTTGTACCCTTGTTTCTGGTGCTTGTCATTCAGTAGGCTCACTCCTGATCCTAGATAATGCTGCCTTCCTGACAGCATGATGGACTCGGCACCTCCTTGAAAAGTGAAACAAGTATTGCTTCAGAGACTTGGATTAGGAACAGTCAGAACATTTGTAACAGATGTATAAAGTGGAGAGTGGGGGAGCATTTTAGAATTAGGCTGTGATGTTAAAAAAAAAAGATGGAAAACAGCAACAACAAAAGCTTGAACCTCATTTTGGAAAATGCTGCTGCTTTTGGAAATGTCCCCAACATCACTAGCCCATTCCTCTATTTCAGCCTCATACTTTCTAATTGCTGAATAGCAGATTGTGCTTATCAAGAGCAGGCAGAGTAGACAGTGCCAGCCTTGTGCTTCAGCACTCTGCACAAGCCTCTGGATAAGCCTACTCACTTTCAGATGTCACCAGAATCTACTGTTAGTCATGTCATTTTGGAACATATTCTGTTCTTAGTCACTGGAAAACAAAAGCGTAAAATTCCTGGAATGGCTTAACAGCCTAATAGCAACACAGGGCAGAGTATGTTTTGAATTCAGATCCTGGGTAAGTAGCCATATTTCATGACTGTTGAGCATCCCCAGTCATTGATTAGCTATGGAAGGGGCCATGTTTGGCTCTCTTTTGTCAGGGTATGAGGTTAGCCAAACAAAAGCCTAGGGACACCCTGATATAACAAAGTTCTGCCTAATAAATTGATAACTGCACTAAGCAATATTTCTGTGTCTGTTGTTTTTATTTCAGATTTAGCTTGGCATGTTAATAAGAGTAGAATCTAGTTCCCTAGGTATTCTGTGGACTTGAAAAAAAAAATAAGTGTGCAAAAGTATAAAAAGAGGCATTTGCTCGCTGTGTGTTTGGCATGTACATATACAAAAATACACATTGTATTGGCCCTTGAAAAGTTTTCTTCTTTTTGACAGAGTCTACAGCTTTGAGAGAGATTCTCATTTCCTGAGATGGGAAATACCACTGGGGCTGCCACTCCAATCTAAAGGAGCATTTGAAATGTGACCATTCTACATAGGCTATCACACAATGATGTGCTCTAGGCTGTGATGTTTATTTCTACAGGTGCTGGATGCGAGTGTCTTTCAACTCTTTGCTTTAAAACACAACCTTAACTGTATTCCGAGTTAAGGTTTGTGCGTGTGTGTGTGTGAGAGAGAGAGCGAGAGAGCGAGAGAGGTGTTTGTAAATATACATACACATAACATGCCTCATTTTAGAATTCTGAACATATAAATTACTCTGTTTTGGAATGCTTTCAAAATGTACTAGTAGCAGCATTTCAGCTATACACAAAGAAAAAAAGAGTATAAAGATGCTTATTTAAGCAATCTGTTTTTAAACATACACTTAAGCTATTAAAGTTTACTTTTTACATTTAAAATTTGATTTAGAAGGCTTTTTAAATGATAAATTGAAGATTGCCAGCCAAATATCTGTTTTACCCAGTAGAAGTAACAGTCAAATCTTGTTACAATATATATTTAATAAATCACTGTTAGATGTGATAATATACCATATGGTAGCCAAACATCAGCTTTGCAATACCTAGAAACAGAGATTCAAATCCTGGTTGAATTTAGGGATGTTAAAATGCATTTAATTTTGTGAATGTGTACCTGCTGTAAATTTCAGAGGTTATTCATTTAATAACAATAGCTTGCTCCCTGCCAGCACCGGCTCCCACCTACTCTTCCCCTCCCTCCCCCCCCGCTGCACTGTTGCCTATGTGGGATGGATTGCACCCTCAGCAAGTTTGTAGATGCACTAAGCTAGGGAGAGAATATTCGGGAGGGTAGGGATAGGGTCCAGAGTGACCTAGACAAATTGGAGGATTGGGCCAAATAAATGTGATGAGGTTCAACAAGGACAAGTGCAGAGTTCTGAAGGAAGGAATCCCAAGCACTGTTACAGACTGGGGACCTACTGGCTAAGTGGCAGTTCTGCAGAAAAGGACTGGGAATTACAATGGATGAGAACTTGGATATGTGTCAACAATGTGTCCTTGTAGTCAAGAAAGCTAATTGCATATTGGGGTGCTTTAGTAGAAGCACTGCCAGCAAACCTAGGGAAGAGATTATTCCCCTTTATTTGGCACTGGTGAGGCCACATCTGGAATATTGCGTCCATTTCTGTGGCCTCTCTTTACTGAAAGAAAGTGGCTGCATTGTCCAGTGGAGGGCAAAAAATGATTAGGGGTCTGGAGCACGTGACTTACAAGGAGAGACGGGGATTTTGGCTTCTTTAGTCTACAGAAGAGAAGAGTGAGGGGGGATTTAATAGCAGCCTTCAACTACCTGAAGAGAGGTTACAAAGAGGATGGAGAGCGGCTGTTCTCAGTGGTGACTGATGGCAGAATGAGGAGCAATGGCCTCAAGTTGCAGTGGAGGAGGTCTAAGTTGCATATTAGGAAAAACTATTTCACTAGGAGGGTGGTGAAGCCCTGGACTGGCTTACCTAGCGAGGTGGTGGAATCTCCATCCCTCGAGGTTTTTAAGTCCTGGCTTGACAAAGCCCTGACTGGGATGATTTATTTGGGATAAGTCCTGCTTTGGGCAGGTGGTTGGACTCAATGACATCCTGAGGTCTCTTCCAACCCTATGATTCTATTATTTAAATTAAACACATTAAATTCCCCACATCCACCCTCCCTCTCCAATTCAAACTAGTTCAGTTCCATTGTTCTTATACTGCCCATTCTTTGCCCCCCCAAAAATGTTTGTCTTCCTTCATTTAGCTTAGCAATTCACTCAAAAGATAAATAAAATAAGTAAATAAATTATTTAAGAAAATCTGTGTACAGAATTGCAGATATAGGGTTTCCAGGAGCAGCTGGAACAATTTGTATCATGGGGGTGCTGAGTGCCATTGAACCAAACTCGTACCATGTGTATGAAGAAAGCCACTTCAATCCAGGAGATGCAGCCCCACCCGTAGTTCAAGCATGTGTGAGGGTTTCTGTTGGATATTTGTCCTATTTACTGTAATTTTAAAGTTATAATTGGGCTGCACATAAATCTTATATTGTAAGAGAACTTGCTTTATACTATCAAGTAGTTATATCAGTAATCTAAGTGGAATCTTATAAGCACCCAGAGGTTTTTTATATATATACAGAAAAGGCTCATAGTGCTTTTTCTTTTAGTGTTTTATAAAAGTTTTAAAATAGATTATCTGCTATATACAATAACTTAGATTGTCCATGCTTAATAATGTCTGCATTTATGTGGTCCCAAGTGGGCTCTGAAGCTTCTTGAATAGTGTGTTTAGACTGTTTTGTGGATTAGAAAAGGAAGTAAATTCACACCTAGATCAACTGTGCAATTTCACATCTTCAGTTTTGCTACAGGAAAGCTTAGTTCCCACAAATATCATGAAGAACTGCACAGATGCTTTCACTACAGATTGTAAAGTAAATTGATTTATTTAAAAACCAGGATTATATAGCAAATTTTGGGGAAAGTGATTCCTCACAGAAAATCTGAAGACTCAGAGAAACAGAGAGCCAGGAAAGCAAGGGTGAAGCAGAACTGTGTAGAAGAAGCAAGTTAAAGGTGTTGATATGTTCTTGTGCCTCAAGCTTTTGGTGCTTTCCAGCAATGGTTATGCCATTGTTTTTGTCAATCAACTTTGTAGGAATTTCTGATAGTTTCAAACATTAGAGATTTTTTTTCTAATGAAAATATATTTGGTGTAAATGGAATACCCATCCAAACAACAGTATTAATTGTAGCATATACATCCACCCTGAACTCATTAAGGCCATGAGTGAAATCTTGGCTTTACTGAGTGTTCTGCTGTTGAATTCAACAGTGCCAGAATGTTAATCAAGGTACTTTGAAACATATGCACAAAGAGTCTCCCCCTATACCAGATATTTCAAATATGCATCTATATTTGCAATTTAACTCTGTACTATAATGCAATTACTTTTCAAATGTATTGTCTCTGAAGATCTAATGAGAAGGTATTTTACTAGTGAGTCCAAACTGGTGCCTTTGACTTTTTTTATATTTTAGTCTTAGGAATTCCACCCAATACGTTTCTAAGTGGTTCTAATTTCATCTTTACAGTGGTTTATAAGGGAGTTATACTTCTCTGATACTGTTTTTGTATAGGACCCTGTTAATTTAAGAAATATTAACAATGGAGGGATCTGCAAGCAACAGTCAGCAAATATATGTAGAAGCAACTGCAGATATTGGCAAAATTATTGCTGCAGCAATTGGTGGAGATATTTTAAGATCTGTAGCTATTTGAAGACCTTTCATTAAAACAGTTGGTACTGGCATAAAATTCTTCTTCAATCTAAAGAATTCTGCCCAATTAGATGCAACTCAGGCCCAGGGGCAGATTAATTGGGGGCTTTAGGGACTGCAGCCCAGGACCCAGCAAAAAGATCTCTGGGCTGCCAAAAGTGCAGATCTTTTTGCAGAGCCCTCTTAATTCAGGGCCCTGAGCTACACCCACTAAAGCCCTGGTGTTCTGGTCCAACCTGGCAGGGGATGGGGGGAATGCGGTTCCACGTGCTGCCATTTCTCCTTCTCCCCCTGCCTGCTGTTGGAGCTGCAAACACTGGAAAGCTCTATGCCTGGGGTTCCATTGCCTGTACTCTCTGCCTCCCACAGCTCTCATTGGCTGGGAATAGCGGCCAATGGGAGTTATGTGAAATGGTGCCAGCAGGCAAGTGCAGTACATTGCACCGAGATCCCTGTCCCCTCCCCTCCTTGGGGCCTGAACGCCCAAGGGGAATGGCCCCAGGTAAGTACCCCTACCTCAGCCTCCTGCCCTGAGCCCAGGCCCTGTACTCCCCACCTGCTGCCCTGCGCCTGCTCCCACACTCCAAGCCCCTTGTCCTTAGCCTGGAGCCCCTTCCTGCACCCTAAACATCTCATCCTCAGCCCCACCCCAGAGCCCACACCCCCAGTTGGAGCCCTCAACCCTTCCTGCATTCACCCTCCCTGCCTCAATCCACTGCTCTCTAAACCATCTGAACCCTCATTTTTGGCCCAGCCCCAGAGTCTAGGGGCCCCCCAAAATGTAATTATTTTTTTTGAAAGTCTAAGGCAATCTGGCATACTGGTACACACTGACACACAATTTCTGTAAGTTCAATGAAGAATTCTGCTCAATTGGAGAACAATTTTAGGTGGAATTAAAAATAGGATAGAAAATAAAAACGGTTACAGTGGCATTATATAAAAATCACCCCCCACAATGCTATTATATTCACTATTGGCCATCACATTCAAAGGTGATAAAAATGGAAACTATCCAAGGAAGACCATCATGTTTTTTTAATTTACATATATAAAATTGCTCAAAAGGGCATCCACTCATCTGTTCTAGGCACCCTTGAGAATAGTGTAAAAAGATGTAGCAATATCCTAACCCATGGCAGTGTGTCTCTGAGCCTAGGTCTACAGGACTTATGCTACAGTACTAAAAACAGCAAGGTGGACATTTGGTCTTGAAGCCCAGAAAGTGACTGTATTTGTTTGAAACAAAAAACAGGACTGTGTAGCACTTTAAAGACTAACAAGATGGTTTAATAGGTGATGAGCTTTCGTGGGCCAGACCTGCTTCCTCAGATCAAATAGTGGAAGAAAATTGTCACAACCATATATACCAAATGATGCAATTAAAAAAAAGTGAACACATATGAAAAGGACAAATCAAATATCTTAATAGATTGTTCACTTTCAGTCCCTACTGATGTGATATAAAGGGGTGGGATGGGCCTGTGGTTAGAGCATAGGACAGGGAGTCAGGAGATCTGGATAAAATGAATTGCTTACAGACCCCGATACAAAATGAGCAAAATACTTTCCCACTTTGCTTAATTCATTAATGTTTATAAAATGATTTTAGAACAGGATAGAAAGTGCTAGGAACATGCAAAAATATAATTGCTATTATCATCATTATTATTTTATTATTACTATTATTATCTAGTATTTGGTTATTCAAGGGACTAATGTTGGTGTTTTAAGGAATAAATGAAATGTATTTACACAGAAAATGTGAAAGAAAATAATGCCATAGTTATGCTAAAATGCTATGCAGTGTAATTATTGTATGCATGCTTCATGATTCAGCAGTTAGGCTGGTGTGTGCATGTAAATGATTTTTACTTAATGGATTATTGCAGCATTTGTGAGCTAGCAGTATAGGACTCTTCAAAGGGCATACCTTGAGGACACTGCAGTAGCAATATTTTGCTGTGTCACTCGATTTTATCATGCGTAAAGGACATGGATTCTTTTATCCCAGAGAGTTTGTTACAGGATATTACTGTTACATTTCTGACTGTAACTTCAGATATGCTGTCAGTGTGCAGTAATTTAAAAAGCTCTCTTGGACAGCGACTTGCTTATATTAATATGGAATATTATCCTTCCTTTTCTTTAAATATAGAGCCACTAAATTTAGGTGATGATGATTATAAACTGCATCACTAAAAAGATTCAGCACAACTATTTCTTTTCATAGCAGTTTTACATGTGAAGCCCTTTTTTAAAGGCAGTAGTAATCAAAGTTGAGATGAGAGGCTTTAGTTTATTGTAACTATGTTCTGTAGATGTAAAATAACTGCTATTAACTCTTATTAAAAATAGTAATATCTCTCTGATTTCTATTACTAGAACACTCTAAGGTGGAACAATTTTTAATGTGGATGGGAACTACAAGGGCAGTGCATTCAAAGAGGGGTAGTACGTGGCGTCCCCTGGCCCTGGCATTGGCACAGGGACATGCTGGACACTTCTGGGAGCAGCACGGGGCAATGGCAGGCAGAAAGGCTCTCCTGCTAAGGCAATTAGCCACTGCCCAGAGCTGCCCCAGGTAAACACTGCTTGGCTGGAACCTGCACCCTCTTGCGCCCCAGTCCCCTGCCTCAACCCCACTCACTGTGCCAGAGTCAGCACCCTGAGCCCTGTCTCATACTTCAGTTTCCCTACCCTAGCTCTGAGCCTCCTCCCACACCCAAACGCCCTCTCAGAGCCAGAACTCTACAACCCAATCTCCTGCCCCAATACCGAGCCTTCTCCAGAACCCCAAATCCCTTCCAGAGTCTGCACCTGGCACCCCCTCCTGTGCCACGGCTCCATGCCCCAGGATCAGCCCAAAGTCCCCTTGAACAGTTCGGACCCCTCAGCCACCATCCCAGAGCCTGCATCCTAGCCCTCCGCCACAGTCTAGTGAAAGTGAGTGAGGGATGGGGGATGGAGTGAGCAGAGTCGGAGCTCAAAAGAGGGGCAGAGCCTCTGAGAAGGGGTGGGGCACAAAGGTGTTTGGTTTTGTCTGATTAGACAGTTGGTAACCCAACTATGGGCAAACAAATGGATCTATGTCAATGGGAGGCTAAAGGGGAACTGTCACTCTTTTATGAAGTGAATCCCCAAATCACTTCTTCCTCAATATTCTTTCTGTTAATTCTTGTCTGTGTGGGATGCCCTAACACAAAATATGCTTGTATAACTGCCACCAGGCAAGCTTCAACCTGGGACCTCTGCAGCTTAGTGTACTAGCCTCTGCAGCTTGAGCTATAAAACCAGCTGCTGCTCTGCTTAGGCTGTAGAGCTCTCTTGGTTTTAGCGCTCGCTGTATGTGGTCTAAGTGGCACTACATGGGACAGTGAAACACACTAGGGCTACATGTACACTGCTGTTTTTTGCAGCAGAAGATATGCAAATCGTGCTCTCTTTTGCATATCTTATGCTGATCCTTTTTGTGGAAGAGGTTTTGCCGCTAAAAAACCCCATGTAGATGGGGCCATTTGTCGGAAAAAAAACCTCTTTTAGCGCAAGATCCTGTAAACCTCATTTTTTGAGGAATAAGGGATTTTGCGCAAAGGGTTTTTTTCCGACAAATGGCCCCATCTACATGGGGCTTTTTAGTGGCAAAACCTCTTCCGCAAAAAGGATCGGCAGCAGATATGCAAATGAGAGCGCGATTTGCATATCTTTTGCCACGAAAAAACAGCCGTGTAGATGCAGCCTATGTGTGTGGATTACACTTGAATGATCTGAGAGTGCAGAATTTTTGAATGTCTATTCTCTGATACATAACATATTACAGTTGTAGGTTGCTTAGTTTGTTTTTTAAATCCTGAACCTTTTCTTCTGCACTGATCAGCTAATGCACAGTTAGAGAAATGGAACTGGCGAATCAGCTAGTAAGTTAAGTGACTTTAGGGGCCTAAAAGATTTAATATGTCTCTATGGCAGGGGTGGGGAACCCTTTTTGGTTTGGGAGCCACTTTGGTTTCTGACCCACAGAAAAATCAGTCGGGGGCCGCACACAAGTGAGAAGCCCAAAAAATATCCCAAACCCCTCACAGACGTGGCCCCTGACCGAAGAGGAGAAAGACACTCCTCACATTCCCCTCACATATCAGAGCTTAGGGGGGCCCAGGCTAGTAGATTTTGTGTACTCCAGCCTCGCAGTGGTACGGTGGGGGAATTGGAACACCAGCATGGGCTCCCCAGTGTAGGGGGGGGCTGAGCCTTGAGGGCTGAATCCAGGCAACCCCACCCCTGCTCTTTGGTTTAATGGAGGAACTATTGAGAATTGTGATTATTGTTATTATTAATCATAATTACTATAGTAGTGCTTAAGGCCCAAGCAAGAGTGGAGTCACATTGTGCTAGGCACTATTCAAACACAGAATAGTATATAATCCCTGCCATTAAGGGTATGTCTAGACTGCATTCCTCTGTTGGAAGAGGGATTCAGATTAGGCAGGACGACACTGCAAATGAGGCAGGGATTTAAATATCCCGTGCCTAATTTGCATAAAAATGGCCGCCACGTTTTGCAGAAGGCATAAAGGATCTGTCGAAAAAGGCTTTCTTTCTCGACAGATCCCCCTCTAGAATGACACTTTTTGCCAACAAAGTGCTGAGTCAGCAAAATGCAGCGGCCATTTTAATGCAAATTAGGTGCGGGATATTTAAATCCCTGCCTCATTTGCAATGTCGACCTGACTAATCTGCATCCCTCTGCCAACAGAGGAATACAGTCTAAACATACCCTAAGAGTTTACAATGTAAATAGACAAGATAGATGCAGGGTGAGGGGAAATGATAAGCACAAGCAGCGTGAACAATGTGGTGATAGTGCATGTTATATTATGTCTGTGGTGTATTAAACACTGTGTAAAAACTGCAAGCTATTACTGATAAATTTCAAAGCTTTTCCTGATCCTGTTTGCAATCTGGGGGATTCCTTGGGGAAGTGTGTATTCTGGGTCTAGAAACAGTCACTTAGTAGAGAGCCAACTAGATGAGGGGCGTGTCTACACTAGGTAATTATTTCAAAATAACTAAATTCAAAATAATAACTCCCAACATAACTATTTTGAAATAAATTTATTCCCCAAAGAAAGCAGGACTACAGATTTTGAAATAGTCAGCCTGTTGTTTCAAAAGAACGGGCTTGGTAGCATGGACACTCTGCTCATTATTTCAAAATAAGAGAGGGTTATTTCAAAATAACTCCCTAGTATAGGGACTTCTCTGTTTTAGGAAGCAGACTTCTTTGTCTCTCTCTGTTTTCCTCTTTGGGGCAGTGGAGTGGACCGGGAATGTCGCTTGGGTCCTAGTTTCCCCAATGTATGCGGAGTGTATTCCCTGCACAGTTCTGTGTCCAATGAGTAGCTCTGGCTGGGCTCTCTTTTACCCCCCTCTTCTCCCTGTTTTGGCTGCTTCTTTAGCTGCTTCTGCCAGCTGGAATCTATGGCTGGTGATGAGATGTGGAATAGATTCAACATGATTGGCCTCTTTTGGCTTTGTCTCCGTAGCATCCGCCACATAGAAAGGCAACATATTTCTTATGGAATTTAAGTCTATATTTTTTTAAAGAAAATTCCCTTTTATGTCTAGGTACCTCATTTTAGTCTGTGTGGCGTTCTTCTCAGATAATTTTATCTTTGTCTGAAGTAACCAAACTTTGAAATTCATTCACATAGAAACAAATATAATCATTCATTGGGAATTTGTTCTTTGTAGAAGTGTACTACAAATATACATAGGCATTTAAAAAACTTGGTAATGTTAGTAGCAGTGTTCACAGAGGCAAGAGTTAATGGGAATGAAGACAGAGCTACCCTTTAACTCCTTAATTCAGTCCTTGAGGGCAGGGTTAAAACATATGAACATGGCAGCATATTGGATCCTGAACTACCACTACATGAGCTGTATGTTTGTAACTATAAAAAGGACTTCATTTTCCATGACTGCTAATTCATAAGTAATACATTTTCTTCAATAAATACACTTTTCGGAGATGAAGGAAAAATAAACAAAATTACACTGCCTGTGTATTTTTGTAGAATTTTTTTACATTCTGAACTCATTATGATTTCTGCATTCCTCATTAAAAATAATTTTTAAAGCTTTGACACTTTAATATTGAGCAGTTGTATTGCATGACAGTTAAATTGAAACCTTATGTTCAGTGATTGTAACTATTTAACTATTATTTTTAACTCATTTTTGTGGTTCTCAGTTGTATATTTCAGTAATGTATAATACAGCCTTTCAATTTACATAACTGAAATACTAAAATATTCCTTCGCTACTTAGCATTTAATAGCTTTTTGTGGTCTCTGCCCCATTCCTTTTTACTTTCAGAATGAGCTATGACCTCATTTTTAAAATTCTACTTTACTATTGGCCATCTTTCCCTGTCATTTTACATCAGAACCTATGCTGTCAGTCATTCCTAACAATTTTCCCTACATTGAACTTACTCAGTTTGTTTATGCTCCTACCCATGTAAAAATGTCACCTTTCTGCATTCAGCTGCATCAGGAATAATGGATCCGGTAAATCCCCTAATCAGTTGTCTTAGGGCAAAGGAGAGGGACAACCATGCTTATGTAATAATGTGAGGAGTATTCTCCATCCCTCTATAGAAACCTAAAGCAATGCTGAACACTGACATGCTCATTCTTCATTGACCCAAAGAGCTTGAGCCCAGAGTTTCAAATTCTGTTTGGGTTGCTATGCCACCTGGACAACTGGACAATCATTTAATTAAAGAAAATATTTTGTACTGAGCATTCTGAGTGAGGATCATATACAATACGTAGAATATTTATTACTTCTTTATAATAGTTTTGGTATATGAAAAAATAATGTAATTTCTTACCTATGATTTAATGCACACTTCGTTTAATGCACACTTAAATTCTGCATGGTTTTGTCTTATAATTTGCATATCTCCGTTTTATTTAAAATGAGAATTTAATGTTAACCTTTGTTATGCAAATAATTAATGCTAGTATATGTATAGGATAAGAAGAGTTTCACCTTTTATTAATAGGTTTTTCTATTAATACTGTAACCCCTCCTGTTGGCTAGCCCAGTGTGAGGTTATTCAGCATAGGGGAAGCTTGTGACTTCTTACACCACTGTGGGGGGAGGGCTAGGCCTGAGGCTGCTTGGTGTGCTCTGTGTTGAGTATGTGTGAGTGCACCTCAGACCAGACCCACTCCGACAAATCACCAGGAACAGGCTTTATTCTGTAAAAGAACATAGAAGAGGAAAACAGTTCAGCAGCCCCTTCTCTCAGCATGCAGCCTGTGTGCTGCTTCTAGCACAGTCCTTGCTGAGACCCTGCTGGGGGCAGAGGGCACATCCTGGCAGGAACCAGGAAGTTCTCCCAACATGCCGCAGTTTGTAGTCCACAACTTGTAGTTCCCAGGACTGCTGCTGAAACACACTGGACCTTGTGCTACAATACGATATGACAGTTACTGGTAAGATTTTATAAATATTCACAGGAAGATTAATTTCAGAATGTAAATGAGGAGTAATCCTAGAGTAAAGTACCAGTTAGCCACTGAAGAGCAAATACTATCTCACTGTGGGAAGCAGTGGAAAGCACACATCACTGTTTAATTAGTGGGAAATTACCGGCCAATCTACAATTCTTTTATTGTCTCACTTGTGTCAGTATTTTTCTTAGATAAAGAAGAAAGTGGGATTGAAGAGATTCAGATATTACACTGATGAGACCTGTATAAGTACTGGACAGTTAGAAGGCAAGTTGTGTTTGTTGAGTGGCTCCTGCACACTCCCACCTGAGGGGTATGGTACCTCCTTTGTCGACTGTTTTTAGCAAGCAATGCCTCTTTTTGCCATTTGGTTCTGCGCTGCTCAAGGAGGATTTTGATTGTATAAAAGGGAGAAATGGCTCCAAACCCCTTTTAGTTCCTTTTTCACCACTGAAGTTGTAGCAAAGCCTGAACCATATGCAGAGTCCTCAACACTTCTCTCATTGGCTGCTTCTTTTTTATGTTGCCCTTTTTAGGCTTTTATTTTCTTGTTAGTTAATCAACACAGACTTTCTTCGGTCAGAAGAATAAATAAAGTCAGACATGAGTAGGATGACCCATTGGGAGGGCTGCTCATATATCCCTACCAAAGGAGGCTGCTCTGCAGATTCAGTAGACTCTGGCAACGTGTAAGTCTGGCATTTTTTAACCCCTGGTTATCTTAGTGACTCTTTGCCCAGCTTAAGCAGGATTCAGATACCCAAAGGATGAGTACAGTGTGAAGATATTTTATTCCCTCCTAACCTCCTCCAGTTACCTAATTCAGAACTCAGGGCCTTAGATTTCCTTTGGGTTCACCTAATTTGACTCTCATAGTTTTGGGTTTCCCATGAGTGCCAATACCCTGGCACAATCAAGTCAGCCTTGAAGTGCGTGAGTCAGCCAAATCTGGTATTGTCAAAGCACTACTACTGAGGTCCTAGAAGTCACAAAATTTGTCACCAAGATCCCTGGGAGTGCTGGGTGGGTATAAATTTGGTTCTAAGGACCTAGCATTGTCAAAACAGAACCAAAGTCTTCAAGTTGTCTTGATTTGGCTCTGAGGTTCTGGCACTGATGTTCCCAGAGTACCCCCCAGTGTGGAGTTACTTACTAGTTAATGTTGTACTTTGAGACTGTTGCTTGATATATTCACATTTCTTGTCTACCCTCCCCATTTGTTTAGAATCTCAAATAAAGAATTCCAAAATTAGGAAAGGAACTGAAGCATATTTGGCAACAGTCCTTTTATGCCATCAGAATCTTCTAGGAGGAGGTGAATGGGCCCAACAGCCAATTCTTTCTTGAAAAATTCTACAGCTTGTTGCCAGGGATGCCCTATTCCACAAGTGGGTGTAGGCAGAGGTGGTACTGTCAAAGAAAGTTACTGTTAAGTAATCCCTCTTTCTTAGATTGGTCTGTGATATGTTCTTCAGGTTTATGAATTGAAGCTCAGAAAATGTTTTAGATAAAATGAGGTAATGCAATTGAATAAAAAAAAGTATGGTTATTGCTACTATTATGATGTTGGTTACACAAAATTAAATTATGGACTACAGTAGAAATGATCAATTGAAAATGTTAAGCAGTAATTATTCATCAGAAGACAAGCAGAATTTATTGTTGTTAGTCAGCAAAACAACAATGATCTTCACCCAAGGCTCTAAAGAATCGATTCACAGAAGGGATTGCTCACATAAGAGATTCAGAAATCTTGATTGATAAAGAAAGGTAATTTCTGAGCTCTCTGATGAAAAACTGGACTAAGTTATCATACTCTAAAACATTGGTGGGCAATAAAATGGCAGTAGTTTGCCAGAGTTAGACCCTGGTGGGCATCCACCATTATATTTACTTTCACCTCCACAAGTCTTGGCAATTGCAGCTCCTGTTGGCCATGGATCACCATTCCTGGCCAGTGGGATTTGCAGGAAGCAGTGCAGACTTGGACACCAGGACTAATAAGCTTCCAAGAGATCATTCTCCTACTCCAAGAAAGGTTCTCATAGAAGTCTGTACTTCAGACTCCACCAAGGGGTTTTTCTTTCCTTACAAGTATATAAGGGTATGTCTACACTACCCCGCTAGTTCGAACTAGTGGGGGTAATGTAGTCATCCGCAGTTGCAAATGAAGCCCGGGATTTGAATTTCCCGGGCTTCATTTGCATGAAGCCGGCTGGTGCCATTTTTAAATGCCGGCTAGTTCGGACTCCGTGGAACGAGGCGTACAGCTAGTTCGGATTAGAAGCCTAATCCGAACTAGCTAGTCCGTGCCGCGTGTAGCCGCGCGGCATGGAGTCCGAACTAGCCGGCATTTAAAAATGGCGCCAGCTGGCTTCATGCAAATGAAGCCCGGCAAATTCAAATCCCGGGCTTCATTTGCAACTGCGGATGACTACATTACCCCTGCTAGTTCAAACTAGCGGGGTAGTGTAGACATACCCTAACAGCCTTAGTCCAGGGCCACCAGAACAAGCATGAATAGTTTGGTATTTCCTTTATATAGCTTGTGTCTTTGATCTGTAGATTCTGGGAACATGTAATTAGCAAACAATGGTCCTTTCCTCAGGGTATAGTTTCAAGACGCTGCGTTTTAGCATAATGTGGTGGGGAATTTTATTCACCTACCCTTAGAGATTCCCCAGGCAAACCATTTGATGCTCTTTGTCCCAAAAGACCACTTTTATCTGACACATTGCTCAAAATAGCCCTTTGAAGTTTACACAGAAAGTGGTTACATACAATCTCTGCTCATAATACGTAAAACATTTATTTAATACAATGGATCCCAAATATACTTAAAGTTAATTCAGTAAGGCCTCCCAATGATATTACAGGAAATTGCCATATTTGTAACTGGGGCATCACTTCCCAGGGGAAGCATAGAGATGATGTCTAGGCAGATAACAGAGAAGACCCATAATGCCTCTGTATAAGCTTGTGCCACTCAGCTGAAAGGCAGTCCTTGGCCCAAATCAGGTTCCTCTGATGCCTTGTGGCTTTGGCTCATCACAGAATACCTACAGTACTACCTGAATCCACAGTCTCCACTGTTCCTGGTACTAGCTCCTTGGTAAAAAAAAATTATCATTAGCACACTGGATACCAATAACTTCACTTGCCCATGAGTCAGATGTCATCCTCAGTGGTCCAAATGTTTATGCCCAAGACATCCTCTGTAACAAGTAATCTCTCGGGGACCACACACCTGGAGTTACCCTTGTTCTTCATATCTGCCATTCTATGTAATATGGCCTCTCTAGCAATTACTAATACTACAGTGATACTGACAAATTCTCCTATTAAAATTGTGAATGGATTTTGAGAGACCCTAAGACACCTGAGGGGGGTAGCTCCACTCTCAGAAGAGAATATTTCAAGGACTACTCTTATGGACACAGGCCTCAGGGATCTTGTGGGGAACATTCTTATTGGTTTCTAACCCTATAATCTCAAGAATCTGACCATTTGGGGCACACTTGGGTATGAAACCATCTACAAAACCTTCTTGTGCTTCCTCCCATCAAGTGTTAGATCTCCCTCCCGTAGAACCTTCCATGATTTGTACTCAAGAGAGTCAGTTATCCTAATTCCCCAATTGGCACCAACAGGGTTGTAACAATGAGGAAGAACAGCAGCAGGAAATGTAATGTCAACTGATTTCAATGGCAATCTCTTCCCCTTCACCTGATGCAGTCACCATGATGCAGGCATAGTCTTAATGAACGCTGCTGGCCAAAAAAATCGGATCTCTCACTTCTGGATTATATGCACATTGGTAGTAGAATCCATGGACAACACATCTCAAAAAATAACAATTACAATGATGTAAATAACCATTTTTAAAATATTATAAGATTATAGAATATCACAGGGTGAGGAATTTCACAAGATGAGTGTCATGTAAGCAGAAGGCAGATAGTAAAGATGGAGAACATAAAGAGAGGCAGGCAGTCACAAGTAAATTATGAGAGAAATGTAGAAGTTTTTAAGGATTTAAGTTCAAGTTGACAATTTAAACATAATCCTTGGTTTACTTAGGAGAATGTAAATTTCAGGAGATGATTGGTAAATAAGGTGGATGTTTTCATAGATTGTAGGTGTTTGGTGCCTAGTTAGAAGCCCATTGCAGTAATCAAGATGGGGCATTGACAGAGGCATGATCCAAAGCGGGAATTCAAAGGATATGCGATCAATCAGAGATATTGGAAATACAAGGATATTTCCAAATCTATAAGGCCTCCCATGTTGCTCAGTCAACTAGCAGACCTTTTCAAAGAGCAAGCAGTTGGTTCAGGAGTTAATAATGAGGCAGTAGAAATCAAAAGAAACTAGCAGTGGTATAACACGTCAGCCAACCCCTCTACTGGGCCCAGATTCATCTGGAATAGTGAGTTCCTGAATCTCCCATGCCACAGGTACCAGGAGCCAGAAGCAGCCTCCCAGAGGTGGCCTATGAAAGAATCCCTGCAACTTCTAGAAGGATGAAACTGGTAACGACAGAGGGAACAACATGGTAACATGTTAACCATGGTAACATGGTAGGCTTGTGTCACAGCCTCAGGAATCTGCCTATAGACTCCACTTGTGTCAGCAGAGCCCTTGTTCCATGAACAGTTAGTTTGTTTCTGAAGGAGAAAAGGGTGGCTGAATGCTGCTTGTATGGCTACCTGCTTTATGGGTGGGTGGCATATGTGTGCATTTGGTGAAAGGAGCTCATGACCCTCAGAGTACAGGCCTTGGGGGGTAGAGTGGCTGAACTGGAGGACCTAAGGGAGACCGAAGGGAGACTTTCTCGGACACAGTAGAGCAGTCCCACCACCAGTCTTACAGCCACTGTGCTGTTGAGGAAAATGAAAGTCCCAGAGAAGGAGAACATTAAACAGGAGCAGAGGGGAAACAGTCCCAGTCTATTATATCACATGGGGGAGACAACCAAAAAGTGACATTTTATAAGTGCTTATTCACAAATGCTAGAAGTCTAAATGCTAAAATGGGTAAACTTGAATGCTCAGTATTAAATGTGGATATTGATATAATAGGCAGGGCTCGACAAATAATACAATAATACAAATAATACAATAATACAATGTAACCCGGAAGAGCCAGGTTTGGGCGATCTGCACATGCGCAGATCGCCGGACAGCACAGCTGGCGAGCGGGGCTTGCCACGGTTTGGTGAACCCAGATAACAGGCATCACAGAAACTTGATGGAATGATGATAATCAATGTGAAATGATACCAACAGGGTGCAATATATTCAAGAATAACAGAATAGGTTGTACCAGAGTCAAATGTAACAAAAATCTTAAGTAAACCAAACTGCACCATAAAATTCCTATGGATGGAAATTCTATGCTTGAATAATAAAATATTGTAGTAAAGATATTGTACCAACCACTGGATAGGGACTATGAAATGCTCAGATAAATTAGAGAGGCTATTAAAATTAAAACTGAGTAATTATGGGGGATTTCCACTATCCCCATATTGACTGGGTATGTCACCTTTGAATGGGGTAAAGAGAGTTTCTTGACGCTGCAAATCATTGATTTTTGAAGCAGCTAGTGCTGGAACCTATAAGAGGAGAGGTGATTCTCAGTTTAGTCCTAAATGCAGTGCAGGACCTGGTCCAAGCTGTACCACTTGGTATTAATGACCATAATATAAATAAATTCAACATCCCTTGGTAGACAGGAGGGCGTATGGGGGGCACCATAGAAGCCCACCATTGTAACATTTAATTTCAGACAGGGTAACTACACAAAAATGCAGAAGCTCATTAAACAGAAATTAACAGGTAAAGTCCCTGAAGTGAAACGTCTGCAAGCTTCATGGAAACTTTCTAATGACACCATCATAGGGGCTTAAATAAAATGTGTACCCCAAATTAAAAAAACACAGTAGTAGGACCAAAAAGTGTTAGGGTGTCTAAGAAAAAGTAAAAGAGATAGTGGAGGGGAAAAAGGCATTATTGAAAGTTAAATCCTACTGAAAAAAAATAGAAATGAGCATAAACTCCAGCAAGTCAAGTGTCAAAGTATAATTAGAAAGGCCAAAAAAGAATTTGAAGAGTGATTAGCCAAAGAATGAAAGTGTAATAGAAAAAAAGAAAAACAAACAACACAAACAAACCAACCAACAAAAAGTTAAGTAGATCAAAAGCATTAATCCTGCCAAACAATCAATGGGGTTATTGAATGATAGAGATGCTAAAAGAACACTGGAGAATAAGGCCATAGTGAAGAAATTAAATAAATTATTTGCATCAGAGTTCCCTTCAGAGGGAATGGGGAAGATTCTCAAAAAGCCATTATTTCTAGGTGCCAAATCTGGGGAACTTACCCAGACTGAGATTTTTGTTAGAGGAGATTTTGGAACAAGTTGATAACTTTAATAATATTCAGTCACCAGAACCCCATTATTCACGCAAGAGTTTTGAAAGATCTCAAATATGAAATTGCAAGACTACTAAGTATGTCATATAACTTTCTATTTAAATCATCATCTGTCACCTGATCAATGGAGGATAGTTAATGTGATGCCAATTTTTTAAAAGGCTGCAGAGGTGATCCCGGAAATTACAGGGCAGTAAGTCAGTCCCAGGCACATTGGTTAAAACTATGGTAAGAACTTAATTACGAGACATGAATGAACATAAATTGTTGGAGAAGAGTCAAGATGGCGTCTGTAAAGAAAAATCATTCTTTGAAGAGGGGTCAACAAGCATATGGAGAAGGATGATCTAGTGGATACAGTGCACTTCGATCTTTAGAAAGCTTTTGACCTGGTCCAGGATCACCTCTGTAGCCTTTTAAAAAATTGGCATCACATTAACTTATTTAATTTGCAACTGCACTCCACAGTGGAGAGACGATTTTGGAGGGTGGACACCATTTCCGACTGGTGGGACTGGCTGATCATGGAGCAGTGGGACAACCAGCAGTGGCTCCAAAACTTCTGCATGCGGAAGGCCACCTTTATGGAGCTGTTTGCCTGGCTCACCCCTGCCTTCCATCAATAGAACACCCACCTGTGGCCCGCTATCCCCATGGAGAAGCAGGTTGCTATCACTATCTGGAAACTCACCATCCCAGACAGCTACCAGTTGGTGGGCAACCAGTTTGGCGTGGAAAAGTCCACCGTTGGGGCCCTCCTCGTGGAGGTAAGGCATTCTTGGTCTTCAGTCCCTGTGGGAGTGGAGGGGGGGAGAGTTCTGGTAAAGAAGAACCTAGGGAAATAGGAGTGGGGGATGCGGGATTAGGCTGGGGGCAGAGGGGGGGGGAGAAAGCCCCATCACTGGGGAGATTGTGATGTCCCGCCCTCACACAGCTCTGCTGCTGGGAAGTGGCCTCATAGGAGGTGGCTTCTGGGTTGTGACGGGGGGGAGGGTGAGGAGCGGGCACCTCTCAAAGGCTCAGGCACTCCCTCTCGTTCTCTGTTTTGTGTGTTTGTCTCCTTCTGCAGGTTTTGAGGGTCATCAACTCTGTCCTGCTGCGCAGGGTCATCCACCCAGGAGACCTGGACCCAGTCATTGCAGGATTTGCCACCCTGGGGTTCCCAAACTGCGGGGGAGCGATTGATGGAACCCACATCCCAATCCACGCACCGCATCATCAAGCCTCCCAGAACATCAACAGAAAAGGCTATTTCTCAATGGTATGGCAGGCCCTGGTCGACCACTGTGGACAGTTTATGGACATTTTCACCAGGTGGTCGGGCTGGGCGCATGACGCCCACGTATTTAGAAACTCCATCCTCTACCAGAAGCTGGAAGTGGACACATGCTTTCCCCCAGCATGACTTTGCAGTTGGGGATGTGCAGATGCCACTGTGCATCATGGAGGACATGGCCTACCCCCTCATGTCATGGCTGATGAAGCCATACACCAGCCACATGGACCCCAGCAGGGATCAATTCAATCCCCACCTCAGCCGGGCCCATATGCAGATGGAATGCACCTGAAGGTGAGGTTCAGGTGCCTCCTGACCTGCCTCATTGTGGGGAAGCACAACATCCCTGAGGTGGTCTCCATGTGTTGTGTCCTCCACAGCATTGTGGAGAGGAAGGGGGAGGCATTCCTACCAGGATGGGGGGCAGAGGCCGGCCGCGAAGGGAGGGCCTTCAAGCAACTGCACACAGTAAGGATGTTAAGGACCAGTTGACTATCCGATAAGGAAATGCTTATTGGATATTCAGTTGACTAGTCAATTCCCCTCCCCTTGCTGCCTCTATCAGAGGCTGCAAGGGAGGTGGGGTGGGGAAGGGGTACTTCAAAGCAGCAGTGCCGCACAGCTGATCCTGCGGTCAGCTGTGGGGCACTGCCCCTTTGAAACAGCAAGGCAGTCCCGGGCTCAGCTGATCCCGGGCTCCGCGCGACATTTCAGCGAAACCTGGGATCAGTTGGGGAGTCTCCAGTTGACCCTGGGTTCTGGGGAAATCCTGTGCAGAACCCATGGTCAGCTGGGAATCCCCAGCTGACCCCGGGCACTGCGTGACATTTTAAATTGGCAACACAGCATGGAACCTGGGGTTAGCGGGGGACTCCTGTACATTTCAAAGCAGGCAAGCTGCGTGCAGTCAGGAGTCCGTGGGACTTTCCGTTGGCCCCAGGCTGCGCACAGAGTTCCGCATTCCTCCTTTGAAACATACAAGAGACCCAGCAGGGAGGAATGTGGAAGTGCCTGTCGACTAGTCAACTAGTAAAATAACCAATAGTTAACATCCCTAGAGCACAGCTGCCATCTACCAGGCCCATCAATTAGGATGCACATCTGGTAGGCCCTGAGGGAGAGTTTCTCTCACGGACTCTAGTAACTCTTCCCCAGGGCCTCCCCATTAGGGGCTTCTGGCTTGCTCAACTATACTGTTCCTACCACAACCCTCCCTTCCCCCCTTCCCTGAACTCTCAATAAACACGCCTGTTTTGATTTGAACAAAACGATCTTTGCCTTTTTTTATAATAAAATAAACTGGGGAGGAGCGGAGCTGAGAACCTGGATGGGGGAGACAACAGGGGGGGCTGAGAACCTGGATGGGGGGCGAGGGAGTCCCCTCCCCAGGAGTCAGACATGTGTGGGGCCTCCAGGGCTGAGCCCTGGGGTGCTCCGGGGATGCTTCCTGTGGCTGCGTGGTGCAGACTAGCGGTACACGTGGTTCTACGTGCACGGACTTCAAGGCAGTGTCCAGGCCAAGCGACGATCGCGCCCCATCCCCTCCACACCCACCTCCCCCGCCCTGTGTGTGTGACAAACTGAGAGCACTCACCTGATGATCCCTCCCCATCATCAGAAGATGCCTGGGAGATCTCCAGAGCCTGGGGTATTAGCTGAAGTGTGAGGGTGACCGTGCTGTCTGTGTCCTCCTCCTCTTGCAGCTGCTGATCCTCGTCTTCTTCCTTAGCAGGGAGCTCTGGGTGGGCAATGATGGGTGTCTTGAGCCCCGAGTCCACCACGATGGGCTTCCCCACCCCCCAGGATCTGGTGGAGCTCTTGGAAGTAGGGGCAGGAGTGGGGTTCTGCCCCCGAGTGAGAGCTGGGTGGGTGGTAGTCTGAACTGCACAATGAAGTGCAGCTCCCAGGCCTGGCTTCCTGGCACAAGGCTTGTCCCTGGTGCCTGCAGCTTTAAGTGCTGGCAGGAGACAGGAACTATAGAGTTCTAATTAGTTTGGATGGAGTGGCCACCACCGCACTTGTGTTATTTCCTGTAGGCCTCTTCTTTCAAAAAAACACCCTCTATCTCATCCATACATGCCTTTTTCCAAAAAAGCTTTTTTGAAAAAAGGCTTCTGTGTCTTAGGAAGAGGTTTACTGCTGTTGGAAAAACCCCTCCGTTCTTTCGACATTCCGTCGAAAGAATGCAATAGCAGTGTGGATGTAAGTATTGTTTTTCTGGAAAAACGCTGCAGTGTAGACATACCAAATAACATTTTCTTATTCATGAACAAAAAGACCAGGAGTCAACCACTGAAATTAATATGTAGCTGGTTTAAAAGAAACAAGAGGAAGTACTACTTCACACAAGTCAGTCACACAATTCACAGTCCACCCATGGAACTCTTTCTGTTTGACAGAAGTTTACAGTGGACGACAGGGGATGGAACACTTGATGATTGCCTAAATTGTTCATTCCCTCTGAAGCATTTGGCACTGGCCACTGTCAGAAGGCAGGATATTCAGATCCAACCCAGTATGGCCATCATGTGATATTATGCTATATGATTATGTAACAAAGGAAACAAGATGGGATTGCGATTGCTCCTACATTAGGTGTGCCCCCTCTCTTATCCCAAATGAGCCCTCCCCTTACTGCCATAAATTGAAATAATGGACATTAAATTTGGTAGAATTATACATTTTTATGTTAAGTTTTTGTTTCATAAAACAAAAACAAAGAGAAAAGAGATGGTAAAGATGGATAACATAAAGAGAGGCAGGTGGCCACAAGTAAATTATGAGAGAAATGTAGAAGTTTTTAAGGAAACAAAGAGAACAGAAGATTTACACACACAGAGGCCACACAGAGCTCTAACGCCATCTGATCTGCTGATGAATTACGTGTAATGCCTCTAGACTGGCCAGCAGTCTCTTCACTTTTTCAACTTCAACACATACAAAACTGCACGAAGTTGCCAAATATTACTGCATTAGATAGGTTTTGCTGGGTAATGTCAAAATTTACTATTTATTTTGTATGAACTATAACTTCTTGTACTTCAGCTAGCTTGAGAGCAAAACTGCCATCTGAAGACTGATTAATTTTACCATTATTTGGAGGTCAATACAGCTGGTCCCCAAGTTGCGAATAGTTGACTTAACACCGTTCACAGTTACAACCAAAACTCGTAAATGGTGGACCAAGAATTATGAACGCGATCCGCGGTTACGAACATCGCAGTCGCGTGTAATTCTATGGGGTCTGACTTACGAACAAACCGAGTTACGACCAATTGCTTGGTCTGTAACCGGCTCATAAGTCGGAGAGAGGCTGTAATGCCTGTTAGACTAGTACCGGCAAAATGGTTCAGAACTAAATATTCAGGCTTCATATTTTACATTGTTTCTAAATTAAAATGCAGCACATTAAAAGGTGGACCTATACATATGTCAGAGGATAACTGACCATCCTTACCTAGAAAACCCATCTATTTGGCAATAAGTGCAGGTCCACATTGGAGGACTATGTCCCTAGAGGCTAGCTCTTCATTGCATGTGGTGTAATTGCCCTCAGAACTGCTTTTCTTGGATCCTGAACCTTAAGGACTCTCTTGAACTGTTTTAAAGAGATTCTGCTTGATCATTCTATGAAGAGAAAGACAGGTACAAACAGAGCAATATGGTAAAAGCCTTCCTATTGACAGTGCTTCTAAGAACACTTCACTTTTTTTACAGAGCTAGGGTTGGTTTTTTTTAGAAATTTCAAGAACTATAAAGTGCTGTATAGAGTAATAAGCCTTTTCTGCCTTCATCAGTGAAGTCCTGATTACTAAACTTCAGACAGTGCTTTGAAATATTAGGATTATCCAGTTCCAAATAAGCTTACAGATTAGTCATCAGATACAAGTGTCAATTTTCTGGAATGTTGAGTTAAATATGAGTTTATTCATGCCTTCTAAAAGTTATTGTATACTGCTGGAAAGAATTACAGGCATCTGCTTTGTAAACAACAGGAAGCAATCAAAGAGAAGTGCAGAAGCAAACTGAGGTATAGTGCTCTGTTTTCCTCTGAAAATTAATGAGCCCATGCAGCAGAGTCAAAAATTGAGGACAATACAAGGACTTTAACAACTTGTTATGAAGATCTAAGTTGGAATGATCTATGATTTTCTAAGTAAGGGGCCAAATTCAACCTTGGTGTCTGTGTAGACTTCGGTGAGAACTGTACATGTTTGTACTAGGACTGAACTTGGGCATCTCTATATGTCTACATTTGTTCTTCGAGTGATTGCTCATGTCCATTCTGCCATCTGAACCTGCAGTCCCTACACCACATGGCTTAGAAGCTCCATGGTGGACAGCTCTGGAGTTACAGTGTTCAGAACGGGAGCAAGAGATCTTACTAGGGAAGACCAAGGCAAAATACAGCCTACAGGCTGAATCCGGCCCATCAAGCCACCAGATCTGGCCCACGGAGGCAGCAGGGAGACCCAAGCTAGCTCCCCTGCTTGCCCCACAGTCCCGTGCACCATGCAGGAACACAGCTGCAGGGCTCCATTTCTGTTTTGAAACTGGAGGGGAGGGGGAAAGTTTCAGGAGCTGCCCCACCCCCAGCACAATCCCATTGGCTGGTTTCTGTCCAGAAACCAGGCAATGGGAGGTGCTTGTTGGAATAGCAGAGAGCCAAGAAGAATCACGCCCCGCTCCTCGGCTCAGTTATTCAGTGAAGCACGTGGCCAGGCGAACATGCAGGCTGGCTGGCGTGGAAAAGTTTTAAGCTCTGCAAGCCTTAGCTGTGCAGGGAGGCAGGCTGGTTTGGCAGCTGGCAATTAAGTCTCTTGGCCACAGCCTGCTTCTGGCCCTTTCCTGCCCCAAATCTTTGCCCTCCATCTCCACTCAACATACTGAAACTCTCTGTCCCCTTCTTACAACCATACTCCCTCCCAGATCTGGCATCCCAATCTCCTGCCCCAGATCACAACAGAGGCATAGCGAGGGTGTTATGCGTCCGGGGGCAAAGGCAATATTTGTGCTCTCCCCCGCATTGCTGCCACATGGTGGGGCCCCCAAACCTGGCGCACAGCTGAGCCTGAACCTGGGAGGAGGGGGGAGCTTGTATCACCACCCCCACTAGTTTGGGGCTGGGGCCCACGTTCACTAATCCTCTGGCAGAGGTGGAGAGGGGTCGGGCTGGGGGCAGAGAGGCAGGGAGGAGGAATCTCCAGCCAATGGCAGTGGGCAGAGTAGGAGCAGGTGAGCAGAGGGATGACAGGACAAGTGGAGGGAGACTACATTGGTGCCCCACTAGCGTGGCACTTGGGGACAACTTTCTCCCTCCTCCCCCATGCCCTCCCCACTACACCACTGTAAATAATCCACCTCTTAGAATATTTATTGTTTAATGAATTACTTATTTTACTACCTACAGACATATAAATTGTTAAGTTTTGTGGTTTACATTCTGTTAAATAATTTTTTCTCTTTAATTTGTTCATATCCCATTCTCATTAGGTTCATGTCTTTTACATAAAAAAGTCATAGTCTTCAAATATGTAAGTTTTATAAAATACGAGAGAAATAAATGTTATACAACTTAAATATTAATTTCATCACTATATCACTATATATTCAATCAAGCATTTAAAATCACTATTATAGCAAATGAGTAACTCATTGCTTTAATGAATAAAAGGCAAAAAAGATTTTGAGCATATCAAATTTATTGTAAGCAATCTGTAATGCTTCCTAACTGCCTAGTTACTTACCTAGTTAACCTAATTGTTTTTCGTACAATCTCACAGCGATAAACTACATGAGAAGCGGAAGTGGGTTTTGCCCACGAAAGCTCATGATACTATCTACATGTTTTGTTAGTCTTTAAAGTGCTACTAGACTATTGTTTCTTAAGTTTTTCCTTTTGTTATAAAGTACCTTTTTAAAAAAATTCTAAGTACCCCCAATCCCCTCCTCTCCCCCCCCCCCCCGCGGCCAGGCATGCTATCCCCCCCATCCCAATGCAACTATAGTTACATCTCATTAATCTCTGTATTAATAATTTCCTCATTGAAATTTTTTTATTTAAACTTTGTATCAAGTCCTTTTAGTATTGTACTAAGTCTTTAGTTTGTTGTTTTAAGTCCTTTTATATAGAAACTTTTTATACTTTCATATAGAACACAGAAACTATGTATTAAGTATTTTTACAAAGAAACCTTATAACTTGTAGACTTTGTAGGCCCTTTTACTTAACTGATTGTCCTTTTTGAGTGAATGAGGTGTGAATGGATAAGGCCTGAAAGACTAGCACCTCCCTGCACTTGCAATAGTTGGAGAAGGGTGGGAGCCAGATCCAAGAGCAATGAGAAGAACAATGGGACCTGTGAAGTGGGCTCATTGAAAGAAGACTGGACCTATGGATGCTTTGGGAGTCAGCAGCAAGTGTCTGCTTTTGGAAGCTCCCTCTTTAAAGGCCAATGGGGGAGCATTAAGACAATTAACTGCACATGTATATGATGACTCTCAAAGATGATGCATATGTATGGGATGACTAATGGGGTAGATCTGCATGAGAGTGAAGATACTATAAATCTAAGGCATCTTGCAGAGGGACCCCTGGCTTTCCACTTGTCAACATGGGAGCATCGATCTGGCTCCACTCCTCCCGCATCTAACTTACCTGGCCAGTGCAGTTAGGGGGAGCAACTATTGGTAATAACAAGGGGTGTGTGTGTGTGTGTGTGTGTGTGTGTGTGCGCGTGCATGCGCATGCGCTGTATCATATGCATATGGTAAGTGCTGACTGCTATATGTGTGTATTACTAATAAATGTGGCATTTTGCCTTTTCCCCCTGAAAAGATCCTGTGCAGTACTCTTAAATACAACACAACCACCCTCCCCCAGTGCCAGGCACTCTCAGTGCCCCCATCCCAATGCACTCACCCCTTCCCCAGATCCAGGCATCCCCAACACACCCCCCCCCAACCAAATCCCTCTCTCTGAGCCAGGCACCCCCAGCGTCCCCCCTCTCCAACCAAATCCTCCTCCCTCAGAGCCAGGCACCCACAGCACCTCCTCAACCAAATCCCCCTCCCGCAGAGCCAGGCACTGGAGGAACAGGATGGGTAAGTTAATCTTACTTTTAAAGTGGCTGCTCCTGCTGCCCAGCCGGCTGCCTCTGCTTGCAGAGTGTTCAGGGCAGCAGCACATGGCCCATCTCCCAGATCACTCTGCTGTAAGCATCAGATGAGCCTGTGTGGCATGCACTCCGGTCCCACCACAGCCCGGTGCCCCCCTAGCATGGCGCTAGGGGGCAATTGCCCCTTCCTGCTCCCCCCTTCACTACACCTCTGGATCACAATCTCCTAGGTCACATCCCAAACTCCTGCACTCCAGTCCCCTGCCCTAGGTCACAACCATTTCCTTCACCCAAACTCCCTCCCAGACTCCAGTCTCCCTTCTGCACCCCAATCCCCTATTCCAAGCTCCCTTCGGCACTCAACCTCCATCCCAGACCCCACATCTTCTCCATTAGTATCATGGAAGAGTGCAGCCCTCGACCACTTTCAAAAATCCTGGCATGGCCATACATAAAAAATTATTGCCTACCCCTGTACTAGGGAGTAGGAAGCCTTTTACTAGAACCATATATCTGGCCAAGTGAAAGCGATTCTCTGTCTGGCCCTTCCTCCTTGGTTTCTGCTAGGATCCACCTAGTGGCTATCAAGCTACTGGGGTAAGACACTTTTCATGGACCCCATGAGCCACAGGTTTCTGAGGGGGCTGGACAGGCTTTACCCACATATTTGGCAACCCAGCACTCTGTGGGACCTCAACTTGGTCTTGACCAAGCTTGCTGTCCACCCCCTGTTTGAACCTATGGCAACGTGTTACCTTCCAGGACAGGTGAAGTAGCTGTCATTTCTGGTAGCCATCATGTTGGCCAGATGGGTGTCATAGCTCAGAGTGCTAACCCCAGGCCCTCCACCCCCCATACGTGTTTTTTTTTCCAAGGGTAAGGTCAGGCTTTGCCCTCACTGCCCAAGGTAGTGTCTCAGTTTCATGTTTCCCAGGACATTTTCCTTCCAGTGTTTTACCCCAAGCCTCATGCTTCCAGTAAAAAACAGGCCTTACACATGCTGGATGTTATTTAGAACAAAACCTTTTCTTAAGTCCCCACAGTTATTCATGGCAATTGCTGAGAGCCTGAAAGGTCAGCTAATCTCGGCTGGAAGGGTCAGCTAATCTCTTTGTGGATCACTTCCTGTATCTGAGTGTGATATGATTTGTCCAGGGTGCCAGCCCCTCCTTTGACAGCCCAATCCACCTGGGTCACAACCTTCGTGGCTCAGATTCTGATCCTGGACATCTGCAGGACAGCCATCTGGTCCTCTTTCCACACCTTTGCCAACCATTATGCACTGGCTCACTAGGCTAGGGAGGATGCAGCATTTGGTAGGGCAGTTTTCTGTTCCATGGAAGGTTAGGACTCCATCCCTTCCTCCTTGGTTTTTGCCTTGGAGTCACCTCCGTGGAATGGACATGAGCAAGCACTTGAAGAAGAAAAAACAGTTAGGGTATGTCTACACTACCACCCTAGTTCGAACTAGGGTGGTAATGTAGGCAACCAGAGTTGAAAATGAAGCCCGGGATTTGAATTTGCCGGGCTTCATTTGCATAAAGCCGGGCGCCGCCATTTTTAAATGTCCGCTAGTGCGGACTCCGTGCCGTGCGGCTACACGCGGCATGGAATAGGTAGTTCGGACTAGGCTTCCTAGTCGGAACTACCGTTACTCCTCATTTCACGAGTCCGCACTAGCGGACATTTAAAAATGGCGGCGCCCGGCTTTATGCAAATGAAGCCCGGCAAATTCAAATCCCGGGCTTCATTTGCAACTCCGGTTGCCTACATTACCACCCTAGTTCGAACTAGGGTGGTAGTGTAGACATACCCTTACTTACTTCTCGTAACTGTTGTTCTTCAAGATGTTTTGCTCATATCCATTCTAAATACCACCGACCTCCCCTTCATCGGTGTAGTCCGATAAGGAACTGAGGGGGGGTGAAGGGCCAGCAGAGGTGTATATATATATATATATATATATATATGAGCTGATATATCAGCACCACTACAAGAGGCTCCCCTGCTGGCCCAATGGGTGCTGCTAAGGGAAAAACTTTCTGACGATGCACGCATGCAGTGCATGCACACCTACATGGAATGGACACCTCTGAGAGGTAAATGGCCATTTTTTTGCTCTCCTGTTTAGGTAACATTATTTAGACTTGTTGCTGCTGGCATAATGAGCTAGCTATATATGTTTACCTTACAGTTTCTCTCATGATAGATCCTTTGCTTCTATGTCATTCTGGGCAAAAGATTTTATCTTCAGTTTTGTGCAAAATACAGACATTTCTTTCTAAAGCCATTAGCCAGAAATAGATACGTTAAAGACAAATGCCATAGACTAATCTTTGCATACCTACCATCTTGTCTCTTGTGTGCTGGGGGAAAAACAATGAATACCTTATCATTGTTATCAATACCATTGCTCTTAGGAGTCTTAGTTATGGACTAGGATCCCATTGCAGTATATACCTAGAGCAAAAAGTTAGCTTCTTCCCCAAACATGTCTGTTTCAATGCGATTATGTACTTTTAAATTGGAAGGTAACTAATATAGAGAATATTTTACCCAAATTGCAAGCATAAATGTATTTTTGAAAGAACAGAGAGGGAAATTTAGTCAGTAGTAAACATCCCATCTCTCAAGTTTTTTTTCTAAAATTTTACTATATTTATCCATTGTGATTCTGATAAAACTTCTGGTTTCTTAGAGGACATTGAACTTGAATATAACACCAATTGTTTTCTTATTAACATATTTTTGCTGTGAACCTTTTCCCCCATTGATATGAAAAATGCCCCCCTGAAATCTGTTGTATTGACCATGAGTATTTTCAGTTTTTGATGAAGATTAAGGCAGCAAAGAAAGAATGGTATTGGTGCTGGTAGTTTTGCAAAATGATGTGGTTATGAGTTTATTCTATCCCAAGCTCGCACTTTAAGTAAAGGATGAATCTATTTTACTCTTCCATGGATCCACCTATTACAACAGATTTTGATTGTATGAACAGTGTTTGCTCATGTGCCTGAGATCAGAAGGTCTTGAGACTATTTAGTTTGATGAAGAATTGTATCATCACTTAAAATCTGTGTGGAGAGACACTCATATATTTTCTATCAACTATTATGTTTTCATTATCTTGCTATTCTGGACAATGGATAAGAGACACTGGATGTGGTTTAATTAAGCTCCAACTTTAGTATTAGTGGTCTGGGAATACCTGGTAGATAAAAATGTACAGTAAAGGTAATTCCATAATCATTTCAATATATAGCCAGGGAGCTTCTGCCAGTTATCCCTCTTTCCTATCTTGTTCCCACTGCCTGGGACCTTACCATTCCCTCTCCCCTCCAGTGAGAGTTAAGATCAGCTGTAAAAGGAAGGGAGTAGGGTTGGCTCTTTGTATGTCAGTTGTCGGCATCCTGAACATTCCTGTTTCCACTCCTTCAACAATGGCCTTTTTAAAATCTTTCTCCTGATTCATCTGTATCCCTTGCCTATGGAGTACCTGCACTTGACATCTGCCCTACATCAATAAAATGAGTTGTGATGTCATGGCCTATCTGTTTCACGTTTGCTCCCAACTAAGCCCTCCTGAATCTTCTATGTGGAAGATGACCCCCTTCCCCACCCGCCACATACACACTTTGCCTTAACCAGTCTTGAGAAAGGAGTAGCTAGAGAAGGGGTGGGCAATAAGTAGCTTGTGGTCCAGATGTGGTTTGCCAGGGTTAGCCCCTAGCAGGCTGCCAGACACTTTATTTATGTGTGTACCCTCACGGGTAGCTGCTTGCAGCTGCCATTGGCCATAGTTTGTGCTTTCTGTCCATTGGGATCTGTGGGAAGTGGTGCAGGGTGGGCTACAACTTCCCACAGCTACCATTGGCTGAGTACACTGAGCTGTGGTCAACAGGAGCTGTGAGCAGCTGTACCTGCAGATGCACGGGTAACTAAAGCATCCGGCGGACTGCTAGGGGCTAACTCTGGAGAAGCTGCCACTGGTCTGTGCACCATTTATTGCCCACCCCTGAGCTAGAGCATTGCCCACAGTAGATCCTCATATTCCAAACTCATATTTCCCCACTTCCATCGATGGGAGGATGAGTATGCTCTGCCTGGTGCAGGTAAATGAGGGTTTCTCCTGCCCAGCACATATTTATATAACCTCCCTTCTTTTCTGGTCACCTGGGTGGTGGATCAATGTACCCACAACTCACCTACTCTGCAAAATTTCTCCATGTCTCTCTTAAAGAGATACACACCTTTTTTCAGCAAGCCAGACACCGGCCCGCCTGGTTAATGTATGGGATAGTCATTCTCTAAGTACTGTAAAGCAGGGACTGTGTTCCTTGCTCATAGGAGCCAACTCCGTGGGTACTCCCAGGCTGGAGCACCCACCAGGAAAAATTAGTAGGTGCAGAGCATCCATTGGTGCCAACCTCCCCCCTTTTTTCCTCTCCCCCACATCCTTTGTGCACTGGTATCCTTGCACTTACCAACTCTTCCCCTTCTTTCCCAACACTTCCAGAGTGCTGCAAACAGCTGATTCATGACATTTGAGCTCCAGGAAAGAGAAGCAGCGGAGATGGGGTGCACCCAGGGGAGGAGGGCAGGGGTGGAAATAGGGTAGGAAGAGGCGGGACAGGTTGAGGGTTTAGAGGAAGAAGAGGAGTAGGGGCAGGGCCTGGAGTGGAGGAGGTATTGATCCACTACCCAGCAAGATGAGAAGTCGGTGCTTATGGCCCTACTTATTAACTGCTGATACTTACATTAACCAAAGTTGCCTCACTGTTACTTTGTTCTCCCTGTCTCCCCCTCTTCCATCATATTGCAGAAGTCACCTGTTGGCTTGTGGGCTCTTTTGGGAGAGGACAGTCCATGTTACATGTGTACATGTAGAACATAGTACAATGATTGTGATACTCCTTGATGGTAGTTTTAGGCACTAGCACAGTGGTCCCCAATGCGGTGCCCGTGGGCGCCATGGCGCCCGCCGGGGCATTCGTGTGCGCCCGCCGACAACCTGGTCCGGCTCCGCCCCCGGCGCACAGGAGGCGCCGGCCCCAGGCGCGCGACGCGTACCGGCGCTGGGTGCGCGGCGCTCGGGCGGCCCCAGTCCCGGGGCACATGCGGGCGCTCGGGTGCGCGGTGCTCGACTGGCGCCGGTGCCGGCCCCAGGCACGTGGCTCGGGCGGCAGCGCTGGCCTCGGGCCCACGGCACAAGGTGCTCGGGCGGCTCCAGCTCCGGCCCTAGGGCACACGCCGGCGCCGGGTGCAAGGGCATCCCAGTCCCCTGGCGTGCCCCCGGACGCGCGGCCCTGCCCCCGGCGCCCGGTGCGTGAGTGGCCCCCACCTCCCGGGTGCCCGGCACGTGAGTGGCCCCACCTCCTGGGCGCCTGGGAGCCTCTAAAGGTTGGGAACTACTGCACTAGCACAATACAAATATATAATAAGAACAAATAGTTTGCACTACTCCAGATATTTTTCACAGTCATCTGTGTTACTTTATGTATAGAAGACTAAAACCATGCTGTTCTAATAGATGAATGAAAGACAGAGTTTCTACCATAAATTCCTCAGATCTCGCAATAATGAGCTTATTATGCATGCCTAAGTACTAAGTAAGTCCCTACTCCTGTAAGTTCTTTTACTTGGGGACCTCTGCACCCACCCACACAGCTTTATTAAAGTTAGTGGGGCTCTCTTCAGACTCAAGAGTCTATCCATTGTGGAATCTGAGAGTAAGGTATAACTTATAGATGGATTATTAGCATTTGCATGGGGAATAAGACCAAGCATTAGACTTATTTGTTAATGCTCACATTACAGGAGTTCCAATGCTTTAAGTGTTTTATTTCTTGTGAGATGCTGGTGCCAAGGATACTGAACAACTAAGATTTCCAGAGTGCCATTACATTCAGAGCTCACATTTCAAATATGGGAACGATACAGGAATTACTAGATGTAATTCTACAGTCTCTGTCATGCAAGAGGTCAGACTATGTGTCCCTACTGATCTTAAAAGTCTTAAAAAATATGATCATTTCACCCTTAATGAAGAAAAGTACCATCTATATGGTTGGCTATTGTACAATAGCAAAAAAAAATCCATTTGTCACATCCAGATTCAGGGCACTATATAGGTAATCTTCAGGTATTTATATGCAGTAGCTGGACAGTTTATTTTGGTACAATTTGTTCTTGACAAATCCATGCTGACTATTACTTACTTCATTATCTTCTAGATGTTTGTAAACTGACACTCTAATTATTTGCTGCATTATCTTTCCTGGTAAAAAAAGAAACAGGAAGTTAAGCTGACGGACCTGTAATTTCCTACATTATCCTTATTTCCAGGGCTTGCCAAATTGCGGTGAACCTTACTCGCCAGCCGCGCTATCCGGCGATCTGCACATGTGCAGATAGTTCTGCGCTTGTGCAGATCGCCCGAACCCGGCTCTTCTGGGTTGCAATCTACTTGCCATGGGCAAGTAGATTACATTATTTGTCGAGCCCTGCTTATTTCCCTTTTTATAGATGGGCACCGTATTTACCCTTTTCCAGTGTTCTGGAATCTCTCCTGTCTTCCATGACTTTTCAAAGATGATGGCTAATGGCTCAGATACCTCCTCAATCCGCTCCTTGAGTATTCTAGGATGCATTTGATCAGGCTATGGTGACTTGAAGCTATCTAACTTGTCTAAGTAATTTTTAACCTGTTGTTTCCAAAACCAAAACCAAAACAAAGTCATTAAGCACCTCTGCCATTTCCACATTTTCTGTGATTGTTTTTCCCTCTTCTTCCTCCTGATTAGGTGGTCTGTGGTAGACCCTGCCACCAGGAGTTAACCCTTTTTTTACCCCCTTTATCTTTACAGAGAGACTTTCAACAAATTTGTCTCCTATTTCCATCTCAGTCCAAGTGCATACATTTTTATATATAAGGCAACACCTCCTCTCTTTTCCCCGTCTGTCCTTTCTGAGAAAGCTGTACACTTCTGTATCAATATTTCAGTCATGCCTGTTCTCCCATGAAGTCTCCTTGATGCCAGCTATGTCATAATTGTGTTTATTTACTATCATTTTGAGTGCTTCCAGTTTATTCCCCGTACTTCTCACTTTAATATACAGATATCTAAGATACTGATTTGTTTTCTGCCTATCCCCTAAATTCTGTCTCTCCCCTTCCCTCCCCCCCTGCCTGATTGGGCCCTATCTCACAGGTCTGTGTATTTGGCTTACCTGTGTATTTGGTCACATGCCCCTTTAGAACCTAGTTAAATAGCCTCCTCAGTAGGTTAGCCAGTCTGTTTCCAAATATGCTCTTCCCCTTCCTCAATAGGTGGACCTCCATCTCTGCTTACAAATGTACAGATTTGTACCCATCTAGGAATACATATTTATATACATTTAAAAATCTGTATATATAGGAACAAAGAATGCAGCCTATATTTACATGATGGACTGTATCCTGGGAAGCAGTGACTTTGAAAAAACTGAGTTTAGTGGTGGATAATCAGCTGAATAAGGGCTCCCGGTCTGATGCTGTAGCCAGAAGAGCCATTGCGATGCGATAGTTGCATAACCTGGGGATCTTGGAGTAGGAGTAGAGAGGTTATTTTATCTCTGTGTTTGTCCATGGTTTGTTGCCAGAATTCTGTGTACAGTTCTGGTACCCACAACTTCAGAAGGATGCTGGTAAATTGGAGAGGGTTCATAGAAGAATAACTGGAACACATGCTTTATAGTGAGAGACTCAAACAGCTCAATCTATTTTTTTTTAAACAAAGAGAAGGTTAAGGGATGACTTAATGACAATCTATAGGTATCTCCATGGGGAACAAATATTTAGTAATGAGCGCTATAATCTAGCATGGTCCAATGGCTGGAAGTTAGTCAAATCCAAACTGTAAATAAGAAATAAATGTGTAATGGTGAGAGTATTTAACCATTGGAACAATTTGCCAAGGGTCATGGCTGATTTTACATCACTGACCATTTTAAAATGAGGATTGGATGATTTTTTATCAGGGACACGGCAAAAATCACTCATGGGTCACTCAGTCCTGTGGTGGGCATGGAGGCTTAGGAAGGGGCCAGAAATGAAAGGTTCAGGATGTGGAAGATGGTTCTGAGTCAGGCAGGGGATTGGGATGTGAGAGGGGATGAGGGCTGTGGATGGCACGGGGCCCAGGGCTAAACTGGGGATGAGGAGGTTGGAGTGCAGGAGGGGACTCTGGGGTAAGGCCAAGGGATTGGAAGTGCAGGAGTGGACTAAGGAATGGGGCAGGGGCTTGAGGTGCAAGTTCAGAGTCTGGAAGGAGTTAGGATGGAGGAGAGGGTGCTGATATGGGGCAGGAGGTTGAGGGGGTAGGCTGTGGTCAGGTGTCATTTACCTGAGATGACTTCTGGTCAGCAACACAGTGTTGCTGCCTGCCCTGGCTCTATACTGCTCCCAGAATTGGACACCATGTCCACCTCCTTGGCAAAAGAGCCAGACAGCTCTGTGTGGTGCGCACTGCCCGTATGAACAGACACTGCCTTCCAGCTCCAATTGGCCATGGTTACAATCCCTATGGGAACTGCAGAACCACTGCTGGGGATGGGCCAGCACACAGAGTTTCCCTGATCTTCCTTGGTCCTAGGCACCGCCAAACCATGCTGGGGCTTCTGGCCCTCGGTGCATAGATTTGCCATGGGCCAGATTAAATTGAGCAGCGTGCCAGATCTGGACCTCAGGCTGGAGGTTCCCCATCCCTGTTCTAAGAAATATACAGTAGGAATTATTTTGGGGGAAGGAGGTGACACTGGGTGATCACAATAGTCTCTTATGTGGACTTGGAATCTATGAATTATGTATTCTTAAGATAATATTATCTAGAGAAAGTATATGTTCCAATAATGATCCCTATTAACATGTGTGATTCATTAAGAATTTATTTGGAGCATAGTAATGCTCCTTGGTAGGTAATCATTTAAAAAATTATTTTAAACACAAAAATCAACAAGATATTAGCGAAAATAAATTATAGAACAAGGGAAATCTAAAATGTAATTATTATTGTGGATATGGTAGAGGATTCTATAACCACCATTCAGTGATTTTTTTCTGTATATTGGTTTGTGCTTTATAAAACATGTTTATAGACTATGTCAGCAATGTTCTTTCCCAGTTACTGTTGCAAAGACTATTTTTGCAGTTTATCACAAAATGCCAGATTTGCTCAGCATGTAATTAAATCTTATGCTTGGAAGCATCCACATTACTTTGGTTATCATGAAATTATTCTTTAATAAAAATGTATGCTTTGTGATCTATATTTTATTAATTTGGTGAGTCAGTTTATCGATTGTTGCAGATGCCATGAATGTATAATTTGTCACTGTTATTGGTTGCCTGTCAGCAGTTACTATCACCACGGAGTTCTTGGCTTTTGGGGCACCTTAGAATTATGTCTTTCTTGATTTGCAAAAGAAAAGCTTTCTATGGTAGATTGTCATCAAGACTTCTATTGATATCAGCTCCATCATTTAATGGCATAAATTATATAGTATTCGGAAATGCTATAAATGAATTAATAACATGGCCTGTTTAAGCTAGAGTTTGCAACAAATATGATTTTTATTTTGGGAGCATAGGACATGTAAAAAAGTGTGGAATCATAAAGGAGAAACTCAATTTTTCTCAATCTTTTATGTTAATTTCAAACCTATGAAATTTTGGAATCATCAGATGGTGAAACACAAAGAAACATTATGAGTTTTTCTATTTGTTTTTTTACTATAACTAGCTTTCTGGTTTTAAGATTTTCCAATGATGAGCTGTGTGGATGCAATACTTTATTTTTAGAACTAGAAAAGGAGGTTTTACAGAGAAGGGATCTAATTTTGAAATTTTAGCATCCAATTTATAAAAAGGAAAAGGAGAATTGATGGATTAATGCAGTTATTGTTTCTAAAGTTGTTGGATTTGGCTTACTGATTAAGAGGATAATTTAACATTTTCTTTAGAGTTTTCCACATAAATAAGGTAATGTTCCACACAATAAGGTAATTTAAATCTTAGCATCCCAAAATGTAGTTGTGTGGTTAAAACATTTTTTTTCCCAAAAAGGCCAAGTAGAGTTCACAATATAAATGCATGATCTGTTAAATATGTATGTATTGTCTGCATTTGGATATATGAAAAAATGTTTGTAAACAGCTGCTCTGTTTCTCTTTTTTGATCCTGTATTTTGTTTGAATTAAGCTTTTTTTTTTTTTTAAATGAACTAACATTTTGGATACTCCTAAATATTTGCATTTTTCTGACACTAAATTGAAATCAGTGTTCATTTTCAGTCTCTTTCTATAAAGAGGTAATTGCATCGGGGGCTCTTAAAGTTTAAATTTATAATTTAAATTTTAGAAAATGCAAAATTGCATTCTGACTGCTTCTGTCAGACAAAAAGCAATCTTACTGAGTAACACAAAGACAACCCTTTATTTCTTAATCTTGACTAGTTTATATTATGTTAGCCATCTCTGAAAGGGTTTTTTATTATTATTATTTCCCCTCCCCCAGCCTTTTGCTGTCTGACTGAGTAATGAGCTATGATATGGTTGGCTAACATCCAATGGTAGGTGCTTGCGATTGGCTAACTTGGAATGCCTGTGTATGCTGATTGGTCTTGAGCCTCTTTGCTTCATATTTTCACAAGCACTAGCATATTCTGGTTGAAAAACTGAAGGTGGGGATGCAAGGTTTGTATAATCTTTCATTTTCCTTTCATTCTTTCATCTACATAATCAGCAGCAAATATTAAATAGTCTCCCTTGACTGTCATAATGAGGCTGGATTCATTTTTATGATGTGAAAAGCCTTGGGTGGGGTGCCTCTGATCCCATGCTGGGCAGTTCTGCTGCGAGTGTGTTATAAGAGGATGAAAAGGGGGTGGCTTGTATATTTAATAAGCACAAGCTGTGCCGGGATTGAGCTGTTATTTTCTGCTTTTCTGAACTCTGAGGCACAGGTTTATCAGCATAAAATTACACATCCTGGTTTGTTCTATTGTTGTGAATCAGAGATCATAAATATTTTTCATGTGTTTGGAAATGCATTGATTTTTGAAGGGACTCTTTGTTGTATGAATAGAAACCCTTTATGTAAATGTCCATATGAGGATATACAAAGGCTATTGTTTAGCAGAAGTTTGTGCAAAGAGCTAGTCTCGAGGGCAGGATGGGAAAGCCCCATATAAAAATGATAACAGGAGCTGATTTTTTCCTCCTTGTTCGGAGCACACATTGTTAAAATGTGAAATGCCAAAAACAGAGTTTTGATAAAACAGTTTTTATTTGGGCTACAATTGTCACTATTTTTGAAACAAAACTGTTTTCAGTTGATTTGATTCAGATTTCTACTAGTGACCTGAGAGAGATTGCTACTGGGATTTGAATTTTATGTATATTCTTCAGTATGTATTATTGATACCAAACATAGCATTGAGTGGTAGAAAATTGACCAAAATAAACTTTATGAAGGCTGAGTTTATCATGCTGAGCATTTATGTAATGATTTAAAAACTGAGGTTTGTACATTTTATTTAAAAGCATTGTTAGAACCTAATTAGACCATCAGATTCTTTGCTGGAAAAGCATAATTCATTAACTGTGAAAATTGGTTTAGCAATTTCATACTTTTTCTGCGATATCAAAGAGCAACTTACAGTTAGAAATGAACGTATTTGTGTTTCATCATCTAAATATCTTTTACTTTACCTTTACTAAATTAAAAACAAAGTGTAGTAATGAAGTTAAAAGAGAGACAGATTATTTTTTATATTTGTTCGCTCATTTTTTCCCCTGACCTGTTGCAAATACTCTTGTTTATGGCTTGAGGGACAGTATTGCATTTATTTTATTTTCTATCATGACTCTGGTCTTGTCATTCCTTTTCGGGAATTGTTTGGAAATGTTCAGGCATCTGTTTATATTGTTTTCTGCATGCATTTCAGATGAATAAAGGTGTTTTTTTATTGAAAGTTTTAACATTTAAGTTTCCTAATATGTCTAATTTTAGCAAGGTTATTTCTGATCTTGGTACTTTTTAGGAATGAACAATGTCTCAAATATTTTGTCAGAGTAATTTTTTCAGCATTTAAATTGTGTCTTGCACAATTGTGATAAGGTGAAAGCTTTCAGTGAGCTGAGTATCCTCAAAATGTATTCTGTTCAGTAAATGTAGTCCCAATTCTACACTCCTTATTCAGGCAAATCTCCCACACTCAGTAGTATTCCCAAGCACTAGATAATAGTTGAAGTTGTATTACATTCACAAATTGACTTTGATATTATTCAAGTAAATCGTAACTAGGGTTGCCAAGTGTCCAGTTTTGAACTGGACAGTCCAGTATTTGAGCTTTCTGTTCAGGTAACAAATTGAGAAAATATAAATGAGAAAGTATAAATGTCTGGTATTTTCTAAATAAGATGTAGTGTAGATTGTGATGTAATGTCAAGTGAGTTCGGTATTTTTGTTGAAACCATCTGGCAACCCTAAACAAATGTTAAGCTGCTAGTTGTCTAACTTTGCCAGGTTAAAGGCCAGAGCCTGAACATCTTTCTCAGGCACAATTTTCATTGAAATCAGGAGAATCAGGTCTTTAATGTGCCCATGTTCAATTAGATATCTAGAACAGCACTTCTCAAACTGTAGGTTGGGACCTCATTTTAATGGGGTCATCTGGACTGTCATTAGAATTGACATAGCTCCAATTGCATAGCTTATTTCAGCTTTAGCCCTGTTGTGTAGACGTGCCCCAAGTGATCATGAACACATAAGCAGTTCATCTGGTTTCATATAAATTTTTTTTTATTCAGAATGAAATGTTTTATTTAATAGATCTGATTATATTTTTGTAATCTGGTATTTATACTTATATAACATGCTTTCAAAGAAAATATAATGGCATTTCCTTAAAGTGTTTAAAAGGTTATATAGACTAAATATCTCTTCACTAATTTTCATTGTACACGGACATTGATTTTCAGAATTCCCTTGCAGAATAATACCTTATGGAATTCTGTGTCTGTGTTGGGAATTTGTGAATACAAATGGAAAATGATGGAATTCTAACCATTTTAGGCCAAACTGTGGCTAGGTTATCATGGCAGTGCACATTAGCTACTCACATCATGGGCTGAAGCATTGGAGAGGGAGGCAGAGCTGGTATTTGCAGAGCTGGTATTTCTCTCCCCCTGCACAGGTGAGTAGAAGGGACAGAGCCTTCCTCCCTCTCACAACATGCCCAACCAGCATGTGTTGCACTAGGTATAGTCTTAGTGCAGTTTACAGCTGGAGAACTGAATGCTCCAAGGGCAAAGTAGCAGTTTGAGGCTTCTTATTCTGTGCTTCTGGCTAATACACTCTTGTCCCCTCTGTTAAATGCGAACTATTTCCTTTATTTTCCGGGTGAGAAAAAAAACCTAGAGTAAACTAAAAGAAAAAATAATTGAAGAGCTAGTTCTCCAAATGATCAAACAAGAGAATAAAGATATTTGGTTGTTGTTGTTGGGTCTTTTTGTTTTTTTGTTTTTGTTTTCCACAGATTAAAATAATGATGTTCCCAGCCAATTTGCAATCTCGGTAATTTTTCTTCATTATAATCCTGGATAATAGCCGACTATGGGACTTTCAAAGAGTTACGTGCAGGTACAACAGTTCATCCCTGCAGAGTTATTTACAGGATCCGGGCCTATGCACATGCATAACTATAATCACAAATAGTCTCACTGAACTACTTACATGATTCAAATGATCACCTAAGGCTTAAATGTTTGCAGGATCAGGGCCTTAATTGTGTGCATGAGTGAGTGTGTGTGTTTAAATTCAAACAGTCTGTTTTCTTGCCAGTAGTAGTGAGTTCCTCTGTACTATAAGGTCTCATATTCATAACTTTAACCTTTAGCTGCAATGTTAATTTTAAAATTATAATTTCATATTTAAACATGAAGTTCAGTAGGTGCAGTCTGAAGTTATTGTAAATGCATACTTACAGTGACCACAGAAAACAAGGGTGGTGAAAAGTTTTTAAAGATTTGTGATTTTTCCCAATTCATTTAGTAATAATGTGTTAATGTTGTTACTAATCCCTCCATCACTTGCTGCCAATTTATTATGAAGTGCAATGTGCAGACTTTTCTGCTGCTAGATTAGTTTTAAGTAAAGAAATAGTCTAAGAGTATAAGGATTTTTACACTCCACTTGTCACAATTTACTGTGTTTAGGAAACATTTGGGACTGGTGTTTTTCTCTGGGACTGCTTAGATTGCAAAGCATGAACATTGAGAAAAAAAAAACAGTATGGCAGGAATGGTATACGTTGGCATGTGTGGAGGTGTTTTGAAGTTTGGGAAGCCATGGAAATTAAAGCCAACTTGCAGAAAAAATGTTATTAATCTTGTGCATAAGATTTTCATGTTGTTGAAAACTTGATGGAGTGGATGTATATATTTTAAAATATGAATTTAGTTTCAGTATTAATTATTTCTTCATGACCCAGAAGATCCCTTACTGGCCTTGCACCTTCTTCCTACCCTATGCCTCTCCTCATGACCTTCATAGTGGCTGACCTCCTGCAGAGGTGGATTAAGATTTATTGGGGCCCTGAGCACAAAGAATGTTTTTGTCCCCACACCTCCTTTGCCTCCTGCTTTTTCTCTACCCACCCCAAGGCTCTGCCCAGGCCAGAAGCTGGAGCTAGACCATGTTACAAGAGGGTGCTCAGGGAAGCCCGGGTTGCTGTGGGGAGCCCTGGACCCTCCATTTTGCTTTGGTGGCGTGACTCATGGGACAGGGACACAGTGTGGGGGTTGTTCTCTGGCCTTGCAGCCACCCATCCTGGGCTGGTAGAGGATCCAGGGCTCCCTACAGAAACTAGGGCTTCTTAGGCAACTGTTAACCTGGCCTGGCTCTGGCTTCTGGCCAGGCCAGGGGTGGGGCCATGGAGGGAAGAGGAAGAGGAGGAGGCCTGGCTTCAGGGGAAGAGTTGGGGTAGAGCCACAGTTCTGATGCCGGTGGCCCTCTCCACTTCTACTCAGGTTCTGCTATTCCTGCAGGGGCTCCCAAATCAGCCAGGGCTCCTGAGTATAGGTCCCTTGGGCCCATATGTTAATCCATCACTGGCTGCTAATGAGTGCAGGAAGCCCTAGTTTAGCAGATCTGCATTTATAAGTTCAAGTGAAAGAGGGGCCCTTTTCTGGCATTGTGCAGATCCTTGCGTTCAAAGGGGTTGGTCTTCTTAAGGACCTCCTAGACTGATCAAAGTCAGACATTCCAATGATATCAAACTAGATAAACACCACAGCTGGAGCTACCTGTAAGGCCACTGCTATCTCCTAATTCAGCCCCACCTTTACATGATGCCTATCCTCAGTCAACCAATTAGTGATTGCTAGGCTTTGGGGAGGGTGGGGACAGTTGATATTTTGCATATTTATAATTTGCTAAATTGTAAATGCAGATCTGTATATAAAATTATATACTTTTGATTATATCCCCCTACTTCTACCCTATATATGCCACGCTGTAAGCTCTTTGGGACAGAGACCATGTCTTCATATGTATTTGTATAGTACTTGAAGCTAGAGCCTGACTGAAGCCTCTGGATGCATTTGCAACATACATATTTAACAAATGTCTATAGCTTCTTGTAGAACTATGCACTACTTTATACGAGAGTCATTTTTATGACTTATACTTAGTATAGAGTACTTACACAACAAGCTACAGATTAAATAAAATAATATAGGGTGATAATTACATTTTTGTTATGCACAAGCAACCTACATTGATTTACATGGTCTATATACTTGATCATTATTCAACAAGGAAAAACATGCAAGACACATTGTATAATTTGAAAGAATATTATGTGATCGTGAAATTAAGGTCTATGCTATAATGTTATACACTGAAGGGCTGCTGTTACAGTTGCAAGTATGGGCTTAACTCTATTTCCTGACTTTTGACTGCTTAAATATCCAAATCAATATTTTCTTAATTGCTTTTCATGAATATTCCATAATAAATTAGAAATTTTTCTCAAACCCAGAACATCTTATAACACATGGTTATTGACTTGTTTTTTTCATTTGTGTTCTCTTGCTTGCTGCTGTTGTCATAGTAGCTAAGCAACAGGATTTTCACAATATATAAGCATAGGAAAGCTAAGGAACAGTATCTGTTTGAACACCCAGGAGAGTTTCCCAGATTAGCTTCTTTTGTTGGATCTAGGTGCTTACTGTTAGATACCATGAGACAGTTTTGTCATCCTTACTCATAGTGGAATTAAGGAGGATACGTTCACAGAACAAAGTTCTCTCTAGTGAAAGGGTAGGAGTATTTGGCTCTGTTATCTTTACTTTTGGATTCTAACAGCTGAAATAAAATTAACATATTCACTATATCATGATGAAAGGGTGTGGGGAAAGGTACATGTATCTCTTCAGATATTTAATATTTCATTGACTACTGCTAATTGTTTTCCGAATTGATATTAGTTAATTGATGTGTTAAATTTAAAAATCATGTCCAACATGTAGTCATCATTATAATGAAGTATAATCATATGTTATATGTGAGGCAGTTTAGTTTGGTGGCTAAAACACAGGGAAAAGAATAAAAACTTTTGAGTTAATTCTAGCTCTGCCATTGACTTGCTGTGTAATTTTTGGGCAAGTCATTTAACCACCCTGTGCATCAATTTACCCATATGTAACTTGGGAATAATTATAGTACAGAGGAGTATTATAAGTCTTTATTTAATATTTCTGATACACTTTGAGATCCTCAGCTGTGAGGTTGTTAATGAGTTGGATTACTTGTTGGGCTGTGAAACCATTAACCTTTTTACTTTAGAAGTCACAATAGTGTCTAAATCATTAATGAATTCAGAATATTGCTTTTCAATTGGGAGCAAGTTTTCTTGAATGATTTTGTAATGGTGAAGAAAAATCAGTTAATTTGTAAAAGAATAACCAAAAGGAATCTTTTTATTTTAAGAGGATTTTTTTATTTAGTAAATTTGTTGTTTTAAAAATAAACCTGTCTTAAAATTAAATTTTAAATTATGGCAACCTAAGTTACCCTCTGTGCTAACTATGCTATTCATACAGGGGAAGAGGATTCAGGTAGTACATATTTGCTGCCAAAATGTTAGAGAAAGTTATTGTTTGAACAACTGGAATCAGAGTTTGTTAAAGACTTGAATCAACTTTTGACAGCAATAGTCCCGTTTGCAGGTGCAGAGAGAATATTTTCTCCATTTCAATGTATTCAACTAGTTCAGTGCAGTGACCCATTGATTCAAAGTTGAGAAACCAACTGTGAGGTAAGGGTGAGATCTACTAGTTTTAAAATCTTAAAGGACTTAGCAACCAGAAACAGTTAATTTCATTAACTAAGGACAATATTTGTTTGTTTGATAAATGATGTAGCTGTAAATGCAAAATATGTCTTGATAAACTTTTACTAGGTTTTTGTATGTATTCAGTACTGTTAACATAGTTTTAGCTAACTGATTACAACAATTTAAAAAGCTATTTTGTGTATTTCAGTTATCAGCCAAACTCAGCTTGATATAAATAATCAGTAAAAAATTCATCATCATCATCTAATAGATAAGAAATGTGTCATTCACTATTTCCTAATATAATATAAATGTAATGAGATTATGTTTGTAACTATGCTAGAGTCTACTTGTTAGCAAAAAGAACCCCCAAATCGCCCCTTATGAATCAACTTTTTTTTAAAGGAAAATAACTGAAACCAAAAAATGAAAAGCCTGATTAAAAATAACATAAATCAAGATTTCCTGCTGGTGATTTAAATAATGATTACAATTGGTGTTTTAAATTATTTTGATTTATATCAATCCACCCTGCATTTTATTATTTTACACGTCAGTGTTTTAGCAACAACATCATAGCTGTAAACATAAAAAAGAATTATTGGCAAGATTTTTAGGGTGTTGTGAGCATCTTCCTGTGGGATGCAAAAAGTGTGGAAAATCCAACTTGCCTTTGCCCATCCTGGCTATCATAGAGACTTGTGAAAATAAAATCTACAGATTATCATTTCAGTCAACAAATTTACTTCTCCAACAGTATATAGATAAACAGTTGCAACCACACTGCGATATGTTCTAACTGTATGCTGAGTGTTTGTAATATTATTCTTGGACAAAGATAATTAGCATCTCTTAAAGCACAGAAGAGCTGATAATTTTTGCTTTTGCCATTGTTTATTATACATGGTACTAAGAATAACACACTCTAAATAATTAGATATTTGCAGCAGGAACTTGAGAGAGTCGTGAAACTTCCTGAAGTTTTTTCTACCTTTCTCCTTAACAAAAAAAAATAGAAGCACTTTATGGGATAAGTTTGCCTTCTATCCATTGGCTTCCCCACTCCTCCCTTACATTTCAGAGTGGAAAAATGAAGCTCAGCTTATCTCCTCCCATAATAAGGAAGGAGCTGTGGGTAAAATTTTTTAGAAGGATTCCCTTGGGGGGATCCTTCTCATAGTACCCCATCAGGGTAAATGGAAGTAGGATTTTCCCAGTGGCTCCATGGAGTAAGATACGAGGCCTGTTGAAGATCTGCAAGGGTATAGCTTATTTCGAAATAACTTAGCTTATTTAATAGCAATAACTTATTTCAAAATAACGCGTCTACACAAAATGCATTTTGAAATAGCTTTTTCCTATTTTGAAATAGCGCGTCCACACTGAGTGGACGCTGAATCGCATTTAAGGCCAGCTGGAACCAGGTCTGGCAGGGCATCAGGTCAGGAGTTACTTTGTGTGGCTGCTGCCTGAGGATATCTGAGGCCTGTGCTTAAAGGGACTCCCCCTGGACAGCCAGTTCTCAGGTTTCCCTGCTTGCTTGCCTACCTCTCTGAGGGACAGCAAAGCATTTTGTCTCTGCGTGCTCTGATTGCCCTCACTCGGGGCACCACAACACTCTGCAACATGGAGCCAGAGCTGCCTCTGGCCACTCTGGTGCTTCTCATGGACACGTTGCTGCGAGCCTGGCTGCACTTTCTGCAGGCTGCCATCTGGGAGGTCCATCAGGGGGCTGTCAGTATCCAGGAGGCCTCGTGGGAGAGCTTCCATCCTGAGGAGCACTAAGAGCCTCCCTGGTCTACCCCACTGGGGGCTTGTGTCTCACGTCCTTCCACTTACCCCTCCCTAACCCCCCTTCCTGATGTCAAATAAAATACACATATTTTCATGAACACAAACTCTCTTTATTTAACAAAACTGGGGGGAAGGAGTGAAGCTCTGGTGAGACTGGGGAAAGGAAATGGGAGGGAAAGGAGAGAGGGTGGGAGAGAGGAGGGGGAAACCTGGGAGGAGGGAGCTGGAAGGGGGAAGCAAGAGGAAGAAGCGGGAGGGGAAGCTCAGGGCTCAGGCCGGACCAACTTGATTTTCATGCAAACCTGCTCCTGGGTTCGCATGTGGCCTTTGGTGGCCAGGCTGGCAGCTATCCTGCTATATATGGCCACATTCCCCCGTCTAGTGTGGAGATCATGGACATTGGGGGCATCCCCCCCAAACCTGAATAAGGTCCATGATCTCCACCCTGGACCAGGAAGGCGCCCGCCTTCTCAGGGCCCTGGCAGGCTCCTGGGAGCTGGCGGACTGCCACTGGATCAGGGCCACTGAATCAGGGGCAGTGACTGCTGGCTCTGGGCTAGCAGGCTTGGAGCTGGCACAGGCACTGTGGCCAGAGTCAACCCCTTTAAGGGCTCCGGGGAGGAGGGAGGGAGAGAAGTGTTCTTGGTTGAGGCTGGAGTGGCCACCAAGGCACCCTGGGAAGGCTAGAGGCCCCGTATTTCGATATAAGTTTCTACACCGCACTTATTTTGAAATAGCTATTTCGAATTTGGCATTATTCCTCGTGGAACGAGGCTTACCAAATTTGAAATAAGTGCTCTGCTATTTCGAATTAATTTCAAAATAGCGGTTTGGCTGTGTAGACGCTAGTAAAGTTATTAAATAATGGCTGTTAATTCGAAATAACTTTGCTGTGTAGACATACCCCAACAGATTAGAGCAACCCCAAAATGTCATGTCTCCATACCTCTGAACCTCAGCACTTGCTTGTGGATTCCAATGGAGCTACACTGCTAAATGCATACATGTGCTATTGAGGACCCTTTGCAACATGATGGGGTGAAGAAAATCAGTGAAGTCTTGTGAATTCTGCTTAACCTCTGGGACTGCACACCCTTTTCTCTGACCCACACTGTGTCCAGTCATTCCCCTATATGAACAATAAATAATAACCTTTCTGGGATTCAGAGGTGGGAAATGGTTCTGTACAGATGGCTAAGCAGTTCTCTTCAGTTTGGGAAGGGTGAGATCTATGTGCTAAGTTTCTGCTTTGTGCACAGATATATATAGATGATTAGGGACTTTCTGCTTTGCCCCTGAGTACGAGGCATGTGATTAAACACGATCTACTGTTACAGGTATTGGACAAAATTGCTAGAAACTTAGTAGTTACAAATAAAGAAAAAAACTGTGGCTAAAGAAGTATTTATTTGTAAACTAGGATTTTAAACTCGATAGCTTGTGTTTATATGTTTATAAAAAGTGTGAAATTAACTATTTGAAAAGGGTTTTATCTCATCTGATGTATAACTTTTGTATCTTCCTAGATCCTAGCACCTGTTTATGAAGAGTATTAATGATTACATCTGAATTCCATTGTGATCTATTAGTACCATACTCTTAAACTGAATGCCATGCATCAGGTTTCCTTCCCACTCTCCTCTGTTTTTACTATAGATGTCTAAGTCATGCAAAATCATCATGTATTTCAAACTATAGATACCCAGTTCAATAACCAATATTTCAGCAAAAACTTAATTTAAATGATTTCTACCCACACACACAAATACCATGTCACGTGATTCTTGTGAGTAAAAAATGGTCTCTTTTGATTCCCCCCCCCACTGTTTTTCTTTTTATTCATTAAGAGTATGTCTACACTACAGAGTTTTGTCGGAAAAACAGCCGTTTTTCTGACACAACCTGAGTTACGTCCACACTGCTGTTGTGTTCTTCCGAAAATAAATCAAAAGAACACAGGGGTTTTTCCAGCATTGGTAATACTCCTTCTGTGAGGAAGATGTCTTTTTCCAAAAGAGCTCTTTTGTAACAGGCATGTATGGACAGGCAAGAGGGAGTTCTTTCAAAAGAAGAGGAAAGAGGAAAAAGCACAGGTGCCCTGGTGGCCACTCCATCCATTATAATCACGGATGAAATGCGAGATAGTGTTGATTCAGTGTGGATGCTATCTTTCAAAAAAGCAGATTGCTTTTTCGATGCACTTTTGTGTGTGGACGCTCTCTTTCAAAGACGTTTTTTCGGAAGATCTTTTCTGAAAAAAGGTTCTTCTGAAAGAAGCCTGCAGTCTATATGTAGCCTAACTGCTTGTTGCCAGAAGCTCAGGAACATTCTACTGTTTCCTTCAGAATGTATACTGAGAAGTCCATTTTGAGTGGCAGAGAGTCAGTTCAGCTCAGAGTTGGTTTAACTCTTTCAGAAGCTCATGATAAATGTTCATTGCAATATTCCTGCATGGGAGCATTGCTTTCAAAAGTATTTAGTGCAATATTGTACCTATATTGTACTTTGCCTGTTGGGGATTCTTTGGTTTGTTTTGTCTATGGGGCTTATTGTCTAGTTGTTAATCTCTTGAAATTGGTTATATATTCATAACAAAGAGATATCTTAGCTGGACAGTCTGCACAAAAGATAAATACAGTCTTGTGATATAGGGAAAAAAACCTTTAGTCTCTGAGTTTAATCCTCTCATGCCAGAGCCATGAAAATTTTTGTACTGAAGCATAGGCAATGACACAGAAGCATGTGCTTGTCTTCAGAGAAAATGAGCTGCAAGAATCAACTTCTGGGAGTGTTGCCATAAGTGTCAATATTCTTTTTGAGCATCATCAGTGTGGGTTGTCTCCCATGTGAGTTTAGTGCGATGTTGCTTGTTGTATGGTGCTAGAGCTGAAAACCAGAGTGTTACTTGAACCTAGAATCTAAGTATGGATGCAGAGTGCAAAGATTTTGGCAAGTACAACTGAATTTAACTTTTGAGGAAACTTGCTGCGGTGGTTCCTTGGAATTTTAATTAAATGCTACATCCTTTAATTACATCAAGCAATAGTAATTTCCCACATCTTGTAAATTAATTGATCAGCACCCAAGGATACTGTATTTTGAGAATCAGTGTTCAAACTGGGCATCAATAGGCAATGCCAAAAACTTTTCTGCAGAAAAACACTAACTATCCATTCTGTTTCTGTGGAAAAGAATGACATGTTAGACAAATATTTATATATTTATTATGTTAAATTATAAATGTTTACTTGGGAATAAAGAAAATTGTATTTTGTTATGCTAATGGGAAGGAGGATTTTCTACCCATCCACATAGGTGCGGTATTCATGTGAGCTTTGTCTGTTGTCATCTGCACATGTGTATTTATTCTGAGTATCCTTAAACTGATGACTCTTAAAGAATACCAAAATCAGAGTGCTTTTCTTCCCTCTGAGGTGATACATTTTGTTCCCGGTTTCATCAGAACCGAACACTAAGCACATAAATAACCTAACGTGTGGATGATGAAAGCTACACATTCATATATTATAAGGCCAGAAGAGACCACTGTAATCATCTTGTGTGACCTCCTGTATAAAACAGGCATAAATATTTCTACATAACTAAATTTGTAGGCATAATTGCAGGTGTGATAAAATCCAGGTTTCTACAATTTTCATATTTCTCACTGATTTCCTTACACCTAAATAGAAGCACTTGTTTTAATGGGTACTAAACCCATACTCTTAATTGGATAATTATGCAGTGGTGCCATAATTATCAGGGGCAATGCTGTACAGCTTAATACCTAACTGCTACTTCTGTACTGCCCATCCCATTCCCTTTCCCCCAGTGCTTCCCTCTTTCTACCACCACAGCCCCTAGGGTTGATGGGACGGTAGAAGAAGGAAGGGAATGAAATATGAAGGGGAACATGCAGAACATGGGGGAGGAAGGAAGAAAGAAATGGATGCCCATGGGATACCTGAAGAGAAGAGGAAACGGAATGATTATTGCACAGGAAAATAGACAACTGGAAAAGTCTGAGGAGGTAACCTATAGAAAAGCAGGAAATGAGTAAGAAGCTGGGAAGAAAGTAGAGGGAAGGGAGTAACTTGAAAGGTAAAAATGATATAGTAATTGCTGGTGCACTGAGACCACTGCCCATCATGCTGACTCCTTGTACTCCACAGTCTATCATTCTCCATCTGCTGCCTCTTGACGTATAAGGAAGATCCTTAAGGCAAAGACCATCCTACATTACCTAGCTCAGCTCCAAAACTAGGCTCCTAGGGGATAATATAAATAATACTAGTAAGGTAGTTCAGTACAATTTTGGGGTTTTAAAAGGATGTTGGATAGATGATGCTCATCTTGAAGTGTAACTAGGTCATGCTTTATTCCCCCAACATTTTCAGATAGCTCTTGTGCCTCACTGTTTCTTGGACAGAAGTGGTTAGTCTTGGCCTTAAGTTTAAAAGAAAGAAAGGATGGCGGATAACAAAAAGTAGCATGAGAGGGGAAGTGAAGCTGGGAACTTACTTTAGAATTATTAGTTTTATTATCTGACAAACAGAAAAAACATGGAGTTGGAGATAATTTGTGAACTACCTAATGAAGGAGATTGTTGGGGCATGTCTACACTGGGGAGTTATTTTGAAATAATTCCCCTTATTTTGAAATAACGAGGTGAGCATCCAAACTACCAAACCTGTTATTTTGAAATAATGGGCTTGTTATTTTGAAAAAAATAACTCCTGCTTGTGAAGAGGAATAAACTTATTTCAAAAGAGTTATTTGGGGAGTTTTTTTATTTCAGAGTAACTTATTTTGAAATAACCTAGTAGTGTGAACATAGTCTTAGAGTGGTAAAATAGCTGGCCTCTGTAGAATTTCTTTGCATAAGATGAGTGTTTTCTGCAGTTTTTCATTGATTCTGTACACAGCCTTTCTGATGCCTTCCACAAGCCCAAGACCTGCATGTGATCTTGGATGTGCTGCTTTGGTGTCACAGTGACACTGCATTAAGGCTCGTAAAGAGCTCCGAAGTGATTACTTAGTGACAGCGAAATATCTTTAAATACCTAGAGTACAGTGTACAAAGTAGTAAAGATTTGTTGCTTGCTTTGTCTAGATTAAAAGGTATGACTAAGAGGAACTGTTTCTCTGTCAGTATTTACAAGTAGTAAGAAAAAATACTTTGGAACCTAGATGTCATTGTTATTGGCAACCTATTGACATGCATAGGGAAGACTCCTGTTCTTCATGTTTTAAGTCCCAGAGATATATGAGGGTCATTATTTTTATATCTAGCGAGTTGCTACCCTAACACAAGTGATAAACCAGGTTTTGAAGTGTTTTCTAACTTGTCCGTTTAAAAACTGTTGTGTTATTTATTGTGTTTAAAGTGAATTCAAGAATATTATTTGTGGGGAAATACTGTAATAGGATACTCCATATGTTTATCAAAATAATGCAATTTGATGGAGTTTGCTACTATTTATTGGGATCTTAATGTATGGCTCATAAGGGGTTGGCAGATGGTTCAGGGTTCATGCAAGGTGAAAAGGGTAAGTTTTTAAACAACTTTTACATATGGGCCCTTATCCTTGGCTGTGACAAGTTATTCTTAATACAGTCCAGGAAAGGTGAGAACAAAGGTGGCTTTAAGACACCTTTGGGCTCTCTGATCTCAGGGTTGGCTTGGTGCTAGACTGGTTCCTGAATAAAGTAGAGCAGGGCAAAAATTCCTCTAGTTTTACACTCTTAGTCTTAATAGGCCAATATAGCAACTGGGAATAGGCCTAAGGCAAACTGGTGGGCTTTTCTCCTACTCCTTTTCTCTTGCTGTGCCTCCAAAAATTCTTCTCAGGTGGGTGAATTAGGCTCATTATTTCTAGAAATGTAGTTTCTCCAAGGCGAGAGTTTTAATATCTTTTGAGGAAATGGAGCTTTTCCGGTGCATTTGTGCATCTCTGAAGAACCTGGATCTTCATTTTGTATGATGGTAAATGCTTCTGAGATGTTTGTGGCTTCTGGCAGTGATTAAATATGAATTTGTGTAAAACAGTTTCCACAACATCCCCCTCATATTAAAATTATTAAAAATATATGAGCTCTAAAGAAGTCTGAGAGTAAAATAAAATATTTTAAGAGAGAGTATTCTGGAATATATGTTCACTATTTTCACTGTATAAATTCTCAGCCATAAATTGATAGAACCAGTGCACTGAAAATACTATGTGCATTTTTATTACAATAGCAGCACTCTCTTCTGTTTATTGGCATATTATGCAAAATCCTCAAATGAACAAACATCCCCCAGGTTCAACCTTTTAAAAAGAATAATAAATAAAGTAGATGCATTTTAAAGGATATAGAGAATCTTTTAAAGAGTGATTCTGCATATGAGTTCCTGTGATTGAAGATACAAATCCCAATGTTGGCCTATTACATTAAAATATCCTTTTAAAATACCCAATATTATTTCATTGGTGCTGACTTAATAAATGTATTGTGTCTGAATATTCTATTCTTAACATGAAAGTATTCACCCTTCCATTTACACCTACCCTCTTACAATCTCAGTGAAAGAATTGCTGGTAGAGTCAATGCACTTTCAAAGGACAATTCCTGAATTGGAGGGGAAAATAGATTATGCATTTGTGCATTGATTTACAGTAATAACTTATACCCAAAGACTTTATTACGATGTATCATCTCTTAGTGGTTTCTTTACTAAACATGCATAATACTATACTTCAAAGACACATTGAAATGTCTCTCATACTTCCACTGAGCTCTTAATGGCTCTGTTAGTGCTGTTAAAATATCACTGGAAGAACTGTAATTGTTCCACTGAAATTGTACAGGCAGTCCCCAGGTTACGTACAAGATAGGGACTGTAGGTTTGTTCTTAAGTTGAATTTGTATGTAAGTCGGAACTGGTACATATTGTAGGGGAAACTCTAGCCAAACATTTCTCCAGAGCTCAGTTTTATTCTCCCACACCTCACTTCCCTCGGTCCTTTATTCTCAAGTTGAGGTGTCTGCTGAGAAAAGCCGCTCCACATCTCCCTGGTCTGCTGGGAGGAGGGGGCGCTAGCTTCGCGTCTCCTTGGTCTGCTGGGGGGAAGCAGCTAGTGCGGGGTTGCCTCACCCCGTTTGTAAGTAGGGATCCGATGTAAGTCAGATCCATGTAACCCGGGGACTGCCTGTATACAAAAGTAGCCTTTGGTCTCATAGGTTATTAATGAGAGCCCTTTCTTCTTTTTATTTTAATGTATGAATTACTGTTAAGTAAGAGAAAATTAAACCACAAAAATAATGTACAGTAATATGAGGGTTGAGACACAATAGTAAACATAATTGCTCTTTATGCCATTATTCTTCCCCCCATTGCCTCCAGTCAGTTATGTCAACTATAGGCACTACAAAAATCTGAACACAATATAACGCTATGCACTGTATGTGCTTCAATATCTAGGCACTACAGGGCCTGAGCTGACGACTGAATGGCAGTCTTAAAAATGAATTTCCCTGCCTTTTTTTGTGTGGATCAACTTTACATTATTTTAACCATTTTAGTCTTTAAAATGTGTATGTACATAGAGATAATATTTAATGCAAGTTTGAGATGGAATGAAAGTCATTTTCATTGCTATGGAAAATGCAGAGCACGTAGTGTCAGAATTAACTATATGTAGCTATGTATTTGAAGCACAAGTGTTTAAAATACTAGCAGTAGTTTATTTTCATTTCCTTCATTAAATATCTTACTACCATCTATTTATTTTTTCTTTCTTTTCCTACGGTGCCAAAAAAGGCAATCACTAGAGTGTAGGAAGTAAACAACTGCTGTAAACTACCTTAAAGCAATGACCTTCTGTTGACCTCTAAGATTGTTGGTGTGAGCCATATTGTTTTGCTCTAATATAAGTCACTACCTTTGTGATCTCCTTTTTATTTAATAAAATCACACTTCAGTTTCTTTACTGAGCTGCTGAATCATAATATCAAAACATATGAATAATTTCATAAATTGTATATTTTTACTTTGTAACAGTAAACATAAGGAGTCAGTCAGTACCTAACAATTACAATAATGTAGTATCTGGGTCTGTTCTAGCTTTCATATAGGATAAATTTTATAGTTCATGTGCATCTAATATAATTTCCGGCATGTTTTTGCTAGCAGTTGTTTCTAAATGGGCAGAGGGACTAATATATAATACTTGTCTTCATGATAAACCATTGATCTCAATGACAATATCAAGCACGTATTAAGTTCAGACTTGACCTAGAAAAGCTTCACACTAGCAGTGGAACATATTCTAAAATATTGAATCCTCTATCAGCATTGTGCACTATCCCTCCTTGTCCCTTCATTCCCCTCCCCCCATCTCAAAGTCAGTTTCTCTCTCATCCATTTACAAATGAAACTTTAAAGTCTGCAGTTTTCTACTTTGTTTTATGTTATTCTGCTAGCCTGGAGCTGTTTTTAGTGTCTTTATTGCGAGTAGACAGATGGTGATATTTGGTTTCCTGTCAGTTTTAATGAATATAGATAGAAGCGATAAGAACATTTGCTTCGTTTAGCAAACTTCCTTTTCTGGCTTTTAATTAATGAAGTGCTCACTGGTGTACCACTGCTTTTGTATATAATACAGTTAAAGCTTCCATACTATCCAATTGCTAATGTTGTACAATGAAAAGAAATGGCAAATAACTTCTTGTTTCAATAATATTCTTTTAAAGTTTGCTTACATAAATTTGTAGTGCTACAAAGTGTCACATTTCAGAACATCAGGGAATTTAACATACTTACGAAAATCACAATAACTAACTAGCGATTGCTGTTTCTATTTGTAATTATAGGACTGTTTTTCTTCCATATAAAATTCTCCACTCCTTTGATAGACTGTGGGGGTAGCGAGTCTCATAGTGTTTTTTAAAAAATAGCATGCTGAATTAGACTTTTAGCTAATTTAGAAGCTAATTTTATAAAGAAAAGAGCCCAGTTTAGATTTATGGATATGTATTTGCTTCTCATAAAGCTTTAGCAGAGTCTATTGAAAAAAGCTTGATAAATTCAACTCAATCTCTGCTTTTTTTCTTTCTGTTTTTTCTACTCCCTTCTGTTTTCACCCTATTCATGACTGATTCAAAGATTTACATTGTACTTTATTTCAAACCATTTTATTCTTTTTTTATTTGTATGCAGGTTATTTCTCTGCTTTATGGGTAGTTTACATTTGTATGTATTTTCTTCAGCATTTGTCTCCTGAGTTGAACTCCAGATGTTTGTGGCTTGTTCTGTGTGATATTATGTTTTTAATGTAATCTCTGTCCCATTGGGAAGACTGAATTTGCTTCCGTTACAGAAATTTTCAGTTTGTCATGGCTGTTTGCATTCCTTTCACTTGTAAGGTTTTTTTGTATGTTTAATATGTGTATATATATTTCTTCTAATGAAGAAAATGTAAAGTATTACATGTAGGTGTGAAATGCTTGGTTTCTCTTTGGGGGATATCCTGGCTAAGAGACTCAGATTGTAAACAAAGACCCTGGATCTGTGTTTTGAAATAGAAAAGTTGGGGTGGGGATTTTTGTTCTCTTATCCAGCTGACCAACATTAAGATTTTTCAGTGACTAATTTTAAAATCCCCCAGTCTTTCTAAATTATCCTGTTTAAAGCACTATTCACTTTCTGAGCTGAACAGATAGGGCTCTTTCGTACAAATTCTTAGATGGCTACCTGGATCACTGCAATCCGCCCAAAAGTTCAAAATCACTGCTCCTTTGGCAACATGTGTATTCAGAAAAAAGGTCCGTGTGTAGTGTAAAACCATTAAAAATCCCAACAACCTGTCAGGAGACAAAGTTGAGTATTTGACTAAGGGTACGTCTACACTACACTACAGGCAGTCCCCGGGTTACGTACAAGATAGGGACTGTAGGTTTGTTCTTAAGTTGAATTTGTATGTAAGTCAGAACTGGTACATATTGTAGGGGAAACTCTAGCCAAACATTTCTCCAGAGCTCAGTTTTATTCTCCCACACCTCACTTCCCTCAGTCCTTTATTCTCAAGCTGAGGTGTCTGCTGAGAAAAGCCGCTCCACGTCTCCCTGGTCTGCTGGGGGGGGGGGGGGTGCTAGCTTCGTGTCTCCCTGGTCTGCTGAGGGGAAGCAGCTAGTGCGGGGTTGCCTCACCCCGTTTGTAAGTAGGGATCCGATGTAAGTCGGATCCATGTAACCCGGGGACTGCCTGTATTTTGAAATAACTAGCACTATTCCAAAATAATTTAGTCCATGTCTACACAGCAGGCAGTTATTTCAAAATAGTGTCAAAACACTGTCAAGCTGGAGGACTTCTTACTCTGACTCCTGTAGTCCTCATTGTATGAGGAGTAAGGGAAGTCGGAGGAAGAGTGCTCTGTTTCAAAATAAGTGCTGTGTAGACGCTCCCTATTTCAAAATAAGCTATTTCAAAATAAGCTACGCAATTGATGTAGCTCAATTTGCGTAGCTTATTTCGAGTTAAACCCTGCTGTGTAGATACCCCCTAAGAAGCAGAGACCTTCAGCAGATAGTAATAATTTAATTTATACACTACTTATTTTAATATCTTCCTAAGCATATCACCAAATAAATAAAAGTGATCATTGCTCCTCTTGGAAGCCTAGTGGGATGGAAAAAACATTTATTGACGGACACTGATTTTTAAAGTAACAGTTTAAAAACACAAACTTTTACTACTAGCTTTGGTTGATTGTGGGAGAAGTAAGAGTTAGAAGTCAATAAGTGTATCACTTATTCAGCTTCTGCAAATTCGTAACTAGTAAGGCTTTAAATAAATGTAATCAGTGGTACTTCAAGGTCACAACAAAGAAAAAAATGAATACCTCATTTTTAAAACTTACTAATTTTCTTTGTATACTTGTACTATTGCAACATTACACTTGTACTATTGCAACATTACATCTCAGCAGCCATAATTCCACAGCTAAACAATTTAGATTCCAGAGTTGCTTTTTATGGGTGATAGATGAAAAAATTATTAGCCGTATTAGAAACTATGCTAAGATTTATTTATTTATTTATTTTTTTGTGTGGCAGCCTCTTCAGAGCACTCTCTGCCTGAATACTAGGGAAATTCCAACATTACATTAAGAACTGTGAGATCCCAAGCATTCTATCTACATTTAAAGGCACACCTAGTATGTATTCGTTACTATAAGTCTTTCTTAGCTGAACCAGATATGGGCACAGTTCTGAAATATATGACAGAATTTAGTTCATTTTTCATAACTTTTTTCCATTTTTGGCATTTAAAAACTTTTAATTTCATTTTAAAGTGAGAATATCTGTGAAATTTTAGGCAACAGCATCTGTAACACAGTAAGTTAGAATATTAAGGTCATGCTTTTATTCCTTTCAGATTCCCTTTCATGCTTCAGGAGGCATAGCTAAATGTCCTTTCTCTATTATAAAAGCACATACTCTAACCCATCTGTAAGCTGGTATGCACCACTGTATATATGACATTTTTATTTATGAATTTCACATGACATTTCTACACTGACTAGTAGGTGAAAAAATCAAATAGCAGACTTGCTGTAGCCTGCTGAAGTAAAACAATTCACTTCTTGGAAGAATCCATAGTCTACATGGTTTTATTTTACTTTTAGTATTTGCTTCTCAATCCTCAAATAATTATTGTTGCATGCCATTTCTTTTTTCAATCTTATCCAAGTGCTACCGAAGTTCCCACTCTAAGTTATGTCTCCTTTTACCATGATGCAAGTGGTGGTAGGGAGTGGGGAGGTGTCACCTATGGAAAGGAAAAGCCACAGGGATCCACACATCCTTTCTCCCAGGAGGAGTTACCCATGAAGCACAGCATGCAGCTTCCCTCCTCTTTTTAGTCTACCCCAGATCCTACTATTCCAGTTAAGTAGATCAAGCTGATAGTCAAAAGCAGTTTAAACTGGTTTCTTTGGAGATGAGGAGTACAGCAATAAAGAAGGCCAATTTAAGTAAATTCTGGGAAGCCACTCAACTGGGGATGGACAGGTGGTGGAGTAAAGGGACAGACAATTGCAGAACCAGTCCAGTGCAATACATCTGTTTTTGGTGGAATGTTTAGGGGAATGGTGGATTAAGATTTTCTGTTAAACTGTAATAGGTCACCAGCTTGTGATATACAGTATCCTGACCAGACCTGTGGCAGTCAGAGATCAGATTTCTCTCTCTCTCTCTTTTTTTGTAATGGTATTGACCATATATGACTTGTGATCCACTTGATCTCCCATCTGTAATCATACTGACTATCTTTTCTGTTGGTGATCATATAAGATCCTTGTGTCAACATTGCTTGCATGGAGCAATAACATGTACGTTAGAAGGAAAGTACTTAATTAATTTTTGCCTTGTATTATTTTTTTTTAACATCTAGATATAAGGGAAAGGAGACAGCACCTTCTGATGTGCCTACAGTCTGTAGTATCTGTTTAAAAACTGATTTAAGGGCCTCCATTAATTTTCACAAAACTTTGTGTGTATAAAATCCATTCTGCAAAACTCACTGCGTTGGATCGTGACTCATAAACCTCACACTGATGGGAGGTTTCATGGGGACTTACTGTATTGCCTGAATAAGCTATCCTAAGAGGATGTAGGGATACTTTGTGGTTTGAATTGGCCTTGTGATTCAGAATGCACCAAAGGCATCTCCACTTCTTTCATAATTATTGGCACATTTTGTCCTGCCTTGAACTAGCTGATCCAGGATTTTGATACCCTCTGTACATGGACTTCATAATCCCAACATCTACTTACATTACCACCAAAATTGTTTTTGTTTTAGAAGGAGCACAGTAAAAGGGGTTTTCATGTTCTAAGGAAGTACTTCCTGAATTTCAGATTTTTGGAATTTTTAGTGGTTCATGTGGCCATTCCTTCTTGGAAGGTGGGTCTGTTTGAAGCGGCATATTCTGGCTCACCATGACAACAAACATACATAGAGAATGATGTATCTCACCAAGGAGGGAACTTTCAGAATTGGTTATCAGCTGCTCACAGTGAATGTTAAACTTTAGTCCTTGCTATATGCCAAATATTGCTAATTATGATCTGTTTGTGGACAGAAGAAAGTCAGGACATGGGCTCACTGACTCACCAGACAGAAGCATTTTGGCTCCTGAATGTGTGGATACCTGAGGAAGGCAGGTTTTATTTGATTTGCACCCAGATAGCCTGAGAATTAATGCTTTTCAATCTATGGTTTGGTTTTATTCAGTCGGAAAATTGGCAATACTAGAGCTTGCCTAGAGCTTGGCAGAGTTAAGCTGGGAATAAATAGCCCAATATACTAGACTATACGATAGATAAGTCTGGGCAAAAGGTTTAGATGTCTTAAAGCAGTGGTTCCCAATCTTTTGATACTGGGGACCAGTAAACCCATTCACAAGCTTTTGGAGGACTGGTAACATTTATTTGAATATTTGCATATTCATTAAGCAAATAACGAATATGCAAATACATTGTTTCTGGTCCTCCCAAAGCCTCCAGTGCCAACTTTAGCAAAGCTTTTGATACAGTCTTCCACAGTATTCTTGCAAGCAAGTTAAGGAAGCATGGGTTGGATAAATGGACTGTAAGTTGGATAGAAAGTTGGCTAGACTGTCGGGCCCAGGGTTTCCCAAACCTTATATAGTTGGAACCCGTTTTTTTTTCAATACCTTTTTTTGTGACCCAAAAATATAAACACATATAAACTGGGTTGAGACAGGAAGTGCAGTCTCTGGTGTTTGAATGAGGGATTTAGGTGTAGGAAAGAGTGAGAGGTGCAAGCTCTAGAAGGGAATTTGGATGCAGGAAGATGTGGAGAAGGGGATGCTGGCTTAGAGAGGGGGCTCCAGGCTGGGGAGTGCTGGCCTCAGGTGGAGGGTTGGGGTGCTAAGCAAGCCACAAGCTTGTGGATGTGAGGGTGCAGGAGTTTGGGTTGGGGCGTCTGAGGGGCTCAGGGCAGAGAAGTTGGGAGTATGATGGGCTCAGGACACAGATTTGCCGTGTTTGAATGGTGCAAGAGTGTTGTGGCAGAAGACTGAGGATGTGGGCATGCAGGAGTTTGGGGATGTGAGAGGCTCAGGGCAGGGGGTTCCAGTGTATGATAGGCTCAGATTTGGAGTCGGGGTGGGGAGTACAGGAGTATTATGATGCTGTGGCCAGATGACGACTGGGCCCCAGTTCATAGAATCATAGAACTGGAAGAGACCTCAGAAGGTCATCAAGTCCAGCCCCCTGCTCTAGGCAGGACCAATTCCAACTAAATCAACCCGGCCAGAGCTTTGTCAAGCCGATACTTAAACACCTCTAGGGATGGAGACTCCACTACTTCCCTAGGTAACCCATTCCAGTGCTTCACCACCCTCCTAGTGAAATAGTTTTTCCTAATATCCAACCTGGTCCTCTCCCACCACAACTTGAGACCATTGTTCCTTGTTCTGCCATCTGTCACTACTGAGAACAGCCTCTCTCCATCCTCTCTGGAACCTCCCTTCAGGAAGTTGAAGGCTGCTAGCAAATCCCCCCTCACTCTTCGCTTCTGCAGACTAAACAGACCCAAGTCCCTCAGCCTCTCCTCATAAGTCATATGCTCCAGCCCCCTAATCATTTTGGTTGCCCTCCGCTGAACCCTCTCCAATGCGTCCACATCCTTTTTGTAGTGGGGGGCCCAGAACTGGACACAATACTCCAGATGCGGCCTCACCAAAGCCGAATAAAGGGGAATGATGACATCTCTGGATCTGCTGGCAATGCTCCTCTTAATGCAACCTAATATGCCATTAGCCTTCTTGGTTACAAGGGCACACTGTTGACTCATATCTAGCTTCTCATCCACTGTAACCCCCAGGTCCTTTTCTGCAGAACTACTACTTAACCGGTTGGTCCCCAGCTTGTAACTATGCTTGGGATTCTTCTGTCCCAAGTGCAGGACTCTACACTTGTCCTTGTTGAACCTCATCAGATTTCTTGTGGCCCAATCCTCCAATTTGTCTAAGTCATTCTATACCCTATCTCTGCCCTTAAGCATATCTACCTCTCCCCCCAGCTTAGTGTCATCCGCAAACTTGCTGAGGGTGCAATCCATCCCCTCATCCAGATCATTAATAAAGATATTGAACAAAACCTGTCCTAGAACCGAACCTTGGGCCACTCCTCTAGAAACCGACTGCCATCCTGACATCGAGCCATTGGTCACTACCCGCCTGGCCCGGCCTTCTAGCCAACTTTCTATCCATCTTACCGTCCATTTATCCAATCCACAATCCCTTAACTTGCTGGCAAGAATATTGTGGGAGACCGTATCAAAAGCCTTGCTAAAGTCAAGGTATATAACATCCACTGACTTCCCCATGTCCACCGAGCCAGTTACCTCATCATAGAAGCTAATCAGATTGGACAGGCACGACTTGCCCTTTGTGAATCCATGCTGACTATTCCTAATCACTTTCCTTTCATCCAAGTGCCTCAATATGGATTCCTTAAGGATCCCTTCCATGATTTTTCCAGGAACCGAAGTAAGACTGACCGGCCTATAGTTCCCTGGATCATCCTTCTTCCCTTTTTTGAAGATGGGCACTACATTTGCCTTTTTCCAGTCATCCGGGATTTTTCCTGCTCTCCACGACTTTTCAAAGATAATAGCCAAAGGCTCCACAATGACATTTGCCAACTCCCTCAGTACCCTCGGATGCACTAAGTCCGGACCCAATTGGGGGTCTGTTGTCAGGCTTCATTTTTAAATAAAATATTGTCAAACACAAAAGGTTTCAGCATTGTCTTTATTTATGAGAAGGGCGGGTAACCTGTTTTGAGTCAGCGGTCACTGGCCCACAGAAAAGTCAGTCGGGGCCAAACAAGTAAGATACAAAAACACAACCCCTCCAAACCTTTCAAACCTCACTAATGTGGCCCCAACTGTACTTATGGGTGCTGGGACAGGGTTCTGGGGAAGAGTGAAAATGGGTGCTGGGGCACGGGACTGGGTGCTGGGGCAGAAGCAAGGTGCCAGTGTGTGCTGGGAAAGAGTACTTGTGGGAGTCTCGGTGGGGGGGGAGGGGATAGGTACCGATACCTGGGGATCCTGCAGCTGCATGCCAAGGCCCAGGAAGTGTGCGGGCTGCTCCTCATCCTCCAAACAGCGGTGCTGAAATGCTGGTTTGTTGCACACCCGATACCTTCCTATGCGGGGGGAGGGAGAGTCCCGGACCGTGCCAGCCACAACCACTGGGGCAGTGCACGCCTTGCTCCTCTGATCCCTACAACTGCATGTGCCGCCCTGCCAGCGCTGTCCTGGATCCCCACTCCCTCCCCAGCATGCGATGGACCGGCATTTTAGGTACCACACCTCCTATTGGAGCAGGGGGGAGAGCAGCCTGAGCACTTCTGGGATCTGGCGCACAGCTGCGGAACTGCTCACCGACCCTACAGGAAGCCCGTGCTACCTCCGTGGTCCCTGGAGGTAGCATCAGCACGGCGCCCGCCCTCCTGACCCCAATCGTGGGTGCTGTATTGGCCGGTGTCAGCTTCCGTTCTGCGTCAGTGCGCCGGCCTTCTTCCTGGGTCCTAGCGCCTGCCGGATCTAGCCCAGCCACCTGGAAGCATGCTCAGCAGAGACGCCGCAGGTAGCAGGCTCTCTCCCAAGAATTGTGCACACAAATTTTTCTGAGAACCGGTATTTTTTTTTCTAAGGACTGGTACTGGGTCGCGGACCACACTTTGGGAAACGCTGTCTTAAAGCATCTGATCTTGTATTTAGTGTGGTGGAAGACTGAAATAATATGATTGAAAGAATGTGCATGGAAGATGATAATTCTAGCAGCGGTGTTTTGAATAGATTTACATGGGGAATGTGGTTGCCATCAATGCTAGAGAAGAAAAGACGACATATTAGTCAAAACAGAGTCAGAGCCTAGATACAGCTTAGAGGGGTGCAGCAGAAAGATGGATAAATCAAAGGTGACCCCCTGATTAGGGGAAGGCCTTGTGAAAATCAGTTTCTCAGGCTGCATGGAATTCATAACATTATCTCAATACCAAGACCCGCTTTTTCCTTCTTGCTGCTGGAAAAATCATGGTATTGTACTGAATTGGCTGCTTGTGGTTGGACAGGGCACAGCAGCGGTAGCCTGATCTAGAACTGAGTGTGGAGTGAGAGAGGCCATGATCCCTGCCCTGGAAGGGCTGGACAGCCAGCACCAGGTGGTGAGACACTCCACTCTCCAAGTTATAGCCAGCCACCTCTCCATTCCATTATCCCTCTTTAAGCCACCACAATCTTAGCAGGAAGCTGGACACAGGGAAACTTACTTCTGCCTCCCTGCTTTTAGAGAAATTGTGACACTTTGTGGGATGGGAAGAAGGAGAAATGGGATGGGATGGCTCAGCCATCATGCATAGCATGTGAAATTGAAAAGCTTACCTGTGATGCTGCCGTGACTTAAAAAATAATATCGGGTTCTTTGTTACAGGTATGAGTTACAGGTGTGAGAAGGGACGTGTCACCCTGGTGGCAGAGAAATTTGGGAGAGGTAAAGGTTTTGTGGGACCGATTAAAAAGCTGAATTTTGCTCCTGTTACGTTTAATATGGCAGCTAGATAGCCACAAAGAAACGATAGAAAGACAGGCCATGATGTGGGATTGAATGGAAGAAGACATCTTTAGGGGAAAGGTGATTTGCAAGTTGTTGGCATAAAGATGATGATACTGCCGTATTTTGATTATGGATAATAGGAACTAGTGACAGGGTGCTGAGAGAGAAATGCATGCTGTCCAGATCTGAGCATTGGGGTATGCCCACTGAGGGAGGGAGAGAGGGAGGAAAGAAGGAAGGAAGGAAGAGGACCAATGAAGACAAAGTAGGAATGATCAGAGAGGTAAGAAGCAAACTAGGAGAGGACAGATTCTTTAAAGTCAATGAAGTACAGTATTTCAAGATGTAGAGTGTAGGCATTGGTCTTAAAGGCCATTGAAAGTTTGAGAATCCTAGACTCATAGGACTGGAAGGGAACTCAAGAGGTCTTCCAGTCCAGTCCTCTGCATTCGTGGCAGGACTAAGTATTATTTAGACAAGTGCTTTGTCTACCCTGCTCTTAAAAACCTCCAATGACAGAGATTCTATAACTTCCCTAGCCAGTTCATTTCAGTTCTTAACCACACTGACAGGAAGCTTTTCCTAAGCTGCTAATGCCGCAATTAAAAGTCTTTGCTGCTTCTCCAGTCCTCAGAGGTCTAAGAACAATTTTTCTCCCTCCTCCTCATAACAAACTTTTTATGCACTTGAAAACTGCTATTATGTCTCAGTCTTTTCTTCTCCAAACTAAACAAACCCAATTTTTTTCAATCTTCTCTCACAGGTCATGTTTTCGAGACCTTTAATCATTTTTGTTGCCCTCTTCTGGACTTTCTCCAATTTATCCACACCTTTTCTGTAATGTGACACCGAGAACTTCAGTTGAAGCCTAATCATCATGGAGTAGAGTGGAAGAATTACTTCTCATATGTTGCTTACAACACTCCTGCTAATACATCCCAGAATGATGTTTGGGTTTTTTTTGTAACTTACTCTTGACTTCTATTTAGCTTGTGATTCACTATAACCCTGAGGTCCCTTTCTGCAGTGCTTCTTTCTAGGCAGTCATTTCCCATTTTGTAGGTGTGCAGATGAGAATGTAATAGAGATACAAGAAGAGGTCATTTAATATTTTGAGAGCAGCTTCAGTGGAGGGGAGTGTAAATCAACTGGAAGTATACATATCAGTTAGTACTCTTTCATAATTTTTGAGACTTTTAATGGGTTCTTCCTTTGATCCTATAGGGGAAGAAAGATTGAGGAATATTGGTAATTGATTTTTGATTTTCGTTTTGCCAAGAACAACATGACATATAACAACCACCACCACAACAAACCCTGCAATTTCTTTTTAAACGAAAGGTTCATAATATTAACAGGTCAAGTTTTTTTTTATTTTGTTTGAGTTCAGTTTCTGTCACTGGGAAGAGTCAAAGGAAGTTTATCAGTGTCTAAAAATGAAAACTAAAAACCTGATCTTTTCAGCCACATGGATTTTTCATGCTCTTAGAAGTCATACATTGTTCCTTGTCCCAGGGTTCCAATTACATGAACATTTTCTTATAACTTACTGTAACAGACATAAGTTTCATTACTAGTTAATACTTTCCATGCCCGCTTCCCAGCCTAAGAAACCTAAGAAAAAATGGCAAGTTTATCTTCTGGTTTGGATAACTGAATTTTCAAAATCCTTATGTTTACATTAAAGAATCTAAATGCATGGGGTCACACCTTTAAGAATTACGTTTTTCTATCCATTTTGTTGCAGTAACACAGACCTACAAATCAGTGGTATAAGTCAAGGGATTCATTTTGTGGGAAAAAATGCTAGTTTTCTTAATGGTTTTCAAGGCATGTATAAAGCAAATACATAGAGATTAGAAGCAATAGTTTCTTATGCAAACATCCAGCAGTGTACAGGAAACAGAAATTGACTCAACAGATATTGAAGAAACTTTGGGTAGGCTGCAATAAACATTTTATTATGTATTTGAAAAACAGTGTGGTCCAGTGAATGGGCATGAGGCTGGCAGACAAGAATGTCTGACTTCTAATACTTACTCTACCACTGACTCACAGAGTGGCTTTTTGTAAACCAGTCAACCCCACTGTGCCCCAGTTTTGCTTCTTTGAAAATGTGAAGTACTAAAAAATAAGTGCAAAATGCTTTTATTATTTTTCAGCAAACCATGTTGTCATAACAATAGGCATCCTAGAGCAGAGTCTCTCTGAGAGAAATTGTGACGTTGTGGAGATGTGACAAAATACCTTTCAACTAATCCTTTTGGAGTTCATTAGAAACAGGTTATTTTGGTAATTGAGGTACAGAAGGCTGATTCATATTTTCTCAAAGCCTGAAAAGATTCCTACAGGAGTCAATTGATTAAGGGACCAAAGCACATTTTAGTCCTTATGCATTATTTCATTTTCTCCTTTTCCATTTGGTGTGTTTCTGTCCTAAAGGCATAAATGATAAATTAAATTAATATAATGAAAATTCCCAATTTTTATCACTTTTTCCCACAGAATGTTGATCACTCTTAAGCCATATAAAGAGAACTTTGATGCAGATCTATTGTAATATTTACTCAAGTCTTTTATTCTTGGTGCTTTAGAAGAAAGAAGAGTTTTATTCTGCTGTTTTCTTTAGGTTTAATTTAATAATTTTAGAAGGGATCTGTCAGAAAGCTGTTCTGGTACTAAAAGCATTTCACTTGTCTGTGGCAGAAGTCCTATTACACGTGGTAAGGTAAATGTGCATCTTCACATTTTTGTTCTCTTTTAGAGTTATTGGTCTTGTTAGGTCCCCATTTAAAAAGTAGTTTGTCTATAAGATTTTTATCTTAAGATATGACTTGTCTTTTTTTGTTTCTTGCTCCAAGCCTTCACAAATCAAAACACATTTTATAATTTTCTTATTCATAAATTTTCCTTCTTACTTGAGTTTTATGGAAAGAGTAAAAGAGCTACAAGCATTTTCTATTGTCTAGTTTGGAAAGTTGTTTGGATATATGGAATTTATGCTTGTAGTTTTTGTGGCTTTCCATCTAAATTTATACTTGTAGTTATTGTGGCTTTACCAACCAACCAACCAGTCAAGGTGCTAATGGTTCTTGATGTCTGTGTAGAATCTGGTGTTGGTCATCTTCCTTTCCAAGTGCAAACTAATTGTTCTTATCAGCCTCTTGTAACTATTTAGTCTTTAAGATGCTATTAGACTATTTGTTATTTTTTAAGTTTTTCCTGTTACAGACTAACTCAGCTATCCCTCTGAAGCTTATCTACTCACTGTCTCTTTTTGTTTTCCTCCCCTCCATTTTTTCCTTCTCCCCGCCCCCTCCCTCCCCCCCGCTTTCCCTATTTATTCTTGGATTTGGACTTCCAACACTCCTGTTATCTGAAGAAGTGGGTTGTGCCCACGAAAGCTCGTGATACCATCTACATGTTTTGTTAGTCTTTAAAGTGCTACTAAACTTATTTGTTGTTTTTTAACGGTTTTTTAGTACATTGTTAGTTCAGTAGCATTCATTATTTTCATGGATTCTGCAGTCTAAGGAATTCTTCAGTTTAAGGAATTTGTTAACAACCTCTAGTGCCAAGGGTCTTTTGTGCTTTAGTTTGGTTAGTGGATTTTTTTTGCAAGGGCAGATAGGTAAAGTAGACAAAAAGTAGGTCATTAATAAAGGTTGAGGTTCCCAATCTATGTGTAGTTAGAAAGTGGGAGTAATTTACCTCCTATGAAGTTGACCATAAGGGATTAATGGAGAACTGCTCATGAACTGACTTGATTTTTAGACATAAAGGCGTCACCCTTTCAGATGCGTATCTGATTACAACCAGCCTATTAGCTTCTGGGGTTTAGGTGAGTGGGAATTTGGGGACATTAGTAGAAGTTTTTGGGAATCCCTTGGTAAAGGAGAGATAGGAAAGAAGAAATTATATAATCCCATCCATCTGATTTTCAAATATATCTGACCAATGTTTCTGATGGAAAATAAAAGTGATAAAATGCAAATAATAAATAACAATACTGAAATGGGTCCTAATTTTAAATTGGAATGTGTGTTTTTTTCACTCCGATCTATAAGAAACCAAAGTCTGAAGTTTAACTATTAAACTTGTGTATGAAAATGAAAGTAGCAGATATTCTCTAAATGTTGTTGTTTTCCAGTGTTGGCATGTTTAACAGGTGTGGTATAATTTACCAGGCAGGAGTTGCACTGTCAGAGCACTGATACATGTCAAGAATAGGAAGACTGCTAGTAAATGACTCGCTGATTTTCTGTGCACTTACTTCCAGTGCACTGGAATGATTTTTATCATACTCATATTCCTTACAGAACTTTTACAGCAAAGTTAATAGTAGGCTATAATAAAAATAGTTAAAACAAATGATTGCAGCATTTATCATGATTGTTGATGATTGTAAATTTGACCTATTTATTAAATATCTTGATTCCTTAAAGTAGAAAAGATTGAAGTACATCTTTAAAAAAGTTCATGCTAGATACACACCAGCATGAGCTACTGCTTCATGTACATATTCAATAGTATTAAACATTTTGAGGCCAACAGAGCATTATTATAATATTAAATAGTACTGAGATTAAGTATTCTATCTACATTGAGCATTTAAAAGACCTCTAAAATGTTTTTAAAGTTGTTTACTTTTATTCTTCATTGTTTGTAATACTGATTTAGAAGTTTGACATTTTTTTATTTCATCTATTGACCGTGTGTTCTTGCAATTGCCAAACATTGATTTTTTTCCCCTCTTGTGTTTTGAATGGAGCAGAAATTAACATGCCTGTCGTTACCAATTATAGCTTTAACTTACACAGTGCCATATAATGACAAAACAACTTTGTTTATGCACCAGTGCCATTGATTGTCAGTACAAGTTTGCGAATACTGTTGTGGCCACCCAGAGAATTGGATCAAGGTTCTTTTAAAAAAGCAGACATGACCCATATTAAAAAAGGGGCAGGCACTTGGAAGGGCAGACAGGCAATGTGGAAGTTTGCGTCTTCATCTCTCCTTGAGGAAGAATCACAGAATAAACATGAACAGATTCCATGAGCTCGTCTAGTGTTGTTTCTGCTACTCAGAAAGGCATCATCTGGGTAAGAGAGAGAAGGTAAAATTTTTGAGTTGTTGATGCTAGAAGACGCCTTCCCTCCAATTTTCAATCACTGTTTTGAAAGCAGGAGGCCAATTGTTGCACAGAACAGAGGGCACACTTGTCTAAGTATGAAACAAAAACAGACCAGGAAGCTTTATTACGAGAAGACTGATATAAATTGAGGGTAGAAAGAGAAATTTATGGTTCTCAGTGATGTAGACAAAGCAGGGAATAGAATTGGAATCTGGAGTAAAAAAAAAAAACCCACACTGTCTCAAGTCATAGTTCAGAAGGATACTCTAGGAAACAGGAGTCAATGGAGGAAAAATAAATGTGCAAGATGGTAAAACAGTGGCAGCAAATGAGCTAGATAGCAAGGAAACCTATTTTTAGAAGTTTTTACTGAATGACACAATTTTAGTCCAGGGTAAACTATTAGAACACTATTTCTACAAGTATATTTTATTTACCTGATGTCAGCTTAAATATTGAAGGTTTTAGTGTGGCCAGCATACTGCTAGTACAGGTGGAAGAAGAGCAGTTAGAATTGGTTGGCTCAGAACAGAAACCTGTAATTAGTAAACTTCAACAATTGATAGATAAATCTCGTAACTCATAGATGAGGAACATTAGAAAAGAAAGAACTGTAACGGATCCCCTGTTATCTTGGAAGGCATAAGCTGCAATCTGCATGAGTAGTGGTGCACACAAAATGGTTTGAGTCAATAGCCATGACCTACAGTAGCATGAACTCTCCAGAGGCAAGCACTGAAGGTGCACCAATTACTAGATACATCTGGGCATGTAACACTTGGCGGGTTCATACAGGAATGACATGCAGGGTTCACAAAATATACAAGGAACTTTACACCCAATCTGGCAGAGAGATGGCCAGACAAGTGCTATGGGGAATACCAAGTAATTCAATAAAGGGATTACATTAAACAACATTGAAAATGTATATCAGCCTCTGCCCATGGTGGGCTCATGGGGGATGCAGAACAGCCTCTGTCTGTGGGGAACAGTCTTTGTCCGTGGAGCCGATGCTGGGGGGAACTGGCTTTTAAGCTGGCTTCCCCCAGCATCAGCTCTTGTTTACCCCCCTCCCTTGCTGCCTGTGATACAGAAGGAACAAGGGGGGGAATGCAAATAGTCGACTAGATTAACCAATAAGCCTAGGCTTATTGGTTAATCGTACAGTTGACTACTTGTTTATGTCCCTACTAAGAAATTGGCTCAGCCAGGGTCTTAGGCTCCCTGTTAGCCCACCTGACACAGATTTCCTTTGGAATTAAAAAAAATATATTTTTCCAAACTGATATTATTTTCAAAATATCAATTATGCAATTAATCTGGGAAGTTTTAGGTTTTGTTCCAAATCAGACCAAAATCATAGGCCCTCAATTCAGTATTTTTCTGCATTCATAACTCTGGACCATCCTTCTCTCTTGACACCTTTACCCTTATCCAATCCCTGTGCAAAGTCAATTTTATCTCGTAGAGCAGCTCTTCACCACTCATTAGTACTGAGCTTCATGCACACCTGCTGTAAGCACTAGCATGAATTGAAGAGCATGCAAAAGCCAAATGAGGCTGGCTTTGAAGCAAGGCAACTGGAATCGATGAGGTGGGAGTAAGTAACATGTCTTGCAATGGTGAAGTGGAGCTGGATAGAGACCATCATCTATCTGGTATTCAAAACTGAGGCTAAGGGCAGAGGAATAGTATGGATAGCAGCAGAAGTTGTGACTTGCAAAAAGGGAGTGGGAGATGTGGGAGTCTCTGGGACAGTGGATGCAGGGAGCTTGGATGAGTAATGGTAAGGGAATCCCAGAGAGGGTTGAGTGGGAGTGGGAAGTGGTCAGGAGACTTCTGATTAGTGGAGAGAAAGAATCTTGACTCCAGGAACCTCATAAATTCCACAGTGCTGCTTAGCACTACTGAGTTCCTTTGCTGGAGAAGAGACATGGCCAGTGGGGTCTGTGGAGCAAGCAGGGGCATATTACTGCATAAGAGTATGTGTATATGTAAATAGGATCATGGGAAGTTGGGAGGGGAGATGCACTGCGTGGTCATGAAAGGAAATAGAGGAGCTCTGGAGACAACCTCACCACTTGTAAGGTGTCTGCGTTACAAAACTAAATAAAATATTGAGATCTTCTGACACTTCCAAATGTACATGCACATTCAGAGGAGAAAGTAAGCGGGTGCTGAGTTGGCTGAGCTGCAGCAAAAACCAGCAGGGCTGGTTTTTAAAGAGCTGGCAGAGACATGGGTTGCAATAAGACATGTAAGAAATTTTGTTACTTTCACTGCTGTGCATATTGACTGGTGAATGGAACCAGGCTGTAGTGTGGAAAATAAATACACAACTTCAGGCTGTAAAAAGAAAAATTAACACACATTTCGTCCATTTCCATAACCCCCTGTACTGAATGTTAAGGAATTTAATCATCAATCCCTAGAATGTTCTCTTTGGAACTTATACCTAAATAGTTTAAAGCAGTTCTTACAGTGAATAGTGATTATTCATTGCTGATGACTAGTCCAGGAATTCACTGAGATATTTAATACTGTAAAATGGCCCAATTTCCGGTGCATCTGGGTGAGTGTTAAGAATGCTTTCTTACTACAGACCCTTAATTTGAAGAGAGTTGAGAAAACATGAGAGGATAACTGATCAACTGGATTCCCAAAGTCATTGTCTTCCTTGGGGGTATGTAGCAATATGGTTGTTTGACATGCCAATGAGATTATTATTTTTATTATTGTTGTTATTCTTAAAGCTGAAACTAAGCCCTGGTCTGCACTATGGTGTTATTTCAAAATAACTCCCCTTATTTCAAAATAATGAGCGGAGTGTCCACACTACCAAGCCTGTTATTTCAAAATAATAACCCCTGCTTTCCATGAAGAATAACGCTTATTTAGAAATAGCAGTAGTGTGGATGCTTCTCTGCTGTTACTTCTAAATAATACTCATGATACCATCTAAATGTTTTATTAGTCTTTAAGTTGCTACTAGACTATTTGTTGTTTTTTTAAGTACTCCCTAGAGTCATTCAAAGTAATTACTCCCCAGTGTTTCCTGGGGCTCTAAGTCAAGGAGGTGCATCCACACTACAGGAGCTGGCCTTGGACTAATTTTGAAGCTTCTCTGTAGTGTGGGTACACTATTTTGAAAAAGCTATTTTGGGAGTTATTATTTTGAAATAATTTCCTAGTGTAGACATGCCCTAAATGAGCTATGTGCATAGTGAATTCTCCCAACCAAAATACAAATATTTTATAATACAACTGGGACCCTTCAGGGGTGCGTCAGAAATGTACGTTTCAATAATTATTCAAGTGTACATAAAGCAGCTGGAACTTTGAGGTTTTCTACAGAAATTTCTGTTTGCTGTAATATGGGGATTAATATGGGATTTTAATTCAGAAATCTTTATCCATTGTAAACAATATTCTTTATAGTTTTAATCTGTTACTGAAAAGGGATTTATGTGTAAACATAGAATCATAATTGAAAATGAAAATATAATTATTTTCAGTTAAAGGGAAGCTATCAATTAAAAAACACCAACTTGTTTCTGAAGATGTTACATATACTACTCTTGAAAATAACACTTAGATTAGCCTGATTAAAGGAAGTTAATGGGGAAAAATCTCTACTTTCCCGAAGTTTGTGTACTTTGTGAAGTCACTTACCCTGTTGCTTTCATACAGTCAGGTCCCCCTATTATTTGTCTGGGTTTGATACAGAGGAACCAGGAGCATATGGGAAATGCCATAAAAATTGGTCAGGGGGCTAAGGAATTAAACCTGAATTATTATCACACTTATTAAAAAATTAACTTGATTTTCATTTGTCAGTATCCCTTTAAATGATCATCTTCATTAAGAAAAGATTTCATAAATTTCAGAAACTCACTGTTTTCTAGAACTGCATTACAGAGTCATTAAGACTAATTTTGAAGTGTGAAGTTAAAACTTCAGAATAATCATTGATGTCAGACGTTCACCAGAAGTCTTTATTGTATTGTGATAAAATTATTTTTCACTTTGTGAAAGAAACTGATATCCACACATTTCCTGAAAACATACTTTGCTGACACATTTTAAATAACTGGAAAGTACAGAACACAATTTTCTCTTTTTATAGATTTCCTAAAATATCTCATATGAGCTATTGCTTGTTGTCTTGAGGAATGAGGTAGTAAATGAGTTTCCATGGTGATGCTATTTCATTTTCACTGCCAGTCAATACTGCAGAGCTACGACATGCACTTGGCCTCTCTCTTGCCCTTGGTGGAGATTCCATTCAGAATTTTTCTATTATGGTTTCAAAGTGGGACAGTTGTGACCATCTTATTACTCCTACTATGGCTACATGTGAAGTGAGAAACTATACTCAAGAGAAGGATGCTTTCTGTCAAATGTGCAGGGGGGAACCAGAGATGGTTAAAGACAGATATTTTTCTTTCCCTAATTGTATCTTGTTTTTTGTGTTTATAAAGCAAGAATGATCTGTAAATGCCAGCTGAGAATTGCTAAGTGGCTAGTGCTTGGAAAACCAGATGCATTCTGTGGGAGCTTTATTGTCACTATCTAAGCTGTTTTAAAGAGTCATGTACAATCCTGAGGAAAGTTGTCAGACAGCTTCTATTAATTGATCAATTGTGCATGCTACAGGATAGCAGACTCTGAAGTAAATCTCTACTAATTTTCCACCACTAAAAAGGTAATATATTCCTAAGTGGTGTCTGTCATTGCCAATATAAAGCTCCTCTCACTCTCCACTCAGATTTTAGGCTCAGGAGCTGAGAAAATATGAAGGTACATGAAACTGAAGCATGGAGTTCCAAGTCAATTGCTTAATATTTTTGTTAACTAAAAGTTACAGTGGTCATATTTAAAAAAATCAACATTTACAAGTGTAACCTTGCCATGGCATTGGATATATCAGTTATTTCCTGGTAGAGATGGAGGCTGTTGTTTCTCTTAGAGCACGAAGTTCAGTGCTCCTTTCCTGATTTTGTAGAAAATATGTTGATGAGTCAGAACTACATCATCCCATCCCTGATGGCACTGTATGGTAACTGGTGTCTAATGTTGACTTTATGGAAATGGACTAGGCACCATTGACAGTAGCTTTATAACAAATCCTAAATGCATTAGTATAATGTGAGAATACGGGACCCACCTGTAAGGTAGTCAAATGAAAAACTCAAACCTCCTCCCCCCTTAAATAGTTACCTCCCATTTTAGTCAAATTTAAAAAATATTTAATATAAAGTGCAAAAGAGTACCTGTTGGTACCATTTCATTTACAACACAAATGGAAGATCGAAATTGCACAATAAATGCTCTATATTCCATACATCTATTTGTGCTCAGTAGTTACCAGATGAAGATAAACTTTAAGGTAAGTTTGCTGACTTCTGTGAAATACGGACATTATTCTTTGTATTCTGTTCATGAGTGTAGCTTGCTGGGGACACAAGGGGCATTGCTCTCCCAAACTGTAAGCCTTAGACAGGCAGAGAATTTGCCCTCCACATGCAGCCCTGTTGGTCTGGCTGGAGCTGCTCCTTCTCCTCCCTTCCCCCACCCCAAATATAGAAGTCAAACTATGCCTATAATTTTATCTCCTTGTGGATTTTTATTTTCTTATAAACCGTGGTGGCAGCACTTCAGTGGTAAGTGAAGTGCTTCCATTTATGTGTCCAGTGTGTACTCTTTCTCTATTTATAAGGGTATGGGCCTGCAGCTGAATCCATAAGAAGGTATATCGCGTTTTGGGATGCAGCCCAGATTATAGGTTGATTTTGTCAATGCCTATCCTGTAACTCTGGGGCTGTGTCTAGACTGGCAAGTTTTTCCGCAAAAGCAACTGCTTTTGTGGAAAAACTTGCCAGCTGTCTACACTAGCCGCTTGAATTTCTACAAGAACACTGACTTCCTACTGTCTGAAATCAGTGCTTCTTGTGGAAATACTATGCTGCTCCCATTCAGGCAAAAGTCCTTTTGTGCAAAAGGGCCAGTGTAGACAGCTCAGATTTGTTTTGCGCAAAAAAGCCCCGATCGCGAAAATTGCAATCGGGGCTTTTTTGCGGAAAAGCACGTCTAGATTGGCACGGACTCTTTTCCGAAAATAGTGCTTTTGCTGAAAAGCGTCCGTGCCAATCTTTTCCGCAAATGCTTTTAATGGAAAACTTTTCCGTTAAAAGGATTTGCGGAAAATCATGCCAGTCTAGACGTAGCTTGGATGTCTTCAAATGCTTTGCTGCTGTAATAAGGTTCCCTTTCCCCATCATCTTGCCAAATTAATGAGTTAACAGTTACTTCAAACAGGTCTGGCTTTGGATTAAAATGAAACAATTTTACTAACAATGGGCCTTTGTCAACTGCTTTGGTATGCCTTGTGCTGATCATTGGCACAGCGTGGCGGCCATGTTTATTTTAATGAAGCGGGGATTATTTAAATTCCCGCTTCTTTGACTATGCCGAATAAACTAATTTACATGGCTCCGTCCACGGAGCCATGTAGTATAGACATAGCCTTAGTGTTTGCAGACCCTACTTTAAGAGGCGAGAAGGCTTCCTGGGGGTGCAGTCCCCATCACCCATTGATATGGAGAACACAGGTGCTCTGTGCCAGAGCAAGGAAGAATATAAGGACCGGAACCCAGCAGGAGTGAAGAGTGATATTCCAAGGGAGCCAGCCTGATGGCTCAGTGTGCCATACCACTGACAGAAAGACTCCTTTAACTACACCAGAGGCATAGGACAGGGCTCAGCAGGCGAGTTGAATAGAAAACCCTAACAGACAGATGAAACTTTCTGTTTGTTGGGATTTTTTACTCTGGACTCTTGATTTCCTGAAAGAGGTTAGGTTTATTTGTGAGTTGTCTGGCATTCTAAGCCATGGCTCAGCATAGAGAGGTGTGTGAATAAATGAGGAGACCTAGCTCAGGGAAGGAAACTGCAGGAAGGGGTGCTGGCAGACCCACATTCAGCCAGCAAGGGGGTAATAGGAAGCAGCTTCACCCCATGACTGTAAGAACTGATGCACATAGCACTGTCTAGAAGATACCCAATAACACTGGGCATGATACTGCATATGTAGCCTGGGTGTTTTGATTTTGTATTTAGATTATAGTCTTAGTAGCAACCACATGTGCCCACTTACTGTGTATCTAACCAACTGTGTTCTTAGATCCTCCAATTAGAGTATTCTGTGTGGGCACAACATAGCTGAGTGAAGGCTGCTGCTTCAATTCTTCTGCAGAATCCCTTTCTGGTCTGAGTTTACTGTCACTTCTAAAAAGATCATTTGTGAAGCAGAAAAAAGTGGATTTATGCTCTTTTTTTTTCTTCATGGTGCAGAGATGGCCTGGATGGCTTTTTTTGTTTTTGTTCTACGGAAAAAATTGTTTGCTTTTTTTTTTTTTACACATGGAAATTCATATTTTGTTTAGCCAGTTTTCCTGGGAGACTATGGATAACCAAAATAACAGGATGCTTATGAGAACAGAGACACCATACAAGTAAAACCTGATTCATTCAGGGAAAATTATTTTTAGACAGACTATTCAAAGCTATTTGTTTTAATTAATATGTATATTAAATAATTAGGGGAAAAGCTCTCTTTGTTAACTATTCAGATCCCAGCCCCTTCTTTTAAGGAATGAGGAAGTTCCAAAGCCATATAGCCGAGTTATCAAAGGAGAACTGCAGCAGAAACAGGGAAGAATAAGTAATAACACAGCTAACTTTAACAAAAAGAAAAAATGCATTGTAAGCAAAAGCTTTCAGGCCTTCTTTAGACAAATGACATATGATGGATGCCATCTTGGGCAACATACCAGGATTCAACCAGAGCCAAAAGCACGAGCAACTACAGCTTGAGTTAAATAGCTATAGCTCTGTAGCTAGGGACTGCAGTAACTCATACCTTCTGTGGATCAGCACAGAGGGACGCGTATGTCACACCCTTGTCATTATACAGTGGGTTATACAGTCTTTCCTGTCTCCCCTTTATTTTTTTTTAAAGCTGCATTCACAGCCTGCTCAGTGGAGTATTTTGAAAGCTCACATGGTGGGAAGTCCAGTGAATTTAACTGAGATATAAAATCTCTATTATTTCACATGAAACTTTGAATTCATGTTTATTTATGAGCCTGTTGATGGTCACTATATTGCTGAAGAGAGGAATTACTGAGTGCTGGACTTTGAAATTATTTTCCATTCTTTCATTTGCAGGTCTATAGTAATACAATAATTGCACTTGTTTAGCTATTAAAAATGAGAGTGCAGTTTGATAGCTTTTCTCAATATTTATTGGATATTTTAATGTAATGTATTCTGATATTAAATTTTTCTATACAGTTATGATGTAAAATTGGGCTTTAATGCTCTGCACCAGAAGGTCCTCAAACTGTGGGGCATATCCCCATCGAGGGGCACGGAGGAAACATCCGTAGGGTGCGGCAAGCTAGCCCCCATAGTGGTGGGGTGGGAGCACTACCGGGTTCCTTCTTGCCCCCAGCTTTGCTTGAGTTCCACCCACAGCTGTGTCTCCTTCTCCTGGTCCCACACCTCACCCCATCCTCATCCATGGCCACTGGCCAAAGTTTCATATCTGGCCAGGGGCCAAGGCTGGGGGCAGCTAGGAACTGCATCTGGCCGTGAGCTAGCTGTAGCTCCGCTCCTGCCCCAGGCTTGGTCCAGTCCCATCCCCAGCTGCTGCTGCAGTCTCAGCTATCTTACCCCTGCCTGCATTCTACCCTCAAGAGTCTCGCCCCACTGCTGTTTTTGGGAAGGGGGCAAGGACAAGGTTATGGGAGGAGAACAACCCCCAAAAGTTTAGGGACCAGTGCTCTGCATTAATGTACACCCTTCCTGAAATGCACTGAGCTAGATTTCACTTAAGGAATTTTACCCCTGCTGCAACAAATTGATATTTTTTACTGGATTTCTCTTTTGAGCATCATAAAACAGGTCATTTCAATCACAGTTTATGGATATTTAAATAGAACTTGAAACAAGATGATGACTAGAACTAAAAGATAATTTAAGTGGATAGTGATAGTTTCTTATTGTGGTTTTTTGACGAGAGACTTTTTTTTGCTCACTTTTTAAATTTAAGGGATAATAGTTGTCCACAAAAAATAAACTCCATTCAGTAAATGCCTGTATGTAAGTTGTATAATCAAGTAAGAAATTGTCCTTTTCTCTATTTTCATCAGAGTTAATTGTATTGTAATTTTAAGTTAGTAATATATTAGGGTAAAAACATAAAAACTACTCTAGAAATGTAAGGAAACCTCTTACAAAATGTCAAGGCATTTAGAAGTTTTACTTTAAAGAAATTGGGAAAGAGAATAGTTTAACTTTATTGACTCAGGGTAGCAATTCTGTAACTTAATACCGTTTCTGTATCCATGGAGGTTAAACTATACACACAGAGGAGTATTTGCAGTACAATAGAGTATTTGCATTTTTTGGAAAGATTAGTAGGAGAAAGCTTTTCTTTTTGTTCCCCTTAAGGTTTGAAAGTAGTACTTGTCACTTTCCATGGGCATCTGGGACAGTAATGACAGCAAACAGCTAAATTGTAATAAAAATAGTTGCCTCAAGGTACTAGCTTTAGCTTGTTGCATGCTTGTCTTATTTCCTTTTTTTAATGTGATTGTTTCCCAGTAGTAATATTTGACTTCTGTGCAGAAAATTATGCAATTTTTAAAATTCATATTTAACCATGGATTTTTGAGAGGAAAACCAATTAATTTGAGTGGTGAACGATGTGTGGCAGTCTTCAAATGTGGTGTATTAAACTGTTCTCATTATAGTCTAATCAGAGGTGATTATTTATGTTTGAGGTGTTAATGCAAATATATGGTAATCCCAAAAGGGAGTATTCTCTAAGGCCAAAATTCAGCAAAGCACTTGAGCACATGCTTAACTTTAGTGGGACATGAGTGCTTTGGTGAATAAGGATCCGCCGCTAAACCAGCGCCTAAATGAGCTATGAGTATTCTGATACTCTATTGATTTGATTTTTAAAGTCTACTCATGCACTGTGTGTGTTCTCAACTTCTTTTGTTGACGTTTTCTGAGAGGGGGGGAATCTAGTGAGTCACTTTGTTACCGCCTACCTCCATCATGATGGAATCGTGGCTATGCTAATATGGGTGTCAGCTTTCTAAAATGATCAGCCTTGTAGTCATTCACCCTTGTCTACACAAGGAGTGATTTCAAAATAATTCCCCTTATTCTGAAATAGCAAGTGGAGCATCCACACTGCCAAGCCCATTATTTCAAAATAAGGGGCTGCTTATTTTGGAATAATAACTTCTTCTTTCCATGAGGAATAACACTTATTTCAAAATAGTGATATCAAAATAGTGATAGTGTGGATGCTCCACTGCTGCTATTTTGAAATAACTACTCCCTAGAGTCATTCAGAGAAATTACTCCCCAGTGCATCCTGGGGCTCTAAATCAAGATAGTACATCCAGATTAAGAGAGCCTCCTCTGGGCTTTGCCAGCACTCACTTTGCCTTGCAGGTTGACAGAAAGTGCACCCCAGTCCCGAGTCCCTTTGAATCAATTCCCTGTATTGTCCAGTCCCTTGTCCACTCACCACTCTTGGAAATACTAAGTCTGGTGTTCTGCAAATAAATCAACATATAAAATTCCGCTCTGGATCAGCACTTTGCATAATATCACAGCACTTGGATATTGCAAATTGGTGTATAAGATTCAGCTCTGGATCAGCACTTTGCAGAATATCACAGCACTTAGATATATTTATAGTGAAAACAAGAATAACTTTATCAAAAGTTCAAATGATTCTTAGGGCACCTGAAACCAAATGGTCACACAAGACAAAATCACAACATACTTTCTAGAGAATAAGTTTAACTAAAATCTTCAGAGGGGTAGCCGAGTTAGTCTGTAACTGGAAAAACTTAAACAACAAATAGTCTTGTAGCACCTTAAAGACTAACAAAACATGTAGATGGTATCATGAGCTTTCCTGGGCACAACCCACTTCTTCAGATGAATGGAGTTATTAAGGTCCAGTTTTGAAATAAATATGGGATGGGGGGGGGAGGGAGAGAAGGAAAAAATGGAGAAGAAATAGTCAATTAGAGTGTTCACGCTATATGAAGCTGATAGAGAATTTGCAAATTGTTCTTAAGTACCCATTGTTTGTTATTATGTTATTAGGATGTGGAATGTAGTGGGCCATCCAGCCAATATGTTTATTCTTACCTTTGTGATAGGAATCAAACCTATAAATGAAGTTAAGTTCCAAGGCTTCCCTATGTATTTGGCTTGTGGAATTGGCCTGAAACAGTATGGTGACTTAGAGATTAATTAGTGCATACTCAGGCAAGTTAAAATGTTCCCCAGCAGGTTTCTGTGTGTTACCTTTTCGGATATCTGATTTGTGTCCATTAATTCTTTCCCATAGAAACTGCCCAGTTTGGCCAATATACGTGGCTGAGGGGCATTGCTGGCACTTGATGGCATAGATCATATTAGATGATGTGCAGTTAAATGAGCCTCTGGTGACTGATGTGGTTAGGTCCTGTGATGATATCGCTTGTATAGATGTCTGGACAGAGTTGGCATCAGGGTTAATTGGAGAGATGGATTCCTGGATGATTATGATGAATTTGTTTGAGGTTAGGGTGTTTGTAGGTGAGGATTATCCTGTCTCCTAAGGCCTATGAGAGTAAGGGGTCATTTTTCAGGATAGGTTGTAGATTGTTGATAATTCATGGACACACTAATTTACTATTTCTTTCCCTTTTTCCCCTTTTCTCTCCCCACATCCCTTATTTATTTCAAAACTAAATCTTTAATATCTCAATTCATCTGAAGAAGTGGGTTGTGCCTATGAAACCTCACGATACTCTCTACATGTTTTGTTAGATTCTGAGGTGCTACAAGACTATTAGTTGGTTTTTAAGTTTTTAACTAAACTGTTAGTTTCCTGTCTAGAGAAATTTATCATATTCGGCATCTTTTGTAGCTTTTCAGTCCAGGGTGGCTGAGATCTCCATTTTCATGAATGTACATGTATTACTCATTTACTTCTTAGGTTCATGGGGTTGTCATTTTTGCCTTCTTATAGCCCCAAAATTCATTGTCTGCACTCAGAGACAGTGTAACCACCCTTGCCTTGTTTTCCTATGTGCTGTTTGCATGTTGACTTTACATCTCTTCATTGTCTTCATTTGTAAATAGGCATCCATTGTGCTAATTTACAACACTTAATTTCCATCCCAACAGTGAGACATGTCTGACAGAAAATCTCTTATTTCACCGCTGCTGGTGACTTGTACCTTGATGTAGACTCCAAGAACAAATGTTCAGTTTAGTCACACAACTGCTTATGAAGTATGGGTGTTTACATTTCAAAACATTATTAACTATTTGCATTCATGTAAGACCCCACTTCACCGTCTTTGTTGTACCAGAATGTAGTTCAGATTCAGGACATTCCTATATCCCCATTGCCACTTGGCATTAAGGAGTTCTTGGATCACATTAAGAGTTGAGAAAGTAATTACTTATTTATTTTTAAAAGACTTCAATGTAAGTGGAGTGCTGCAAAAAAAGCTCTTTTGATATCACTGAATATTGTGGGTTTAATCAGCAAGAGTTTCTGACCCATTTAATATTATCAATTCCTGAGAGGCTAAATAGAGATATTTTGCTCAAAACATTAAACATTTTTTCTTTATGCATTTTAAAAATCTTAGCCATCTGATCTTTTAGGCCAAGTTATAAATACAATTGCTGGCAAAATATGTTTTTGTTCTTTGCAAAAAATAGACAGACATTAAAATTACTGCAGCAAAAATCAATACCAACTAGTCTCAGCTTTGTTGCCATTTACCACCATCTGAGAGGCACAGCAGTGGGTGCAGGAGTGTTTTGCAGTCTCGTCACAGGATATTGCTTTGGACATTGTTGCTGAGGTGGCAAAGTGAAAACACATAGATGTATAGAAAGAAATAAACATGACATTTCAGTGATTTGACTTCTACCCAGTGAACTGCAAATGACTCTGAGATAGCTATTTACCCAAGGAAAGGAGCCACTTTAATATGTAATCAGGCCTCTGCATCAAGGAAGTCCATGGAAGGTGTGTAAAATCAATTTTTCTGGGTTCATGACAGTGTACAGATTGCCATAATGTATCAGTTCAGACCAACATATCATAAGCTTTGTTGAGCCTCAGCAATTAGAGATTACAAAATAATGTCAAGGGGCTAGCACAGAATCTTGAGTCCAACGATTTAATTAAAAAAAATCAAACATTATTATGCACTACATGGTTTTCAGAGTTCATACAGATAAAGTACAGAATAAGAGGATTTTATCTAAAAGGCAGATCAGTGCCACTCAAAGGCATCTTCATGTATTCATATAAGAAATACAATAAAATATAAAAATATATATCATATCTGTCTATCATAGTCTATTATTTTGATTAATAGCATACTTCAGTTATATGAAACAAACTATTTTGAAATTTGTAATTTTATAATTTTGGAAGTAGTCATTTACAGCTTTACAACTTTATTCTCATGGCATGACATTTACAGTAACATAATTTGGTAGATTTCATAGAATTTATTGTAAAATCTGTTTATGTGTGTGCAATTTGTTGTTTGGAGCACTTCTGTACAAATAGAAAAAGTGGTTAATCATTTACCCCTTATTTGTCTTTGCAGACAGCAGGAAAATTCAAAGTTATGATTTTTTTGTGAAGATTGAATGCATAGCAGAAAAGTAGACTCTGTGTTAATGATGATACATGTCTAGGAAAACCCTTATGCTACAGTTGGCACATTTTCTGTTGTTTGCATGATAATAAATGGTGCTTGTTTTCCAGTTAATGTACCTTGAGATAGGAAAAGTAATATTAACTGGAAAAAAACTTTCTAATCAAGGGGTAATCTTTGATCATTAATTGTGTTAACTAAGAGGCTTAAAGACTGCAGTCTTCCATATATAAAATGACTGCTCTATTGTACTTAACAGAATTGATATCTATTTGTGACAAATGTTGGGATGCTCTTTAATGATTAGTAATATTGTATGTGGATCTGTCACTTTTCATGGTGTGTGGTATGAAGGGGTGGATATTTCCTTTTAGGGAATCTGTCGGGCTAGCAGACCCTTGGGAAACAGAGAAATGTCCCTTTGTAATGGGTCACCTAATATTTTATACTTAAGGGTCATTAAGAGACACTGACAGAGGACATAATGCCTCCTAATCCACTCTGATAGGAAAGGCCCAATCCAGTCTGAAAAAAAAGGAATCCGATTTATGAGGCACAAACACACTCACACCAGAAGATATGGGCTTGCTAGGAGAATGTTGGTCCTGTTCTGCTCCTGTAAATTAATTATCTAATTCAGTTTGTAGGAAATTGTAGAATTAGGTGAGATTATGTCTAGGGACAAGGAATACAGGTGATACATACAGAATGATGGACTTTATCCTGGAAAAGATTTAGGGACTACAGTGACCCCAACAACTATACATGATCTTCCAGTGTGATCCTGTGGCAAAAACGGTCCAATGTGATCCTTAGGGGTACTGGAATATTGTGTACAATTCTTGGTTTCCAATTATTTAAAAGGAAGTTGCAAATACAGAGACAAGTATTGGAGGGCTAAACAAAATGCTTGCAGAGTTAGAAACTTAAAGAGCACAGTCTGTTTAATTTATCAAAAAGAAGATTGAGAGATTACATGATTACAGTGTGTAAGTACCTTCATAAGGAGAAAACATCATGAAGGCAAATCCCAAAAGTATTATAGCTTTCTTGCAAGAGGAGCAGTACCCCCAACTGACCTCTGGCTATTTCCTTAAAATGGTTTAGCTTGATATTTAGTCCATGTCCATCAGTGGTAATCTGATCACACTACCAAACTTTTTGGTGACTATGTGGTTGCCAATCATTTACAGGCATTCCTTGGTCTTTTGTAGAGAAAATAACATTTATTTAATAAGTTTGTCTTTGCTGTAGCAGAGTGAAATAAGTAGAACCAATGAAGCCAGATACATTTACATGAGAAATTAGGCATCAGTGTTTAATAGTGAGGCTGTTTGACCACTGGAGCAAACTACTAGGGGAAGTGGTAGAATTTCTAACTCTTGATGTGTTTAGATCAAGACTGGATGCCTTTCTAAAAGATGCACTTTTGACAAACACAAGTTATTATTTAGTCACGTTCAAAGTATTGGGCTCGGTACAGAACTAACTGAGATATATAAGAGTTCAGACTAGGTGATGTAAAGGTCCCTTCTGGCCCTAAAGTCTATGAATTAAATACACAAGCCTATTGTTTTAAAATGCCTTTTTATTTAATGTTTTGTTCCAAGTATTACATACACCAATGTTGTTGAAAAAAAACCATTGGTCATTATATCACTGAGTGCAGGTTTCTGAAGGGAGGAAGTGTAAAGGCCTAAATCCAGTTGGTCCTGCAGATGAATAAAAGGTTGGCATGAATGAGGTAGTGTACCAAGACCTTAGTCCGAGTGGAAGAATCATTAAGCTGAGATGGATAAGGATAAGATCAGAAAGAGGAGAAAAGCAGCTAGCCTGTAATTGTGATATCATTATAAACATTTTATTTTATTACTCGCATCACACTATGGAATACCCAATCCTTGACCAAAAAAAAAAAAAAAAAAAATCCTTGTAGATGGGAGGGGAGGCATTTTTTGCTCCAGGATACTGTGGGTTTAGTTTAAGAATTGTATTTCAGTCGCTTGTAGGACAGGGGTATTACTACAAAAGAAACACCCGTGGAGAGAAAAAAAGATGTAGGGATGGGTTGGTGTTACTAATTAGGTACATATAGAGAGAGTTACACATGAAGAAAATAAGATCATTTTCATAAAGGGAATAAAAAAAATCATACTCACACAGCATGAATCAGTACAAGTAAAAGGAATTCATCAACTGTCCTGTTTGTTGCTGCTTTTATAGTGGTTTGCAATAGATGGTGAACGTAATTATTGTTTTAGCCTACCTTATCCGTAATCTGCATCATTGTTCTTAGCTGCAATTCCAATCTTTAAATCATATTGCCACAATGATCATTTAACGCCTTCTTAGAATTCTCCACCTCCCCCGCTGCCCCAACAGCTAGCTTAAAAATGGTCTGACCTTTAATCATACAATTTAAGTTATATAGAATATAGTGGCTTATAATGGAAAATAAAAAATTCTATTATTTTCAGCATCTAGCTGATGACTGAATGTTGTTGAATTTCCCATCTTGATGGCTCTTGTCACTGAAATATCAAACCTGACTTGGGAGTTCAGTTAGTACGATTGTTTCTGTAGTATTCAGTGCACTGAAAAACCCTGAGGGTTGACATGGGATAATTTTTCCATTTCAGCTGGTTGAATGAACTGTCTGAATCCTTATATTTTGGAAGGAGCCAGCTGTTACACTAATTCTTTCATATGTTTCAGGAAAAACTGCTTTTGATAGACATTTTTATCTATAGAGTCTGTTCTTGACTTTCCTTCTGTTCCTTGAAAAGGAGTCTGTTATGCAAAGGTATGATCATGCTATTCCTTGAATACAGTTGGAAAAGGCTAGTCTCCATGCCTAAATCATTTCCTGAGAGAAATGATGGAAAAATGTAGGTTTATCAAAAAACTTTTTGGCCTTCAGTTACTCCATCTTTATTACTAATTGTGCATGTTTACTCTTTGACATTCTTCACAACTGTTGACTTATTGATCACTTTTTTCATACCCGAGTATACAGATTTTACTTTATGTCCATGAGATATGACCAACTAGTGCTTGTAATCTTTAGTCTTCTATTCTAAATGGAACGCTTTGTTTATTCTAATAGTTTGTGAAACCCTACCATTGGGGCCTGAAAACAGCGGACTCTTGTATCCAAGAGCCTCCTGGAGGAGAAAAAGCAAAAACACAGTCAACCCCCTACACGAGCACACTAAAAAAATCCAAAGGAAACTTAAAAGGGGTTTAAAAAAATTATTATTAGCCAAGATGGGTAAGGGTGAAAAACTATATTCTGAAAGATCCCTAGCCTCTGTTTGCCAGAATCTGGGAATGAGTGGGGGATGGATCACTTGGTGATTACCCATTCTGTTCATTCTCTCTGAAGCACCTGGCATTTGGCATGGTCTGAAAACAGGATAGTGGTCTAATGGGTTATTGGTCTGACCCACTATGGCCAATCATGTTTTTATCTTTTTTCAGCCTTCCTTCCATTTGGACATTTTGGAACTTGTAGTTCTTTCTGTTAGAGTCTGTTTTTCTTTTGGAGCTCCTGCTGACCTAGTGTAAACATTCCCTAGAAAGCTTCAGAGAATAATGTTCCCTAGATTGTGCTAAACCCTCAGTTTTTCCTTCCTGGATACAGCTTCCCTAAAGAGAGTTGGCAATTTCTTTGTTTGTCAGGCTTCCCAAGTATTACATATTTGGAAAGATTCCTTTTCCACCAATGTTTTTTCCATCTACATTTTATCTTTAATGATTACTACTTTCAGTTATTGAAGTTCTAAAATTCTTGTAATGCACAAATCCTGAAATTTGTAGACTGAGCATCTTATTTGAAAAAAACATGTAATACATTGCAAAATATTGCTGTATTCAATAGTGGTTTCATAAATAATCAAAAATAATTTAAAACAGAGACGCTAATCTGCATTTAAATATCATATATTGTCTCATTAACTGCCAGCTCTGCAATATAATAATCTTCCCTGAAACAATCACAGGGATTTCTCTCTAAACATAAAAATATTGTTATGAAGAAGGTGGGCTGGTTTGATGGCGTTGTGCTCTAATCAGTGTATAATCAAGGTAGCTTCTGTCCAACCTTCCTCACTCTGCTTAGCAGTGGACAGTAGTCCTTAGCTAAAAGAACTCTTCTTAGTTCTAGAACTTTCTTGAGAAAAAACTGCCAGTCTTGTGAAGTTATGTTAAATTTGTGGAGGTTTTTGATATGGATCATATACATGCCTGAAAGAAAAGGAATTCCCAAGCCATCATACTTGGTGAGTTGGTGGCATACGGAAAATGAAGCAGAGTCTCCCTCTAAAATCTGCCTGGGGAGAAATGGCAGAACAACCAAAATGGAAATAAGAATTACAGACTCAGTCATTTCTTAGTTTCCTCCCTGAGATGAGAAAAAAAAAAAAAGATCTATTAGTTAAAATGCATAATGGTGGTTCAGAAGGGCTGAGTTCTGTTCCTAGCTTTGCCACAGACTTCCTCAGTGATTGTGAGCAATTCAAGTGATCAGTTTCCCTATCAGTATGATTAACATTGTAATACTTTTGTACCTCTCATGGGCTTTTAAAGTGTGGAAGACACAGAAGTAAAGAAGATGAATAATTATTCATAGGACTCATAGCTGGAAAATCTTTTTGTAGTCCAGCTTCCTCTTCCTCATTGTACAGTGTGGTTTGGGAATAATGTGGTGAAACCAGTAACAAAGGTGTTTTAAGGAAAATTAATTCTAAATGTTGCTCCAGGATAACATAATTGAATATGCAAGCTTCCCAAACCTTCTTTTAAATATTCACTGACAGCACTGAAAATATATAAATCTGCAATGCCCATTTATAATAACTCAAACCTGCTACTTGAGAACACTAGTCATATACTGGATGGTTTGACTTGGCTCATCAGGTAAATCATAAAGAAGGAAAGAAATCTCGCTACATACATATATATTTGCCATCTTCTGTGTTTGTTTTAGGTAGAAGACTTGTTAATCAAGGTTAACCTGATTTTCTTAGCAGCCTGTGTATCTTTTTGCATGTTTCAGATATTCAGATTCATAAGTTTCCGATTACTGCTAGAAATATTAAAATAGCCTAGCTAATAAACTTTTTGGATATCAGTTTCCTTTGGTTCTTAAGAAATTAGCACATTGACAACTGTTTGGAAACATGCTTAGCTTTTATGCAGATATTACTCCTAAAATCTGTATATGTAGATAGTTTTTCTATACGACCTGGTCTACGCTTAAAATTTAGATCAACATAACTATAATCCTAAATGATATAGCTATTTGGACCTACTCCTGGCATACAAGCAGGTAGGTTGATGGAAGAATGTTTCCACTGAGCTAACTACTGAGGCAGGGGAAGGTGGGTTACCTACAAAACCCTTCTGTTGCGCTAAGCTATGTCTGCACTATGCGGTTAGTGTGGCATAACTGCCGTGCTATTTCTGTGCTGCTGTAGTCCCTATAGCATAGAGAAGCTGTAAAGGAGGTTTTCAATGGTGATTACCTGAGGGATTAACAATATCAACCTGAGTTATGGGAGCCAGGTGCACACTTTCTCTTTATGAATGAGAATTTTTGCGTTAAAATGAAATGAATAACGAATTAAATTTCACTTAATTAGCCATGAATTAAAATCCATTCAGTTTATGAATTAGAAGCACAATCTTATGCTTGAAAAGTAGTTTTAATTTGTAGTACAGACTGTAGATTTGCAGGAATCATCAGAGAATAACTTAGATAATTGTGTGAATGTTTATTAAAAACAAATAAGAGCCTTGAATATCTGTATAGTTCACAGTGAAGATTTGTTGGCTCTAAGTTTGGCATGAGTATATTTGTTTATATTCAGTGATCCACTAAACTAGTGAAGAGTGATGGACTAGTTTGTCCTCTGTATGTTTCAGAGGTAGATACGAACCAATGAGAACTGATGTTTTGGGCACTCACTTCCTGGCTTTTTACTTTTTCCTCTCATGGGGTAGGGGTTTTTTGTCGTTTTTTTTTCTCTTGCTATGCTGGAGGAGGTCAGGGTGAAATTTCTCTGCCATCTTTTTCTGTTGTATATTTGAATCATTTAAGGCAACTTATTTTTTTCCAAGTGTTTACATTATCTACTGATCTTTGATGAGTTTGATGAAAGAAGTGCCCGTAATTGTGTCACACGCAAAAAATTATTTCACGTCCTTTTACCTCCTTTTTCTAATCATGTTTGAATAAGCAGAGGATTTTCACTCTGATTTTTGGGGCTTTCTTGGCTTTTTCCGGAACCATATATGCTGGAGATTATTTAAATGTCTCAGTTTAAAAAAATGTTCAGCTAACAGAGCAGTTTCCTCTGAGCAAAGGCAATTCCAACCCACAATTTGGAACAGGGTAGATATGTACTAGAGATGGCATCTTAGTTGAATCAGGCCTAATTAGCTTCTTTCAGTTGCCTGAACTATGCCCTTTTTGCTTTCCCACATAAATGACATACACCACATCCTAAAATCCAACCAATGTTTCCTCTAATTTTTTCCATCCATGTACAGAATAAATTTTTTGCATGCACCATGGCATGTGTGGATGTGCACTACCAGGAAAAACACATGCTGCCACCTGTGGGCACTCTGCTGATCAGCTGGGCAGCATTTGAATCTCTCCCTGGTGGCAGCACAAGAACTAGCTTACACGAACACTGATCACAATCATATGACTAGGAATATGTTTGATTCCATGCTGAGTATGAGTATTAAACAGAGAAACTGCTAAATCTTCTACCATACTTCAGACATTACTGATCTAGATGATGGCAATACAAATCTCTGGGACTTGGAGCAGCACATACACTACAGTTCTAATCTTGTTTACATTGATGAAGCTTAAAATAGTAGTTAATAGAATCATAGAAATGCAGGAATGGAAGGGCCCCTTGGCAGTCATCAAATCCAAGACCAAACAGACTTAGACCAGTGGTTTTTTCATAAGCAGAGCCCTGAAAATTTTCAAATAGAGTTGCAGACTCAGAGATCCTTGTACCATACCTTGAAAATCACTGGAAGATGTTTGTCTAGCATGTTCTTAAAAATCTCCAATGATATGGATTCCACAACCTGATTTGGAGGCCTGTTCCAGAGCTTAACTATCTAACTATAGTAACAACGTTTTCCTAATAGCAAACTCAAATCTGGTGCAGATTAAGCCTATTACATCTTGTTTTATCTTCAGTAGACATGGTGAACAACTCTTCTTTATAATACCTCTTATCAGTTTGAAGACTTGCTGGATCTTTTTTCCCCCCAAGACTATACATACACATTTTTTTAAACCTTTCCATACTAGACAATTAGCCCGTCATAGGACGGGATTTTCAGGTCTCTCCTCCACGTCGGTCTTCTCTCCTGAGCCTCTGGTCTCTCACACCATATCTCTTTCTCTCTCTCTCTCTCTCCTCCTCCTACGGCCTCCCCTTCTCTCTCTCAGCTCTCCTCTGCCTTCTGCCTCTCTCGCCATCTCTCTCTTTCTCTTTTCCCCCTCCTGCCTCTCACTCTCTCTCCGCTCTCCTCTGTCTCCATCAGGGATGCACGCTTGTCCATGTCCCTCCCCCTGGCATGTACATCACCATTCCACCCCCCGTCGCCTCCCGTCATGGCACTCGGCTGACTTCTGCGCTGCTCAGCTGGGCCACCACGGGGGAGCAAGCAGAGCAAGCGGCCATTTGGGCTCCCCCGCGGTGGCCTGGCTGAGCATTGCAGAAGTCAGCTGAGCGCCACAGCGGGAGTTGAAGGGGGGTGGGGCGGTGACGTACATGGCCAGGCCCCACCCTCTGGCGTGTACGTCTCTGGCCCATCCCCTTCCCCTCCCGACGGGGCACTTGGCTGACTTCTGCACCACTCAGCCAGGCCTCCACGGGGGAGCAAGCGGCGCAAGCGGCCATTTCGGCCCTGTGTTCCTCATGCAGTACGGGGGTGCTGCATGGGGAGCGCAGGGCCCAAATGGCCACTTGCGCCGCTTGCTCCCACGTGGCGGCCAGGCTGAGCGGTGCAGAAGTCAGCCAAGAGCCACGGCGTGAGGCGAAGGACGTGACTCAGGCAACAGCACTGCCCAGAGGGAACATCCAGGGAAGCAACAGCACCTCCCAGAGGGAACAGCCAGCATTTTGGCATTATAGAGTTACAGACATTGGGCTACTATATATATAATAGGTCAGGTTTTGTGAAGTTTTTGTCATTTTGTGTTCCTCTCTTCAGGATTCTCTCCAGTAATAATAATAGTTTTTGTAGATGTTCTGCACATCAGACAATGTTACAAAGTTAAGGCATAAAAGTGAAAGGCCTATTGGACTATATGAAGATGTCTTCCTCATAGTTCCTGCTGGGTGAAGAAGACACAAATGATTTGTTTTATCAGGGCTAAGGTTTCTGTGTACTTAAGTTAGTCTCCTGTGTTGTAAAAAGGATGGGAAAGTGAGGACTTTTAAAGTCTTTGTAATGTTTTGCACTTGAATTTTCCTAACTGACTTACATTTTTCTCTTCTGTAGCGCTTCCATGATCTCAGTCTTTGAGTCCCGTGTCTGATGGTGGTTTGTCTTTGGTAGTTGAATGGAAGGTCAGTGTTTTCATAACACAACTAAATTTGCCTGCCATTATGCTTTGCCCATTAGCTCCTGTAGACTATTTGATACATTTTTTAGTCTAATAGGGGGGAGAAGAACTTTGATTGCCTTTCAGTCCCTTTAAAGGGTCTTGTTTCATTTGTGTCTAGGTACATTTCCCAATGAACTTGCATTCTTGATTGGTAGTTATTGTACCCCAACTGTTTATTCAGTGGACACTGCCCAAAGGTTGAAAATCTCTCTCTCTCTCTTTTGGCAGCTTGAATTGGAAAAAAAATAGGCATTCCATTTGATATTTAAAATGTTGGCTTACAGCAGAAAGAAATGGAAAAGACATATTAGATCTTCAAGTCCATAACTAAGGCAAACTGTAGGAGTTTCCTGTTTAGCAGATTAAATATAAAACTGTAGCACCTTTTGCATCCAGTCTCTTGCTGACTGAACTAACATAAAATTTAGACAGTATAATTTAGACACTGCATTATACTATCCTCATCTGATGTTTCATGCATCTGCTTGCAGGGCTCTCAGTGGTGTATAAACAGATGTTACCAAATCACTAATGTGATGTGTGTAAAGCTGAGCATACAGATCTGCGCTGGGAAGTTTTGTACTGTTTTAAGTATAAGAGATTCTTCCTGAATATATAAAAAAAACAATTAGTCCCGTGCACCTTTAAAAACTAAGGGTATGTCTACACTATGGGATAAAGTCGAATTAACATATGCACTTTTAGCTACGTAGCTGAAGTCAGAGTAGCTTAACTCGGCTTTTGGAGCTATCTACACTTCAGGAAGTCAAAGGAAGAACACTCTTCCTTTGACTTCCCTTACTCCTCATGAAAGAAGGGTTATCGGCATTGACTGGACTGCCCCTCTCACTTTGACTTAGCTGTCTTAACTAGACTGCTAATTCGAACCTGGAAGATCGACAGCTGCATCTTCAATCTTCCTCTGTAGTATAGATGTACCCTAACAGATTTATTTGGCCATAAGCTTTCATGGGTAAAAACCACTTTGGCAGATGCATGATGAAGTGTTGTTTTCCCACGAAAACTTATGCCCAAATCAATCACACATACCTCCCACCGTCCTCAAGTATGAAGAGGGTTTTATCCACAAAAGCTGATAATCCTATATATTTTTGTTAGTTTTTAAGGTGCCACAGGACTCCTCATTGTTTTTGTAGATACAGACTAACATGGCTACCCCTCTGAGATTCCTGAATATAATCAGTAGCATTGCCAAGAGAAAATTGGAGAGAATCTAGTTATGTTGTCTTCTACAGTAGATTTACCAGACACCTTTCTGTATGATGAAAAGTTCAGGTACAGTCATTAATAGAATCTCAAAGGTTTCAAATATTGGCTAATGTCAGTGATAATCTGTCGCAATTTCCTTGGGCACTGACTCAAACAGAACAGATAAATCATTTTCTACTGTTTAATAACTATATTGTAATCCATTTTCTTCACTATGAAAATATGCTATGAACATCTCATGATTGATATGAATCCTCTAGATTGTTGGAACTGCAGGAGTATATATATGACACATACACTAAGTAGAGCAAACCCCAAAATAAATCACTAAATGTGGTAAGAAGGTAATGATAGACATACAGTAAAGCCTGTGTTATGCTGCACGCCTAGGGATTAGGGCATGCCAGTAACCTAAAAATTCTGGTTATCTGAGGGGGAGGCAGGAGCCGTGTGGGACCTACTGGGGGGCATGGGAGATGTGCGGGGGCCAGGATGTGGCCTGCTGGGGGGGGGGGTGAAAGCCGGGGGATGAGGGAAGGAGATGGTGTGGGCGGGAGCTGAGGGGGGGCTGACCTGCTGGGAGTGCCAGGATTTGCGCGGGGAACCGAGATGCTTGCTGCTTGCCCTCCCCCAGGTACATGCTGCATGCTCGTCTGAGGGGTGGCCCGGCACTTAAAGGGACAGTTTCCTTTTTTTTTTCTTTCATGGCATCAGAAATTTGCCAGTTTCTAGTTTTCCGGATACTTAAGTTCCAGATAGCGCAGGTTTTACTGTATTTAGAACATGCTTTAATGAAGCCACATGACTCCATACCAAGTGGTAATGTGGACATCACCTAGGGAGACACAAAGAGGGTAACATAGAAAAACATTATGGAGAACAATAAAGTAAAAAGCCAAATCCATCGGCATGACTCACAGAAGCCTGAATAGACCAGCACAAGACCACAATAAATGTTGAGAACTGGTGGCTGCCCTTTGCACTTGCAGTTGCAGGAGAATAAAGGAAGAAGATACTATTGAGCATGTTGTCAAGCTTCATTGTTTCCATCTCTTTGGCAATTTTGTAGTCAGAATTATGCAGGATATTGTAAGTGTATAATGGCTAAGGCTGTAGTAACAATGACACTCAGTAGGATCAGCACTATCATAGTTACTGAGTGAGCTGCACCATGGAACTCTTTTTTTATTATTGAGCATACTCCTCAGTTGACAGGCTTGGCTTCTGCACATCACCCTGGGTGGAAGTATGTGGTCCAGCCACACTTTGAGTGGATAGCTTGGCTTCAGCCTGCCCGTTTTCCTTTGAGGTTTATTACTTTTTGCTCTGCATGCTGTATGTCTTAGAATGAAAGAACGCGCTTTCAAAAAAATTATTTTAAAGAAGCTGGTTTTGGGTCACTAACCAGTTACAGTCACAGGCTTCCAGAGGAAAAGGCTTACAGGTGCCAAAGTGAGTCAGCCACCCCCCCCATTTCCCAATTGTATTAACCTGGCATGCCCAGTTGCACAGTTCAGGGAGGAAGTAGGGTAGGTGTGAACCACTTTTCCAAGGCATTGATCCTGGAGAGCTTGAGGGTGAATATTGTGACAGAAGGTAGTACAGTGGAGCTCTGTGGTCTCCCTTTAAAATTGCTACTGAGCAGCCACAGCAAGACCCATCCCTTGTCAGTATGGCAGGGGATTAACAGAATGTCATACCTACAGAAAAATGCCTGTATTTCCATGGAATGAATTCTCTTCCCTATGAAAACCCACCTTTCTGCATGGCTGGGATGAGTTGTGGCTTCAAAAATCTGTGTTTCCCTCCCCCCACCAAGACCTTTCCCACAAAAGTATATAGTTTCAGGAAAACTAAGTGGAATGCCTTTTTTCAGGTATGTGTTTGTGCACTCTCTCATACACATTCACACTCTTTGGCTCCTGCAATTGGTATTTTGGAACCAATATTTATTTTATACATTCAAAATGTTTTCTCACATTTCAAAAATAGATGAAACATCACTTGCCAAGTGAAAATAAAGCAAATATAGATTTTTCTTGAATGTTAAGGGCTAAACTTTCACATTTGTCAATCTAGCTGCTCAACTTGTGCCTGTAATTTGTTTTACCCACAATTTTGCCATTGCATTCACAGTCAGGTGCAAATAATGAAAAATGGACATCTAAGTATACTCTGTGCGTTAAAGACTGTGTTTGAAACTTTTTATGGAATTATCAGTTTCAGTGCTTTTCCATGCATAACAGTGAAATGTGTATCCTTTCCTTTTTTGAAAACAGCTTAATAGCCAGCTAGATTTAGTTCCTTAATGCATAGTTGCATGGATTTTTAAGGTTGTCATAGAAAAGGGAAGTCAGACCTATGGTTGCTATACATGGACAATCACTGAAGATAATAGTGATAAAATTTAGAGATGCAGTAATTTACCACATCCATGAAAGAAAAGTCATTCCTAGTTGTCAGTATATGCAAGTGAGGAAGATTATTTTTATTTTATATTTATTATGTTTGAGGGAAGGGAAATGTCACACTTTCTGGGTGTCTGGTTGATGAGTCTTGCCCACATGCTCAGGGTTTAGCTGATCGCCATAATTGGAGTCGGGAAGGAATTTTCCTCCAGGGTAGATTGGCAGAGGCCCTGGAGGTTTTTCGCCTTCCTCTGTAGCATGGGGTACAGATCACAGCTAGAGGATTCTCTGCATCTTGGGGTCTTCAAAGTATTTGAAGGCTTCAATATCTGAGATATAAGTGAGAGGATTATTCTGGGAGGGGTGGGTGAGATTCTGTGGCCTGCACTGTGCAAGGGGTCAGACTAGATGATCATAATGGTCCCTTCTGACCTATGAGTCTATGAGTCTAAACTTTATTCTACAGTATAATATTTTTTAACTAAGATGCTAAAATTACCTTCAATCTATTACTCTGGTTGTGTTTTCACATTGCATAATCAACAAACTTTGCTATTGTAATAATATATTTGCTATATATAAAACTCAAAGTTCATGCTGCTTTTCAAGTCTTAGAAATGAAGCAGATAAACCTCTCTCTGCAGCTTTAACTCCCATACTGGCACAATTAATGCTTGTTAGTAATGTGGCGTTTAAAGATTTACAGTGAACAATAGAAGTGTAACTAAAATTACTATATGCACAAAATGTGACTGAATTAATCTTGTGCTGAAAATAAGCTCTTAGATTTCACAAGTTTTTGTAACTTTCATAAATGATTTCTTCCATTCACATTTTTCACAGTTTATTTATAATTATAATTTAAACTCATGGGTTTCTAAAATCAAAGGGTAATTCAACTTAAACAACCAAAATATTTAGCTACATGGATTTGTGTGTTTTGTATTAAGGATAGAAGAACACATTGAAGTTCCCCCAAAAGAATCTGCAATAGGCTGCAACAATTTGTGCTCTACGAATTTTTCTTCTGTTTTTCTTTTTGTTTCCCTCTTTTTCTTTCTCACTTCCAGCACTATCACTCCATTTTCCACATTCTGGTAAGCAGAATGTGAATTTAATAATGTTTGTGTTGAATTTTTCAACCTATAATTATAGAGTTAGGTCGAATTTAATCAAAGTGAGTTTTATTTAACAAAACACGTAGATGGTATCTGGTCACCTGAAGAAGTGGACTATGCCCATGAAAGCTCATGATACCAACATGTTTTGTTAGTCTATAAAGTGCTACCAGACCATTTGTTGTTTTTTCCTGTACAGACTAACGCGGCTATCCCCTGAAGCTTCTGAGTTTTATTTAACTGCATTTTGAAACCTTAGTGTTGTGTTAATTCCCCTATTTTTAACATAAAACAGAAACAAAAAGATGTGAGTAACCAAAAGGCATCTTTACATAATATTCCTTACCTAAGGAAAGCCCACCTCAAGTCTGATTATCAGTGTAATGTTTCACATTCTCTGTGTTAAGATTCCTGTGAAACACTAAATAGAAAAGATTCAGTGCTTTAAAAAAATCTCAAACCTGTTTCTAAAGGTAGTCCTAGAAAACAAATCAAGTGTAAGATTTGTAGGCTGAGCCATTTTTAATTGGATAAGCACAATTTAAGGTAGACTGTATTCTATTTCATTTTCACTCATAAAACTAAAAACTATCTGAAAATATTCTACTCAAACTTTCCAAAAACCTTCAGGGTTGAGTTGAGAAAAAGCTGTCATGTTAGGCCCTCAAACTCAACTCTCATCTGCATTCTGTTGGTTTTTCTCTGCTTTCAGCTGAGAGACGCTAGAGCTGGAGCCTGTGTCTTTCAGAAGCCAAGCTTGTTGCTTAGGTCCAAAGTCCCCTCTACCTCTCCTGAGGCTGAACTACAGTGAATTATCAGCAAAACAGTCTAGGGACAAACAGATCTTTAAGAAAAGCTTATTTAGACAATAGAGTGAAAAAAGCAGATTAAATCTAAAGTATACCATATTAAATTATTTCTGGTCTAACTCTGGGCAACATTGTGACTAGATTAGATATAGTCTTCCAGTTACAGGTTTAACTACTGTGTATCTTCAAGAAGATTTAACTAGTAACTACTCAAGCGCAAGTCATTCCATCTTCAGGTTACATCCCACTTTTGTTAGAATCACCGCCTCAGAAGCCCAGAAGCCCATTTCTAATCAATGTGTGCACTTCTGTGTCCTCCTTCTTTCTCTCATGTCTGATTTATACTCCTAGCAATCTTTGAAGTTACTTTGAAGTGTTATATATGACCCTTATATTACCATAGAAGCTGCATGTTTTCTATAGAGTCATAAATTCTATTCATATTCTGTTTATGTAGATGCAGTATCTAATCTCTGTCTCTTTGCCAATATTGGAGACATTGTATAATATGTGTAATGTAAAACGTATCTACATGCCCTGTCCAATCAAGATTTGTTTTTTTCAATTTCCTTTCAGCATTTCAAAAACTCTTTAAAGCTGCCCAGGTGTCAGCTTTCCTTTGCATCCCTCTGGGAGTGAATAAAGTGAATTTGCATGTTAATAGAACCATCTCTGCAGGGGGTCATCAACTATCTTTCTCTGAAGTATGCAGTGTAGTTGTAGCCATGTCAGTCTCAGGATATTAGAGACACAAGGTTGGTGAGGTAATTTCTCTTATTCGACCAACTTCTGTTTGTGAGAACAATGAGGAGTCCTGCAGCACCTTAGAGACTAACAGATTTATTAGGGCATATGCTTTCATGGGTATGCCCTAATAAATCTGTTAGTTTCCAAGGTGCCACAGGACTGCTCATTGGGTTAAACTCACTTCATCAGATGAATTGGAGTGGAGGTTACAGAAGCAGGAGCATATACAAGAAAAAAGTGCCACTCCTCTGAGACTTCTGTTTGTGAGAGAGACAGGCTTTCAGGTAACACAGAGTTATTCAATTCTGGGAAAGGTACTCCCAGCATCCCAGCAAAACACAAGGTGGAACAGTTGTTTAGCATAACTAGTTTCAAGGGGTAGCCGATTTAGTCTGTTACAGGAAAAAAACAACAAATGGTCTGGTAGCACTTTATAGACTAACAAACAAAACATGTAGATGGTATCATGAGCTTTCCTGGGCACAGACCACTTCTTCAGATGACCGGTCATCTATAAAGTCTATAAACTGCTACCAGACCATTTGTTGTTTTTTAGCATAAGTAGTTAGCACATATTGTCAGCCATAAAGCCATACTCATTGTCTATCTTAATTTTAAAGTGATTAAATTTTAATTCCCTGTATACTGTTAAACAAAATAAGTTTTATCAACAGTCAGAATCCGCCCCATAATGCAAGCATGGAGAAATGTCAGCGCCAGGAGTTTAAAAAGATTATAATATTGAATGGAACTCAGCCATAACTATTGCTTCCATTGCCACAGAATCTATTATTATGTGTAACTTTATTCTTAACAAATAATGCACCAGCAGGTTTTGCTTACTTTACAAAAAGAAACACACACACACTCTCGTTCTCTCTCTTTAAAAATGTGCCATTTACTGGCTTGAGGAAATGTGGGTTTGTTTTAGTGGATTCTGCAATACAGAATAATACTTATTCTTTCTGAAACCAAAACTGGCTTAAAATCAGTCTTTTCTCTTGTGAAATTGGAATTTAAATTCCAAAGTTAATTTTAAAAATTGTTCTAAGCCTAAAGCAAAGTTGCCAGTGTTCATTTATTAAATAGATTTTCATTATTGAAGGCAATGCTGTGTTCAGCAGGATGTTAATGCATTGTTAGAATCAAATTTCATACAGGTCAGCCTAACCAAGGACAGGTCAGAAGATATCAGCTATTTAAGATGATATATAATGTACTCCAAGCTTTTTAAAAATAGTCCTTTATTTTCTGAATTGTTGGCTGATATTTATCTTTCCTGAACAACCTATTTCTATTTTCAAAGTATACCAGAAGCAAATAGTAAAATGTATATATATTTTTAAAAACCCTGTGGTTAGCATGCACATGCCCAAATATTATTATGATGAGTATAGTATAAGAACCTGTATATAGAGCCCTGCAAGTCCATGTACCATTTTTGCAGATTGTGGATCAGATTCAGATACAAATTTTGTATTTACAGAGGCTCTACCTATATAGTTGGGTGGAATAGACACAAATTATTGTGATAATGAAGGTGATAGTATTTATAATGCAGTTCACTGGGTAGTTTTGCAGAAGCAACATGATAGCTGCTTTAAAATTTTTAGTACTTGTAAGTTTTAAAGTGCCATATTTTATGTGAGTGATTACTATTGTTCTCACTTAACATTTATATAATAGTACTCTCTGACCACCAGTCAGGATCAGAGCCAAGAAGATGAACAGTACAATCACATAAGAAGATATAGTAACTGTTTCAGAGCTTACTGTCTTAAAAAATAAATGAATACAAATATCAAAGAAGGATGATAGTGTTAACCAAAGTTTTCTGAACCTAGAACTCTTGATAACTTTTACTCTTTTGAAGTGGTGTCAGGAAATAAAGTAAGGGGCCCAGCATATCCATCTAATAAGTGGTTGGCATAAACAGTATAAACAAGAGTATCTTCACTTAAAGGTTTTACTGTATGTAGTATCCACAACATAAACACACAAGTAACAGGTTTAAAGCACCCCAAATCAATACTTACCTAAAGGTCTGGAGTAGTGTTCTGGTGTTCAGTGACAGTTTTCCAATGATCACCTGCTGGGGGTCTTGAGACACCTCCATGAAGAGTCCACCTAATTCAGACCTTTTTCCACTTTTTGTACATTGTTAATGTTACATAGATTGCCAATCAACCCCCCCCCCCCAAAAAAAGGGGGGGGAGGGGGGAGATCAACAAGAAGTTTCCAGCCCTTAGTTGAATAGATGTGGTTTTGCAAGAGTTCACAGTGTTATGGGCACTGACACACACCAGAAGTCAAATATAAATACACTTCCTCCTGTTTTTCAAAGCTGCATATTTCAGCAGTTCAAAAGAAGCAAAACAGAATGGTACAGTTCATGCTTACTTCTTGTGGTTATGCTTCCTCCCTTTGTGGTCTGCCTAGTTATGGTAAGGTTGTGGTAAAGGCCTACTAGCTTTGCTAGTTGTGACAATTAATGTAACAATTGACATTCCAATTACTTGCAGTGGCCTAAGCATTTTGTTCAGCTGTCAAAATCTCTCCCTACAGTACAATTAAATATATACATTTTATGTACATATGTACATTTGATATTTTTTAAAATTATAATTTGTTCTATCTATCCTGTCTCTCAGATTGTTGCGATACCAAACCTGTATCTTCTGAGGATCTGATCCATAATTTTTCTGAGGCTGAACCATTTCTGATTTGCATGTTGAAATGATACATAGCTTTTACAAAGACATATATATATTGGTCCCAAAGAGGCATTCCAATTAATTTTTTAAATGTACTTTAAGTTTAACTTTTTAAATACAGCTGTTACATACATGCATGGGGAAGAGCACTAGCTTCACAAAATTCCCTTTAATGCCAAATGTTCCTTCAGTGTAGAATAAAACCCTTATATAGTCAGAAAGAATGAAAAAAAATATTGTGAGCTGTTTGGACTGGGAAAACTATTAAGTATGTAAACACTTCTTGGTCAGCAGGCTTGTTTGGCATTGGAGCTGGCTGGCATTTTGGAGCCCCAGATTAAAGAATAATCTCTATACTGTTGCCTGTCATATTTAAAGGTTTTGTGGAAATGATAGATTTGATGAGAATTGCTAGCCATACTAGTCTCTTGGCAGACACTCTGCCAGCTGTTTGTGGATTATTACTAACTTCCTGCATGGAAGCCATAGATAAGATGCCTTCATGGCAAATAAATATGAGTAGGCAATCGTGTAAAAACAGAGGTAAATGGTAGGCTCTAGAACGAAGATAGTCAACTGAGGATTTCGATCAAAACTAGCTTTAATCATGAGGCTGGGAAAACTGGAAAGAGTTATTAACTAGATGCCAGTGCAAGGCAGTGCAAAATAAGGAGATAAATCTGATGTTTTGAACATTGCCACTGTTCCACTTACTGTACAATGCCTTATGTTGTGTATATATGTTACTCTGTAATGCCATTTTATATTTTTGACCAATTATTTTAAAATATTATTAGTTTCCGGGCTTGACAAAAGGGCATATTTAAAATGCCGCCCATCATGAGTGGTTTTATGTAATTTGCTATTATTCTGGAAACTTGGTGCCAGATTCTGCTACTATTATGCACAGTTCATAGTGCCTTACTGTACAAGTTTGGCCCACTTGTTTCAGTGGGACTATTCATGGAATCAGGTACAATTAAGCATTTCCCATGGGTGCTCCACCTCTGGTCTGCCCTGAAGCTCCAACCCTTCTCACTGTCCCCACTCCATTCCCTCCCTGAGATCTCTCCTGCCTGCAACTTACTCTTCTGCACCTGCCCTCAGACTCCTCCCTGTGCCACTAAACAGCTATTTGGCGGGGGGCTCTGTTCAGCTGTTTGGCAATACCCCTGATTAGCTGATTGTGAGTGCCTCCAAACAGCTAATTGGTGGCACCACCCAACAGTCTGGCTGATGAGTGCTGAGCAGCTACTATTTTTTTCTATGGGTGTCCCAGCCAAAGAGCACCCCCAAAGTCAGCACCTATGTAACTCATCAAGAAAAGGTAGCACAGAATGTGTCATTTTACCGAGAAGTACTTTGCTACTATGGCCCTCTCCAAAAATCTATTAAATTATACTATAAATGTGGTGACAAATTGGAATGAAAACATATATTCTATATTAGAAATCGCTAATTGTGGTATTATAAAATTGCCAATTGCAAAACATAGTTCATATGATGTGACTGAAGCATCTTATTCATTAAACTCTGACAATACATAGCTAGATATCGCAGCAATTAATTTTCTTATTTTTTTAACAAACAAGTGTGTATAATAGAAAAATATTAGTCTCAAGAGAAAGGTTATTGTTTTCTGTCAGAAGCAGCTACATAATTATAATTTAGAGGCGTAGATAGATCTCAAAATAGACAAAGAAATAACTAAGAATTTTATTTGAACAAAAAATCACACAAGCTCTACAGGAGTATCAGTATTAAATATCTTTTTCAGTACCTTAACTAAACTCTTCTCTGTCCTTTTGCTAAGTGATCTATCTGTCTTAATATTTTTCCTATGTCTAAGTTCCTGTCTCTTAATGGCATCCTAATGCATTCTGAATTGACACATTTCACATCATTTAAACTCTGCTTACCTGTTTATCATGCACAGGTCATACTTCAATAAGTGAAAGTCATTTCAAGGATCCTTTTGCTATTTGTCTAATTCTCTGTTGCTATACTATAAATAAATTATTACTATTCTGGTCAGTCATTTTACAGTTTTGATAAACAATGTGCTCCATCCGTCCCCCAGTTCCCACATGCATAGCAAAGTTTTGAATGTGTTTTTTTTTGTCCTGCTATTCTGTTTGTCAGCTTAACATGATATTAAAAATTGGAAACTAAATTGTTTTTGTACAGCTGTTGGTGGCTTTATAAGAAATGCAAAGATGACCTGGTTAGTGTGGAATCTAAGACAGTTGGAATATCAAGTCAATGCTTACTGAGGCTAGGATTATATGTCATTCAGTCTTGTCAAAAATTCTATGAATATTCAATGAGGATTTTAATGTATTGTCATCAGGGAAGCAATTTCTATAGAGTCATATTAAACATGTTGTCATCTCTTCTGTCTAAATACATTGTTTTGTCCATGAAGTGACCTTAGGCAATTTTAAAGTGGTCTCATTTTTTTCTATTTGTCATACACCAAATACATTAATTTTACCTAATAGGAATAAAATCTAATAGGGGACCTAATTCACACATATAGGGTGAAGCAGAGTTCTTATAAATAATCAGGATACAATACACATATAATCAGCATTTGTCTTTGTGGTGTATGTGAAAACAAAAGATCTAAGATACAGTTTGGTAGTGTAGTAGTTGTATTAGTAAAGCTTCTTAGTAAAAGTTATTATCCGGGTGGTGTCTATTGATTTGGCTTCACATACTCATTGAAGATACTGGTGCTTGCACATCTAAATAATCATGACTACTTGTTTTGTAAATGTGTGTTTGTGTTCTTCCGCTTTCTCTGTCTATTCCAGCTTCTAATTTGCATAGTTCGGGATACACCTATTTACTTGTGAATTGATTATCCTGAAAAAAATGATTATACATCAGGCAGAGTATGTATAGAGAAGTTTATTTTACCACAAACACTAATTTTCTTGAATTGACAAATGTTATGACTATACAAGTTATCGGCCTCTATAGCTCAGAATGCCAAGATTATTTTTAAGGGAAAAAAACCAGTATATACAATGAATGGTGATTTTTTTCGCAGTAGAGAATAATAGAACACTCAAACTGGAAGGGACCTCAGGAGGTCATCGAGTCCAGTCCCCTGCCCTCACGGCAGGACCCAGTACCATCTAGACCATCCCTGATAGATGTCTATCTCACCTGCTCTTAAATATCTCCACAGATGGGAGATTCCACAACCTCCCTAGGCAATTTATTCCAGTGTTTAACCACCCTGACAGTTAGGAAGTTTTTCCTAATATCCAACCTAAATCTCCCATGCTGCAGTTTGAGCCCATTGCTTCTTGTCCTATCCTCAGAGGCCAAGGAGAACAATTTTTCTCCCTCCTCCTTGTGACACCCTTTTAGATACCTGAAAAGGCTATCATGTCCCTTCTAAGTCATCTTTCCATACTAAACAAGCCCAATTATTTCAGTCTTCCTTCATAGGTCATATTCTCTAGACCTATAATCATTCTTGTTGCTCTTCTCTGGACCTTCTCCAATTTCTCCACATCTTTCTTGAAATGTGGTGCCCAGAACTGGACACAATACTCCAACTGAGGCCTAATCAACGCAGAATAGGGCGGAAGAACGACTTCTCGTGTCTTGCTCACAACACTCCTGTTAATACATCCCAGAATCATGTTTGCTTTTTTTTGAAACAGCATCACACTGTTGACTGATATTTAACTTGTGGTCCACTGACCTCTAGGTCCCTTTTTGCAGTACTACTTCCTAGACAGTCACTTCCCATTCTGTATGTGTGAAACTGATTGTTCTTCCTAAGTGGAATACTTTGCATTTGTCCTTATTAAACTTCATCCTAATTATCTCAGACTATTTCTCCAGTTTTTCCAGATCATTGTGAATTACGACCCTATTCTCCCAGCAAAGCAGTTGCAACCCCTCCCAGCTTGGTACCGTCTGCAAACTTAATAAGCATACTCTCTATGCCAATATCTAAATTGTTGATGAAGATATTGAACGGAACCGGTCCCAAAACAGACCCCCTGTGGAACCCTATTTGTTATGCCCTTCCAGCAGGATTGTGAACCATTAATATCTACTCTCTAAGAATGGTTATCCAGCCAGTTATGCACCCACCTTATAGTAGTCCCATCTAAGTTGTATTTGCCAAGATACCTGAAATGACCATTATTGATAAGGTCATTACAGACCTTATCAAATGGCTTACTAAAGTCTAGGTATACGACATCCACCACTTCACCCTTATCCACAAAACTCACCTATCAAAGAAAGCTATCAGATTGATTTGACATGTTTTGTTCTTTAAAAATCCATGCTGGCTGTTACCTATCACCTTATTATCTTCCAGATGTTTGCAGATGAATTCCTTAATTACTTGCTTCATTATCTTTCTTGGCACAGAAGTTAAATTTACTGGTCTGTAGTTCCCTGGGTTGTTCTTATTTCCCTTTTTATAGATTGGCACTATATTTGCCCTTTTCCAGTCTTCTGGAATTTCTTCCAACTTCCATGATTTTTCAAAGATGATAGCTAAAGGCTCAGATACCTCCTCTATCAGATCCTTGAGTATTCTAGGATGCGTTTCATCAGGCCCTAGTGACTTTTTAGACATTTAACTTTTTAAAGTGATTTTAATTTGGGTTTTTTTTCATTTCATCTTCTGAAACTATCCCATTCCCACTAGCATTTACTATGTTAGGCATTCCTTCATCAAATTTCTTGATGAAGACCGAAACAAAGAAGTCATTAAGCACCTCTGCCATTTCCAAGTTTCCTGTTGTTTCGCCCTCCTCGCTGAGCAATGGGCCTACCCTTCCTTGGTCATCTTCTTGCTTCTAATATATTGATAGAAAGTCTTCTTGTCACCCTTTGTATCTGTAGCAAGTTTGAGCTCATTTTGTGCCTTTGTCTTTCTCATCTTGCCCCTTATATCTTATATACCAGTCTTCTTTCTGTAATAAGAAATAAGTATATCTATTAAGTAGAAATGAAGTTTTTTTTCTAGAATGAGCTCTTTCAGACTGTGTACTGATCGTGTTTTGTAATTGAATTGTGGGCAAGAGGCTTGTTTGTCATAGAAATCATTTGAGTTGAGTTGGGGAAACAACAGAGTTTGTCAGAACAGAATAAGGTGACCAAATATCTCTCGTGAAATATTTCAAGAATGGAAAAAATATTTTAAATTCATTAAAAGAACTAATCAATATGGAATGATAAATACTTTTACAATGATTTTATAGTGGACTGTCTATTATCTCAGGCCAATAGCTCTATTGGCTAGTGAAGAATGCAGTGAAAGTTACACAGCATTAAGATTTACATCCTGGCCAAGGTTTTTAATGAAGAATAGTAAATTTAGGTGCCTCCATTTTTGGGTGTGTAATTTGGGACAACTTAAAGCAATGGTGTCCCACAGGCCACATACAACCCACATTGACTGTCCTTGGGCATCGTCTCCCACATGCTGGCTGCTGCTTCCCACAGCTCCCATTGGCCAGGATTGGTGAACCACAGCCACTGAAAGCTGCAGGTATGCTGTATGTGGATGGTCAATGTCAGCAAAATGACTTGTGATCCAAAATCAAATTACCCTGCTGGGCCACCGGTTGCTGACCACAGACTTAAAAAGACATGGTTTTCAGAGGATGAGTACTCAGCACTTTTTGATAAACAGGCCTTTTAAGATATCTCAAGTTGGACACTCAAAATCACGAGTCACTTTTTCAGAAATGTAAATGATCATCCTGTTACTATATATGCCTATCCATCCATGTACCTAAGGCATACTAAACTCTCCTTTTTGTGCAAGATGGCATTCACTCCTTTGAGTTCTGCAACTGGACTTGAGAAAACTGACCTTAATCCTCACTCGCATTATTCTTCCTTTCATATAGGTGCTTTAATTAGCCACTTTGCACAAGATTACCCACCTAAATTCATAGCTAAACAGGCATAGATAGTAACTCTCTATTACATCATATCCTTTTGCATGACATAGCTCAGATAGCCACTTAACTTTAAAAATAAAAAAGAATGGCAGTATGAAGCTTATTTTAAGAGACACTATTACATAGTATTTTATTTATGACATGTGAGTGATAGAAAACATACTTTTTGCCTGAAATCAGCAAGCAGGAAAACTTGCTTTAAATGTAATTATGCTTTCTGTGCTGTTTTGGTTATTTTCTTAAAGAAAGTTTCATTCTAATTGGTTAATGTAACTCTTAGAAGATATTAATTTGTTTATTTACAACTAGCCTTTACAGCAAATTTGCACTTCTTTTTATCATCCACAAGAATACACTGTAACCATGCACATTTATTATCCAGTTATGTTGCTTAATATATATTTATTCATATTCTTAATCTTTACAATGTTTACAAAATGGCAAATGATGTATTTCTTATATACTAGACAGTAGTCAATCTTCACTCATGATTTGTGTCAAGCTGTACTTGAATAGGAATTGGAATTCAATTAAAATACACAAAGTAAGGACTTTTATTGCTTATTAATTGATTAATACTCTCTTTTTCCCCACATCTCTATTGTTGAAATTTACACTAGAACCGCTACTCTGAAGTATGTTAGATGGCTCTGTTGAATAGACTGCAAAAGTGAAATCAAAAGGGTATTTGATAAACTGAGACACAAAGTAATTAAAGCAAAAGAGTGCTCATGCACTAGTGAAGAGCAATAGTATTTTAGCAAGTCAATAACAGAAAGACACTAATGTATATTAAGTAGCATAGGAATGAATTTATCATACGTTCTACTCATTTTTCACTAGGTTTTGCTTCTTGCATGGAAAAGATATTTTTGTTCCTGGGTCTTGTGGAGTGTGCTTGATTTTGTACTCAGTGCACTAAGAAACGTCCATTAGTGTCTAGCTGGCCCAATTACACTCTTAATTTTGTTCCTGTTTGGGTGGCTGCTTAGCCAGTTGATTCTTCTTTGTCCATTTTCTGCTCTGAGGAAGTGTTTTTTTCCCCTCATTATTTTCTATTTCCCTCAATTCACTGGAGGAAGCATGGTCTGATGGTTAGACTACAAGTCTGGAACTTCTGAGACTCCAGGTCTGATTCCCTGTTCTACTGCAGATTTCCAGTGTGACCTTGGGCAAGTCTTTGAGTTTCTTTTGGCTTCTGTTCCCTACCTGTAAAATGCAGGTAATTCATTCTTTCTTCAAAGGGGTAATATGATTGTAAATACATTATAGATTGCAAGGTATTCAGATATAATGGTGAATAGACAGACACAGAAAACCTTCTTAATGGCCAAGTGGGATGGCCTTAATTTTAACAATTGTGCATCTTCAATTAATAATGGAGAAAAGGTCTGTATATATTGCATATATATTCGTGGTTTAATTCTGACCCTATTGAAGTCAGCAAGAAGAACACCTCAACTGATTTCAAAAGAGTCAGGATTTCACCGTCAGGATTTTTATTATTTGACATAACAAATTAATACGGCAGTGTGCTGAGTGCTGTACAAATACATACTGTGCATTTTCTCTGGTTATTCACTATAATGCTCCCTGCAGTGTGTCATGTTATCTTATCTGTATATTATCTTTTCAATAATCGTAACTAGAGCCTTGCAACCTGACCTGAATGCAAAGGGAGCCCACCACAAGATTTGGTTCAAGCTTGATCTGGAAACAACCCAACACTCTTAGGTTGACTGCAGTGGGGACTGCATTCTCTGTATTTGCCAGCTGCTGTTGCCTCATTGTTTTGTATGCAGTGGGTTCAAAGACAGTACAACTCAAGGGCATCTCATTCCACAACATAGCAAGACAGCAGCAGTGGGCAGGAGTGGGACATGCAATTGCCACTGCATCAACCAGTCAGGCAAGAGGCTATCAGAGATTGATTGTGACCACAGGGAAAAGGGAGTGAAAAACCCTGTCCGGCCATGCTCCAGTGATGAGAGATCAATGACTGAGTTTGGGGGGGAAATCTTGGCTTCAAGTTGGATTGAGTCTAAAAATTACTCAATTTTTGGGCTCATGTTGGATTTAGACTGGATATTGGCTAGTTGAGTTCAGGTTGGAATTTAAAATTAAACCTGAGCAGTCTTCTATCCTTAATTTCAAAAAAACAAAACAAAACAAAACAAAAACCACTACTCCACTGTGGTTTGTGTAATTTTATTAGTACTGATTTGTAAATGAAAACTATAATATGTCTTATACCTGGTAGATTATATCTTTCTTTCTTCAGGCTGTGGAGAATACTGTATTCTAGCATTTGTTATTACATTTAAAAAGCATACACTATAGCACATTCATTATATACAACATATATTATGGAAATGGAACTCATTTTTGTCATGTGATGATCTGATGGCATGAGAAGGAATGTAAAACCCTGTGTTTCTGACCATAAGCTGACCTCTGTCTGTATAGGAAGTTCATTCTAGTCTATTGACCTACCCATTCCAACAGAGGTCAGCTTATGGCTAAGTGCACTTTCCTCTGAAGCAGTTGGTCACTGTCAGGGACAGGCTACTGGACTAGATGGTCCATTGATTTGATCCGTATGATAGTTTTGAGCTATGGAAGATGCAATAGAAAAAATCCTCAAGCGGTGTAAATTAGCTTAGTTCTATTGACATTAGAGACATTTGGAAAATGTACATCAGTTCATGATCTGTCAGGCCTAGAATATTTTAGTCTCTTAGGGTGTGTCTAGACTACATGTTTTTTTTTTTAAAAAGTGGCCTTTTTTCAAAAAAACCTTCCCCTGCGTCTACACTGCTGCTGCGATCTTTTGGAAGTAAATTGAAAGAACGCAACAGTTTATTCGACCGCAGAAAATCTCATTTTGCGAGGAAGAACGCCTTTTTTCAAAAGTGCTCTTTCAAAAAACGGCGCTATGTAATGCAATGCAGACTGCCTGGGTGCTCTCTTATGAAAAAGCGGCTTGCTTTTTCAAAAGTACTGGTTGTAGTCTAGACTCTCTTTTTTGAAAGAGACTTTTTTGAAAGTATCTTTCAAAAAAGCCTCTTTTAAAAGAGACTTTCAGGCTAGACGTAGCCTTAGAAGAGGATGGTCATGTTGCTTTATGTTGGTTTACACTGACCCCTGTTCTCTAAAGAAACCTGAATTCTCCTTAGCACAAGGAAATCTTAGACCTGGTATATCCTTGAAAGTTACTCCAATATAGTCGTGTCAGGCTGTGCTTTCTTTACCGGTTTAAAGGCAATTATATCCTGCTGTAACTAGGGTGACCATATGTCCCATTTTGGTCAGAACAGCTCCCTTTTCAAAACCTGTCCCTGAGGTCAAATTTTGTTTTTTTTTTTGTTTTTTTGTTTTTTGTTTTTTTAAGCAAAACTGAACACTTTTCCCAGCAAATGGGACAAATACCCAGTTTTGCCCCAAAATTGGGACACCCCAACCCTCAGAGGGCACAAAGGAACATTGGAGAGGGTGAGCAGTGATGTTTGGTGGTGGACAGGAGGCTGGCCGATGTGTCCATGCTATGTCTTGCTCTTCCAATCAGGGAGCAATAGGGTGTCACATGCTCACTCTGCAGCCCAATCAGAGGGCTGCATGTTCAGGGCTCTAATTCAAACTCCCCTCTAGCCAGGCCATGGAGCAGTAACTCATGGACCCTACTAGGCAAACCGGTTGGTAAGTACTTAACTGGGTCCTACAGGATCCACTTGTATCAGAGCACCAAACATGGCATGGCTCTTCCTACAGCCACTGGAGCAGTACCTGGAGCCCCCACACCTGGCCTCATGCCCTCTCAACCCTCCATACTTCAGGGCTGATCTCTAGAGCCCTCTCCTGGCCCTAGTTCTTCAAATGGCTTTTTTCTCTCTTGAAGTCAGCTATTTCTGCAACATCTGTTAACACTGCCATCTGTTATCCAGAGTCACCTTCCTGCACTTCTGCTATCCCAGTCCCAAAATGGGCATCACACTGCTAACTGGACCATCGTCCAATAGCTTCACCTCCTGGTTCTGAGCCCAAAATTACTGTCACAGTCACATCATGTGCTTTCTACTCACACACTGCTTTGCTGCCCAGATCTCCGCTCAGATCCATTCTTCTTCCTCCCTGCCCCATATTTGCTACTTGGCTCAATTGGGAATGTGAAAGACAATGCCACGCTGCTTGGGCCAATCCCATACCGCCCATTTTCAGTTTAGGGAAATATAGCCATCTTGGGTATCCACACCCTAGGTAACCAGGAGCGTTTTGCTGGTTAACTATACTCATATAATTATGTCCGCGGTATCCTTCTAGTATAGATAAGATGTTAGTGACATGTACAGAAAAAGGAAAAGGATTTTGTAAGGGAAAATGCAAAGTTTATGAGTGTATACTTGACTGGATACCTTGCTGCCTAAACCATCTTATGAATAAGATAAGGACCTGATCCTGGTAACATCAGCAAAGTTGAGGAATCAGTTGACTTTTTCTGGTGCCAATTTCACGATTTTTCTTCTGTAGTTTAAACCAAATAAGTTGTTTTCTGGGGAGAAAATCTAGCATAGGGATGTTAAATATAAATAGTAGAAAAAAACTCTTCAAATTATCCATCAATGCCAAACCAAAAGATAAGAACATAATTAAAGTCCACATTAGCAAACTCCTCACATAAAGAAAAAGAGTAATTTAGTCTATAAAGAATTTAAGTTTGTTTAGATTCCATGTTTTCAGATTTTATACAATGTTTTAAAAGTCCTGTGGAAAAGTCAAAGCAGACTAGCACACTATTATGCCTACAAGGCTTTGGATGGAGATATATATAAACTAAGTATATATAAGACTGTCTCAGAGTATTTTGATGACTTCATATGTTTAAAAGTATTTGGTGTTATGGTCAGAATGAAGAATATTTTTCTCGTGAATACCACTGAGAAAAGAATCTCAGTATTCTGCCATTTCAGTCATCTTAGAGTACAAAAGCAATTAGTAGAGCGGCCCAGGAGAAAAAATGTTCCTGCTTCACAACTTCAGTCCGTCCATTTTTCTTTAAATATGTTCTAGATTTTGGTACTGAAAAAATTCAGATCAAAGTGTTTTATATTCTAAGCAAGGTAGATCTTATTGTTTTAATTTGGGTCTTTGGTCATATACTCAGTTGTGTTCTGGATTTAAAGCACAAAACTATTTGCAGAGTTTAAAAATGGAGGCAGAAAATAATCCAGTTTTTACTTGAAGAAATTAATTGCCATACATATCTGCAGTGTAAATGCATTATTATTCATTTTGATCTGAAGCTAATTGCCATTTCTGTGAGTTCTCAAATAAAAAGCCCCAAATAGCAAAATCCCAAACTCCAGGGAAACATTTTAAGTATGTATGTAAATGAAAATATCAGTTAAGTGGAAAGCCAAACAGGGTTTTTCCATTTACAAAAACGTGTTGTAGATACCATGAACATTTTCCCCCAACTGAATAATTATTGCAGATAAACCAAACTTGAAAAGCGTCACATATTTATGCAAGTTAGGTCTGTGGGCAAGTTCAAAATATCTAGACTGCCACTGTCATTTAACTTTTGGTCTTTGAATAAATCAGTGTTTTCAGTAAGCATCTATCCACTCCTGCCTCTTCTCCATACTCCTCCGCCCATCATACACACTTTGTGGGTATAAAAGAAATGTAGAGGAAAACAGAAACATAGACTTGATTCATTATAGATGCCTTCCTCATTATTTACAATTAGTCTTCAGAAAACCTGAATGTGCAGTATGATGCATTATCATAGTGCTTTTCTAAATCAAGCCTATTTTTCTATCTTTAGAAAAAAAGCAGCAGAAAAAGAGGGACTAATTGTGTTATTATCCTGTCATGTGCCCCATTCTGTATTCTTACCAAATAACCTAATTTTGACTGTTTTTCTCAATATACTTTCCTAGAACATTGTTCAATTTAATGTGTTTGCCTGACCTAAAAGTAGAAAATGAATAATGTAGAGGTACTCAAAGTATAAAATTATACACATCATGAAAAATATCTGTAAAATTAGTATATTAAGATTGGACAGTGTGTTTCCAGAAACTTGCTTATTTTAATCTCAAAAGGAAATCAACGATTAGTCTTGCTGATCATTTAGAAATGGATGCACTTAAGACTAAAATTAATGTTTAATTCTGACTATTTTATATTTACATGCATATGTTGTGTGTGTCTGTAGGTTTCGTCATGTATAAAATTGGTGGATGTGGATGAACTGTATAATAATAAGTCTAAGTTAACCATGTATTTTTTTAAAATATTGATTCTAAATCTGGCTCAGGGGTATCAAAATGAAGGATTAGGATTGTACCCAAAGTCTGTATCCCAGGAGCCTTTTCCTCTGATATGCTATTCTACTAGTTCAGGTAATGTAAATTCTTAAATCAATTAGAAAAGGTTGGGATTAGCAAAGTCTAAATATAGAAAAAGTTTTGCATTAATCTATGATATTCTGGAATGCCAAATACAGATATGGATGCCAATTACAGAATTTCATATCCATGCAGGGTTCTCTGGATGTGCTGTCTGGTCAGGGTAACGCAAAGAGCAAATACAGTTTTAAGCTGCTAGATCTTAAATCTCTACTGAGCATGTGCAAACAGATTTTTCCGAGGTAGAGATTCTCAGAGAAAAGGTAGCTAGAATATTTTAATGCTGCAGAACAATATATTTTTCCTTAACCTTATTCTTGAAAATATAACCTCAAATCTTTTCGCTGAAGATTTTGGAAAAAAAACAGCCTGACAGACAAATGTCATGGAAATTTATATCCCAAGAGTCAAAGTTTGGCAAAATTGTAAGCAGCAGCAAACAGGATCTTTTTTTGGGCAGTGTATGGTGACTTTAATAATAGGCAGTGCTACCACCTGCTCCTGTAATAATGAGTGTCTCTGGCCCTTATGCATGGCTTTAGGAGACAACTCACATGCTTAAAAGATACATGTGTGTTTGCAAGACTGAGGCCTTTGTGTTTGTGTGCTCTGTCCACCAGAAAGTGAAGTTGACAGTCACCTGGTGTATGGAGAGGGTTGGTACAAATGCAGGTTCAGCCCTTGAGCAAGGTGAGCAGGTGGTTGCCTTGGGCCTCACATGTTCAGGGCCCTATGCTGCCCTGCTCCTGGCTCCGCCCACCCGTCTCAGCCATGGTGCCTTGGGCCCCGCACATTATTTGGCCAGGCCTATACAAATGTACCACGTAAGACCTCAGAAGTATGCCTAAAAGGTGTTTATTTAGGCTACGTCTACACTCCGGCTTTTGCCACAAGAGCGTATGCAAATGTAGCATGAATTAGCATATCACCGTGCTTCATTTGCATAATTTATTCACGCCGATTTTGCAAAAGGGGTTTTTGCGCAAAAACAAGCAGTGTGGATGGGGTTTTTTTGTGCAAAACCACCATTTTGCACAAGATCCTTATGGCTCTTTGGATAAGACATAAGGATCTTGCGCAAAATGGGGTTTTTGCACACAAAAAACCCCGTCCGCACTGCTTGTTTTTGCGCAAAACCCCCTTGCACAAAAATAGCTTGAATAAATTATGCAAATGAAGCGTGGTGATTGCAAATGAAGCACAGATTAGCATTAGACTTGTGCGGCAAAAGCTGCAGTGTAAACGAAGCCTTAGTACTGTATATAGGGCTTGTGTATGTGGTCCATGCAGGGTGAATTTCTCAAATACAGCTTGCTTGTTTTTTTCTTTCTCTCCCTATTACTGTAATTAGTGTAACTGCTTTCCTTTATTTCAGGTAGATTTCTGTATTATACCTGATTCAAGTCGGTATTATAACATGCTCTAAAAACAGGTTTGGCTTAGGCATATTCTTATCTCTTGTATTCAGCTATCAATCTTCATAGACAAGATCATTCACCAAGAACATCAAATCTTGGACTCTTGCAACCTTTGTTCTCATTACTGCTGGCTGTGCTGTCTCAGAAGAGTGTTGCTGTCTTCATTGGTCTTATAAATGTGGTGTCTGAGGAGCCAGACTCAAAGTTATTGACCATTTTAAGGTTTCAAATAAGGGTCTTGAATTATCCTCAAAAGAATGAGTACATTAACTCTATGTTGTTGCTAAAAGAATCAGTAGCAAAATAATTAACATTCTTCACTTTAGGGCTAGAAACCTAATTTTATCTTAAGGGAAAGTTTATATGATGGAGTACAGTTTTGTGGCAACTGATAGATTTGGCCAGCGGATTTTCAGCAATAAACATAAAAACTGTTTAATTAAAATAGAGTGATATAATATTCAATCAAATCAGATGGGACAACCAGAAAATAGAATGTGTACTGGAATAAAAGCCAGCCTACCTTCAGAAGTAAGAACAAAGGTGTGGATGTCTTTATTTAAGTTTTCTTTGCAATTTGAACTAGTTGTTTAACGTTAATATCTGCTTTAGCCTACAGCTGTAAAAGCACATCAGAGACCGCTTAAATGGATGCAATAGTGTTTCAAATAACCCATGATCATATTATACTGATATCTGAATGGATATTTTTGATGTAAACCACTGAATGCAGGTGTTTGAACATGAATAACTGGAGGTTCTTTCGTTGGTAAAGCCTGACAATAAACAGAATTATTTTGCTATGGAAACCAATGCTTTTCTGTGTGAGCCTGAATTTGGTTTTCACGCTTACACTGTATAATATAGAGAAATCTGTACTAAAGAGGAGGCTACCAACGTTGTTAATATTTTATATCCACTACATTTATAGCAGTAAAAGATTTTTCTTGTGAATACCAGTGTTCAGGCCCAAAAGTATAATCTTTTAAAATTAAATACAATCGCCCCCCTTCCCCCAATCATTATGTGTTTGCTGCTAAGTTTCTAAAGTTTTAAAGACACCAGTTCAGGCTCCAGAGTCATTGGCTAAGCACCTGAAACCAGAGTTTGTTTCAGTGTTAAATGAGTGTTTTACAGTAGAAGCTTCTTCTGCAAGTGGATAGAATATTTTCTTTATTTCTGTTTATTCATCTAGCTTAGTGCAATGACCTTTTCATTGAAAGTTAAGAAACCATTTGGGAACTGAAATGGCAGAGGATGAAATCTACCAGTTCTAAAATCATAAAAGACAAAGTGATAAAAAACCATCAGTTCAATCTACTAACCAATGTTAATACTTCCTTTGTTTAATAAGTCAGTTAATTTAAATCCAAAACATTTTTGATAAACTTTTTTGCTTATGTATCTCATACCTTTAAGTAATTTCTCTATTTGATAAAATAAAACAACAATTCAGTTTTTATACATTTTAAATTGAATTTCCATCTAAATATAGCTTGACATAAATAAAAAGTGACAAGTTAATCATCTTGTAAAAAAACCCTACATCACTGATCATTTTCTAATATAATAAACGTATATAAATTTAGGCTGAGTTATATATATCCTCATGGCTAGCAAAAAGAAGCAACAAAGTTAGTGTGCAGTTTATATTTAATTATACTCGTGTTTTCATAGTTACAAATGAACATGAGAATTAACCTTTCTTTCGGAAAACAAATGAAAAATACAAGTGTAAAACATGACTAAAATCGCTGAGGCTATCTCTAGATCGCAGGCTACTTTCAGAAGAACCTTTTTTCAGAAGAGATCTTCCAAAAGAGAGTGTCCACAGCGCATCAGAAAAGCTATCTGCTTTTTCGAAAGATAGCGTCCATTCATTGTGGATGCTATTTCACATTTAAGCTGTGATTACTATGGATGGAGTCGCCACCAGGGCACCTGTGCCTTTTCCTCTTTCCTCTTCTTTCGAAAAAACTCCCTCTTCCCCATCCTCAAACACCTTTTTCCGAAATAGCTCTTTCTGAAAAAGGCTTCTTCCTAATAGAAAGAAGATTACCAATGCCAGAAAAAAACCCTCTGTTTTTTCATTTTACTTTCAGAAAAACAAGATTGCAATGTTGACGTAACTCAGGTTTTGTCGGAAAAATGTCCGTTTTTCTGACAAAACTCTGTAGTGTAGACATACCCTGATTTAAATCATGAGTACAATGGGTGATTTAAATCTCTCTAATTTAAATCATTGTACCTTGCTTGTGCTGAATCTGATATGGATGAATAGTCTCAGTGATTTCCGTTGAACTACCCATGTGTAAGCTTAGGTATGACATAAGTGTTTGAAGAGTTGGCCTTTGAAACCAGAGGCAATGAGTGTTTAATAAAATAAAGGAAGAGGAGGAGAAGGAAGACAAGCATAACAGCACATTTTTATATAGACTAGTTTGCAGGTCCTGAGTAAAAATAGACGGTTTAACTAATGTTGGCTTTTTACTTATTAAAGATCCATTGAATGTTTTAATGTTACATCAATTTGATAATGTATGATAGTTGCCAATACTGTAATGAGCTCAGTAGATGATTAATTCTATTATAGCCTTATGACATTATGTAGACATTTATGCAGAAAATTATGAATTTATATTACAAAGTTAGCCTGAAATAATGTCCATTTTTATTCATTTATTTATTTTGTTTGAAAAATGTAAAATGGAAGATTAGCAATTTCAGGGGTTGGCTAAACTAACTGGAATAAGGAAAGCTAACAATATTTAGCTAACAATATTTCAGAGTTCAGCTGTCCATTATTAACTGAAAGTATGGTAATGTGGCATTATAAAGTAGTTATATGTCTTGAAGAGGAATTTAGTTTCATGCATCTTTGAGCAAAGTTCCAGGTTGTCTGTGCCTTTAGGATATTTTTGTAGCCCTAAACAAAATGGTAGAAAATGCCACTCTAGACTACTAGGATATGTCTGTGCAGCTGTGCAAAAAGAGATAATGGCGTATTCAGCTTTTGGCTAAGATTCAGTACTTTTCATCTGTCTTCTGAGGTTGAAACAACAATGCAGAGCAACACTGGGAAAATATTATTCTGCTACAGTGATGGTAGCATTAAAATGCATAGAATAATATTTTAATAATCCCTCTTATAGCAAAAGAATTAATATGCCTCTTACTTGTATTAAAATAGGCAATTATCTATTGGTGTGCTTGTTTTAGAGGCTTTTTCCTTTCTTTTCGGGAACAATATATCCTGCCTAGAGTGCTAAGATATTAAAAATTTGTCACAAATACAAACTTAAAATTCCATTCCCTTTTAAGAAGGGTAGATGTTATGTGCCAGTCATTTATCAAACAAAAAACTATGTCCTCATTAATTTACTCCTGGTGGCATCTAACCCCACCCCCCAAAACAGTTAAGTTACCATTGTCCTGGTAACAGTAATTGTACCATAAATACCTGAAACTTACTTGTTACAAAAATTACATTGAATGTTGTGCTATGGTATGTATAATGGTAGAAGAAATCTCAAGTTATGGTAGTATAAGGTCTATCCTTGAGCAGAATAATTATTGGATAAGTCTTACACCCTGAGAGTACTTCTACACAGCAGCATTATTTCAGAATAACTGACTTTATTCCAAAATAACAAAGAGCGTGTCTATACTACAAGCCTTTATTTCAAAATAATGGTGGGTTGGAGGACTTCTGACTCTGACTCCTGGTAACCCTCATTTCACAAAGAGTAAGGGAAGTCAAAGGAAGAGTGTTCTTCCTTCAACTTCTTGCTGTGTAGACAGCACCGAAAGCTGAATTAAGCTATTTTGACTTAACTTATGCAATTGATGTAGCTCAAGTTGCGTAGCTTAATTCGACTTTAGTCCTGCTGTGTAGATGTACTCTAAGTGTCTAGGAGTCCCCCATCCAAGAGCACAGAAGGCAAGGTAAACCCAACCTTCCTTCAGTTCTTATTGCTTGATTGGAAGGGGCAGAACCTTGGCAGTGTCAGAATTTCTTGCTTCTGTGCAATCTCCTTTTCTTGTGTAAATAATAGTAAATAGCTTTTGATAGTGGCTTAATTGCTAATTAGTCTTTAGTCACAGTGTGCTTTATAGTGTTTCCTTTTTTATTTATTTTGGTGAGGCTTTCCTGCTGGCAGATTGATCTCTTATCGCAGAACACAAGTCTGCTGGGTTTCAAAACTGGTTTTGTGTGGCAGCGATGCCCTTGGATGATGTGCACTTGTACTGTTTCTTGTGCCTTAGTGAGAGGCACATTCACAAAAAGCAAGAGAGACTCCTTTAAAGTTGTTTTTTGCTGAAGACATCAGTCATGTTCCTGTCAGCTTGGCTATTTGAGGGTCCTGTCTCTGAATAATCCAGTATAATTTCTGAAGTCAGGGGTTGAAAGGGCCACTGTTTCTCTCAGGTAGATAGAGCTACATCATCCTTTTTGGGTACTAACTGTGAGAAAAATTCTCTTACTCTGACACTCAGGGCCCAAGGCCTTTTTTCCCCTCGTTACCAGTACCAACTCATCCAGAGCTTCATGTATCCTCTATTACCAATGTTGTCAGTACCAGTGCCTTCCATTCATCTGCCTGTGGTTTCCACACTGTTGGTACCAAGAGCCTTTATGGTGCTGGTAAATTTCATTGTGTGGTACCAAAGCCACCTCTGTCACTAGTGGCAAAGTTCCACCTACTGTATCTCCAGCTCAGAACCAAACTCATCATTGTTATAGTTAGAGCTCACACTGAGCTTTTACCTGGCTCTCCAGGTAGAACTGCTCCCCCAGAAGAGGAGGAGTATTCTTTCTTGTCCTAGGGTACGTCTAGACAGCGGGGCTATTTTGGGATACTGGAGATCTCCCAAAATAGCTACCCCATATCTTTTAAATGCACCTGTTATTTAATAACAGGCGCACTATTTCAGCATTCCTGTATCCCTTGTTCCACGAGGGTGAAGGGATGTGTCAAAATAGCAAATATACACCAAATTTCAAAATAAGCTATTTTGAAATACAATCAAAATAAGATATGCAATTTGTGTATTTTATTTTGAGTTTAGGGTGCTGTGTAGATGCACTCCTAATGACAGAGGGATCACCAACACATTCCCCAGTGTTTGATCCCTATCTTTCTGAGAAGGTGTTTACTCTGGGGAACACTGATACTACCTTAGACATCAGAGATATAAAAAAAGGACACTGACACCAAACCTGATTTCTTTTCCATCAACATGTGATCTACAGAGATGTAGACTATGTTTATCTTCATTAGAAAGGACTCTAGTAGACATATATACCCTAACAAATTAAAGAAATTTACTACGTGGACCAAGCAACATCTGTTATCTCCAATTGATGTTTAGATACCTGATGTACTGAAGATTACTTGTTCTTAAAGAATTCAGAATCAAACACCTTGAACTAGCTAGAACTCTGAGAAGCCTTATGCAGGTGTATTCTCCAATTGGAAAGCCTCCTACTTCTTGCAATGTCAGCCTAGTGCTGACTTGGTGGGTCTGCCCTTTGAGCCCATAACTGTGTGTTTCCTTTTCCATCTATCCATCAAAACAGCCTTTTAGGTAGCAACAGTATCTGCTAGAAAGGTGAGGAAAAATGCAAGCACTCACACTGTGAGCTCCATAAACTGTATTTCATAGAAGTTGTGATGTTGACAACTCATCCTAAATTGTTGCCAAAAGTAGATTCTAGCTTCCAACTTGACCAAATAATACACTTGCCTGTTTTCTTTCCCAAATAATACTCCATCGGAGGTGAAACTAAATTTCACACCTTCCATGTGTTTAGGATGCTATCCTTCTGTCCTGATAGAAAGGAGCCTTTCAGGGTGTCCCTGCTGTTGTTTGTAGCACATGCATATCAGGCTACGGCTATGATACTTGGATTAAATTATACTAGGAGATAACTAGCCTCGGACCATCGTTGAGTTACAGGCCACTCCACAAGGGCTCAAGCAGCTCGATGGATTTTTTGAGAAGTATTCGAATGTTAGAAATTTATTGGGTAGCATTTATTGGGTTCGGTACATATTTTTACCCAACAGTATAGTAGAGGCATCAAGAGTAATTATCCATATATATATATTTCATGATACTCCCTCTTTTTCTGCAACTATGGAGTCTTTTAATACTTGGATTCTGTATTGGCAAAGGAACGGAGGGATGTCTGCGATTGGCCCACCACTAATGCACTTGGGTGGGAGGTCTGAAGACACTCTAGGTGTCAATATGGCTTCAACAGACACTTCAGACCAAAAGAATCCACATTTTGAGTACATAGGGCACACACAGACCAAGAGTAGAGTATAAATGGAGACCGCCAGTCAAAGAGCCAGATTCTGTGAGGGTATGTCTACACTACAACGTTAATTCGAACTAACTTAGTTCGAATTAGTTAATTCGAACTAAGCTAATTCGAACTAACGGATGCAGACTAAAAAACTAGTTCGAATTAGCGTTTTGCTAATTCGAACTAGCATGTCCACATTAAGTGGACCCTGAACCGGGCTTAAAGATGGCCGGAAGCAGTGCCGGCAGGGCATCAGAGGAGGACTTAGAGCGTGAAGATGCTTTCTCAGGCTAGCCGAGGGCTGTGCTTAAAGGGTCCCGACCCCCACCCCGGAAGACAGTTGTCAGGGGTGCCCCGCTTGCAAAGCAGTCCTGGCTTGGAGTGCCCGGACTACCCACACTGGGCACATCACACCACTTGGCCATCAGCCCGGCTGCACTTGCCGCAGCTGCCATCTGGGGAGAGGGGGCAATTGGGGGGGCTGCAGGAGAGCTTCCACCCCCAGAAGCCCACAGAGCCAGCCCAGTCCTCCCCATCAGGGGCTCGTGCCCCATTCCTCCCTCACCTCCTTCCATTTACCCTTCCCTAGCCCCTCTTCTTGATGTACAAAATAAAGATAACGTGTCTTCCAAAATGGAATCTGTCTTTATTGAACAAAACTGGGGGAGACTGGGAAAAGGAGGTGGGAGAGGGGAAGAGAGAGTCTGGGAGAGGGGAGGGCAACTAAAATGATCAGGGGTTGGGAACAGGTCCCATATGAAGAGAGGCTAAAGAGACTGGGACTTTTCAGCTTAGAAAAGAGGAGACGGAGGGGGGACAGGATAGAGGTCTCTAAAAGCATGAGTGGGGTGGAGAGGGTGCATACAGAAAAGTTCTTCATTAGTTCCCATAAAGAAGGACTAGAGGACACCAAAGGAAAGGAATGGGTAGCAGGCTTCAAACTAGTAAGAGAAAGTTGTTCTTCACAAAGCAAAGAGTCAACCTGTGGAACTCCTTGCTGCAGGAGGCTGTGAAGGCTAGAACTAGAACAGAGTTTAAAGGGAAGTGAGATCAAGTCATGGAGGCTGGGTCCATGGAGTGGTATTAGCCAGGGGGTAGGAGTGGTGTCCCTGCCCAAGGTTTGTGGAAGGCTGGAGAGGGATGGCACAAGACAAATGGCTTGGTCACTGTCTTCGGTCCACCCCCTCCAGGGTTCCTAGGGTTGGCCGCTGTCGGCAGACAAGCTACTGGGCTAGATGGACCTTTGGTCTGACCCAGGACGGCCATTGTAAGCTCAGGGCTCAGGGTCGGGGGTCTCACTGGACCCCCTTGATTCTCTTGCACACCTGCTCCTGGGTGGCCAGTCTGGCAGCTCTCCTGCCCTAGACGGCCACTTTCCTGTGCCTAGTGCGGAGATCGTGGACAAGGTCCACGATGTCTGCACTAGCCCAGGTGAGTACCCGCCTCTAGCGGTCCCGGGCAAGCTCCCAGGAGCCGCCAGCCTGGTCCCGGGAAGAGGGGGAGGGCTGGGGGGCATTGGGTGGGTGGCTCGATCTGTGCCAGGTGCAGGGTCTGCTGGCTGGGTGCTGGCAGGCTTGCACCTGGCACGGGCACCGTAGCCAGCCTGTGCCCCTTTAAGGGGTCCGGGGCCGGGAGGGGGGCAGAAGAGTTTCCCTGGTGTTGGCCAGAGTGGCCACCAGGGAAACCTGGGGAGGGCTAGCTTCCCACTAGTTCGAACTAGGCTTAATCCTCGTAAAATGAGGTTTTCCTAGTTCGAACTAAGCGCTCTGTTAATTCAAATTAAATTCGAACTAACGGAGCGCTAGTGTAGCGCCTATGAAAGTTAGTTCGAACTAATGTCTGTTAGTTCGAACTAACTTTGTAGTGTAGACATACCCTAAGATAAGAATCCATTTTAACCAATAACCATTAATATTGGCATTGAAATAGGGGGCCTACATGCATTGTAGTTACAATCCGTCTGCTTTACATGTGCCCATATGAATAGAGCTGGATAGCTTAATGTTTACTAACATAGTAAATATGAAAATTAATATAATAGGAGTAATCAAAAGCCTCAGGCTTTATGATATAAGATGACTGACCATGGGGGTCAGGGATGATTTTTTTCTCTTCCATAGAGAATATTAGAGTTCCCTTGCCTCTGAAATGTCATTTGTTTGGCCACTTCCAGAATCAGGACATGGACTAAACTGATTTAATATGACAGCTTTTCTGGTACTGTGTTTTAATGTGATCGTGGTCTGATCTCTGGCTAACCTTATGTATGAAGTGACTGAAAAAAATGCTCAAACCAAGCTGACTTCATAAAGAAGTTGATTTGTTTGTTTTGGTTGTAAAGCTTTAAGACTAAGGCTTATGTGTTTCAACATAAATTGGGAAGCAGAACCATAGGATTGGAAATGTGCAGTGAGGTACAGCTTGTAGCTCAATCATAAGAGTTGATGATGTAGTGGAATCTCTGCTTTGTACTTAAAAGAAAATAAGAAATATCTGCATAGGGTTATGGTATTTGAAAATATAGGAGGATAATACAGAAAGCTTGTTACTGTGTGCAGGGTGGAGCTGGGGAGTTGGTTTTGTATGCTTCTGACAGATGCCCAGATACTTGTATCTGGCTATAATACTTATACGTGTGCAAGGAAACGGCCCTGTTGTGTTGAGTGGGACTACTCATGTGCATAAGCATTTGCATGATTGGGTCCTCTATTTGTAATTAATAATAACTCTTGGGGTAATCATTTAGAAAATCTTGCAAATTAGATGGGAATGTGTGAGTGTGCCTCAGATGTAACAGCACTGTATCTTTTTCTTGTAGGTCTGTTGCATACAAAATACCAGCATGGACTAAAATTGAATAAAACCAAATTTTTGTTCTTGCTTGTATTTGTATTTGCACTTGACTAGAAAAGATCCATTAATAGGGCATAACTCAAACCTGTACTGAGTTACAGAGATAATGGTGCTCAGATGACAAAAACAAACAATCCCCCTTTCTGCCTTATGTAATTCCTTTAAAAATATGGCCCCTAAAGAAAGAAATCTTCCTTTACAGGGTTATTTTTTCTATATGTAAGAATATAGTAGTTAAATTTCTCTTGCTTTTCTATTTTTGTACTGTAAGATTTTTAAAGCATCACATCATGAAAAATTTTAAGACTGAAATTACACATCAGTATTCCACTTCTGTTTACCAAAGCAGAAAAGCATGAACATGAAACATTTATATGGTAATCTTGTCATCTCAAAGTGTTAAAAAGTCTATTGAAATATTCTTTTGTTGATATCAGTACAGTTGAAAGTCTGATAAATCCATTAGTTTTTTTTTTAATTTTATGACAATTTTAACTTGTCTAATGGGTACAGGACAGCAAACTTCATATTTAAGGACAAGAGTGATTGTGCACTGCTGACTCTCATTTATGCGGCAATATATTCTCAATATAATTTACATATTTACACTGCCATAGTGGTATGAAGGGGCCTTTTCATACGAGAGACTCAAGTCCAGTAGGACTAGTTATGTGTGTAAAATTACTCACATGCTTAAATCTTTTCAGAATTGAGTGATTAAGTTACTAATGTGCAGCAAATCAAGTTGGCTTGATTTTCAGAGGTATATTCTGAGCATCTGTGTTTGCCATTTACGCAAGTGGAATCTTATCTGATCAGCATCTTGTAAAATCAGGGCCTTTTTCAGACATCTAAATTTAGGCATGCAAGTTTGAAACTCGTCTTTAGTGTGTATGTAGCAGGTATATTTTGCTACAAGTACATATATGTATATAAAAATAACATTTTTGTGTGTATAAGTGTGTACATCTATTTCTTATATGTTATTGAATTAAATTAAAATAGTTCTACTGCAATTTGAACTTTTAACAGACCCATTATTGTCATTCTGCTGTAATTGCACTTTAATGTCATTTGAATAACAATCAGAAAGGGGAAAACAAAATGTATGTGCAATTAAACAGCTGCAGCTGTAGCAGACACAAGTGTGTGAAAGTTTCCAAATAGGAACTTTAATTTGGCAGTGAATTTGGCAAAATAACTGTCCGTTTAGTGCAGCTCAACATCTGTGTGCAGTTTTGTTACCTCTGTAGATAATTAGCTGAATAGTTTTTATTGTTTTTTAGTATAGTAGAACTCTCCAATATTAAATATTTCAACCTTAAAAATAGTTGACTATGCTGTATGCTGGTTAAATTTAAAGTTCAGATCTGTTTGTAATATATTGTTTAGGGGCATGAAAAAGTCTGAGCTGTATTTATTAAACATTATGCTTCAGGATGCAGTGGTTTAAAACGTATTTTGTGAAATGTGTGAAAACGCACCCATATCCAAACCACTCTATACCCCATACAATTTTCACGTATAACAGTAATTCTTTGTGACTGACCTTCTATGGAGTCAGTGTGATGTGTGTGCAAACCTAAATGTGGAAAGGGTGGTTTAATTAAAAACAAGACGAAGGAAAGCAAAATAAAAACCCCAATCAAACAAAGAAAAAACACCCTTTACGGGAAGACATACTTATCTAATCAAAAGAAATAAAGCGATAGAGACACATGCATTGAGGATGGGACAACTTATCATGCATGCATTGTATATGTATACAAGCCCTATTTTCTCATATTTATCATTTGAAATGCGAATATTTGTGGCTTTAAATACCACTGGTGCCGAGTCATTTACTGATTTCAATAAATACATGTTTGGGCAGAACATCTCCATAACAATGTTTATTTGTGTCCTCTGAGAAAAAGATAGAGATGAGGATGTCATCAGCACATCAGTGGCACTAGTGCCTGTGATGTTGCATGACTTCTCTCAGGATTTTCATATGTGCTTTGAAAAGTCAGCCCATATGGCATTACTGACATCCCCGAAGAAGTTCCAAAGAATGTACATCACCTACCTAACAGTTGTTAATGGGGACACAGTGAAGTTTCACATGCATAGAATTTTGAGAACAAAAATATATTTGTAAATTAAATGTAGGTGTGTAGCCTCATCTTCAAAGTGACTTTAGTGCTCTCACCAAAAACAGACCAAAATAAATTAAATAGTGACACAGCAGTTATAAACCAACAGCCCTGTGTTCTCACCATTTCCCATCCTTCCCAAAATTACCCGTTGCTTTTACCAAAACAGAATGCTTTTAAGGTGGGAAAAAAAAAAACCCCAGTACAAAATGGAAAAGTCTGAAATACTTTCTGTGCTCCAGTACCACCAGTATAGAGGATTGGGTCCTTTCTTATCTGTGGCATAGAAGTCCATCACAGATATAAAAGGCCAAAGAAACTGCTTATTCTAACCAAGTTTTTTGCATTACTATTGAACTGGCCAGCAAATGGACAAAGCCAAGGAACATTTCCAGTCACATGAAGAAGACTGAAGGATCTCACCCAGGAAAGCTCTACTGCATCTCCTTTTGTAAGCAGGATTTTCTTTGTCTTCTCCATCTCTTACCTAAATTCAGTATCTCATGTAATGATAACCTGTACTTTGAGTACATGAGCTTTCCTGGCATTGTTTCTTCTCTTATTTACCTGCCATCAGCCAGTTCATTACTGTGGTAGGCTGTTCTGGGATTTGAAGACCCTAACTCTTCTCCTCTCTTCTAGTACTTACGGATATAGCCAGTTACTTTTTTTTTAATAATAAGGGCCTGCCTACATAAACACTTATTTTGCAGCAAGTTGGGGTGTAAATCTACCCCACATTAGCCTGCTGCACACTAAGGGTATGTCTACACTGTGGACTAAAATCCAGTTAAGATACACAAATTTGGCTATGTTAATTGCATAGCTTAACTCAGCTTTTGGTGCTATCTACACAGCAGGAAGTCGAAGGAAGAACATTCTTCCTTCAAGTTCCCTTACTCCTCATGAAATGAGGGCTACAGAAGTCGGAGTAAGAAGCCAGTTATTTTAAAATTTTGCGGTGGGCTTGCGGTGTAGACGCCCACTCTGTTGTTTTGAAATAAAATGCGTTATTTCAAAATAAGCGTGCAGTGTCAACATAGCCTAAGTGCTCATGCAGATCTTGTTGCTGTGGGCTGAAAGTTCCTTAGTGTGCTTTGATCTACTCTGTTTTAAAATGGGAATAGATTAAAATGCATGAGGGAACTTTTAGTGTGTGGCATGGCCCATGTGGACACTTACCGTGGTGTAAATTTGCATCCCAGCTTGCTCCGAACTATGTGATCATATAGACAAACCTTAGGTTGATAACTAAACAGACTTGGTGGAGGTATATAAAAGAAGCAGTTTTCCATTGTAGTTGAAGGTCTTTCAATTTTTTAATTTCAAGTTAATGAGGCCTTCATTTTTGTGTTTTATAAAACGAAAATTGAATTTAGCACAGGCTGCCAGCTGTAAATCCTGGAAACTTCACCTTATCCACAGAGTAAATACATTCCAAGAAAGAACAATGCAAGCTGCTTCTCCTCCCCTCCCTTGTATCTCAACCCTGATCTAACATGACCGCTGGGACTGAAAGGTAGTTCAGTCTCCATTTCCATGCAGTCCTGCTGAGACTGCCAGTTAGTGCACAGGACCAGTTGTAATAGTGTTTTTGTGACTGACCTTCAGAGCACATCTCTGCCATTTGGCACTCTGTTGTGATAGTTACCCAAGGGGTGGCATGTAATGTTCCACAGGAAAACTCGTAACTCTCTGATATTGTGTGATTCATGTACAGGCAACATATGCACAATTACAAATATTCTGAAATTATGCTCTTAAATTCAGCCAGGACATAAGGTACCCCACCTCAGCAGGAGAAAAGGAGCTTTAACTGAGAATACATTTCAAAGGTTCACTGCTCTGTAAAGTAGAGGAGATGTGAGCCACACTATTATTCTTCTACATGAAGAGACAAAGAAACCAAGCTCTTTGGACTCTGTAAAGTTTCCTAGCCAGAAAGGATGATCAGCCATTGCTGGAAAAAAGACTTGGAGAGAAATGGTGCTTTTTTGAACAAGAGATTGCAGTTCGTTAAATCAGGATTTACTCTCAGGAACATAATTTTGATTTTGCTTTCTTAGGGTGTGTCTACACTGCACCCTTATTTCAAAATAAGCTACGTAATTTGAGCTAAGCAAATCGCATAGCTTATTTTGAGTTAATTTTGAAATACTTTATTTCAAAATTTGGTTCTGTCTACACAGTGCCAAATTTCGAAATAGAGTGCTATTCCAAAACGTCCCTTAATCCTCGTGGAATGAGGTTTACAGGGACATCGGAATAGCGCATCTGTTATTTCGAAAGCTATTTCAAAATAACAGGCATACTGTCAAGACATGGAAAACACTATTTCGGCGTACCGGAAATATCCCAAAATAGCACTGCTATCTAGGCACACCCTCATAGCCCTTTCTATGTTTGTGCTTGATACTTAGTATCACATCAGCCTGTGTGAACTTAACTCCCGGGACCAAGCCAGAAGAGGGCTGGACACTGCAAGGCAGACAGATTTGAGAAAATTCAGGGATATTGGGGTCACTTTTCAAGGAGGAACCAAGGCCGGCGAAATCCATGATGTTGCTGTAGTTCTATGAGCAGGCTATTGGTGTCGGGGCTCTGAAACAAGGCTGTATACCCTGGTTAAGGGGCAGATGATGATGCAACCGCTTACTTGTCTGGGTTGAATCTCAAAACATCACAGTGATGTAGGTATCAGTCAACTGGGAACTGAACTCTGAGGCGACAAAAATACAAATAGCTGGCTTCATACAGGTCCCTGAACATCCTTTCTGCTTGCTAATGTAAGGACTTCAATACACTAGCAGCCTGCTGCGGAATTCAGCGATGTAACCAATACAATTTCCAATATGCTGACCTATCCAGTCCTTCAGGGTATTAGGGTTTTTTTCATATTATTCTTTTTTTCTACAATATTAGTGAGCAAATGTTTCTAGCGTTGTATTGAAAATATTGTTCTTGTACCATTGATGTGACCTTTCAAATACATCAGAAATTCATCTGAAGATTTCAACCCTGTTCCCAGTCACCTCTCTCTCCCTATCTTAGCTCTGAGGCATCTTTGCTGTTAATCAAAATGTCTCAGAAAATTAACTTCCAAAATTTTTCTCTTTAAAATCTATTTTTGACATTAATGGCCTGGCCTCTTAGAACTTTTGTAATATATTAACACTGTGTGTTTCAACATCTGTGTCTCTTGGAAAGGTCATCTTCCAAAGCTGGAAGACCTTTGAATGATCTGTCTCCTTTTTTGCTTGATTAGGAGACAGTATATGGGGAGTTAGAGATGCCAACAGTTTTAGTGGTAGGAAGGCAGAGGATGATTTTAGTCCCTATGGACAAGTCTGGCACAGTTTGTTTAAAACACACCCATGCTGTCAAGTCTGAAACCCTTTCATACCCTTCAGATGAAATCAGAAATCATGCTGCATAATTACAAAGGCATCTGAAAGCCAATGTTTGCCTTTCTGTTTGGATGCTTACTATAACACAAACAGGAAAGCAGAGCATTTTTTCATCTATTTTTCTACTCAGATTCTGCTAAGTAAGGAGACTTTTGCCTTTTGTTAAACTCAGGTATCGAAAATAATGATTATTGTTTTTCTTTTGTACAATTTGTACTGTTTTTATCTGCTTACACGTATAAACTAGAAAATTGTTTTTGTTAGTTTAGTTAATTTCACTATTTTTCAGATAATAATAAAAAGAAAAGTTCTAGATTTTCTTTTTGGGTGACTCTTTGGATAAACAATGTAACTTGATTTTTTGGCCTGAAACACATTCAATTTTTGCAGTTCACACATTCTCCCCCCCCCATCAGATTCCCATATTAATGCTTTACTTTTTTATTTTGTGACTTAGCCCTCAGCTTCTACCACTAAGCAGTTCATCCTAGTCCTAGGCAGTCACATTCTTAATGAAAGTTTGTATGAAGTTTTATGAGGCTTTGAACATAGTGGGTGGACCTCAATCTTTTTTCATGCCTCTGAATTATCATCGGTGATGGCAAAAAGGGAGTCACTGTCCAAACATAGAACGATGAAAATTGTAGGTGACTCTAGACCATGTGATGTGTGGCTGAGAAGTCAGCTAGACAGAGCCATCCCATCCATAAGATGGTTCAGGATGGCTGTCCCAGGCTGCGCACTCTTGGGGGTCCTGTGGTGGCTGCCCCAACTGTTCTATGGACAGCAGGGACCCAAGGGATTATGGAGGCCAGGAATGAGGCAGCAGCAGGGGATCACTCCCTCCCTCCTGCACTTACCGCAGTGGTGAGAGCTAGAGTGGCATGGCACCCTGCTCTGCCCAACTGCCCTCTCCTAACCCTAAAGCACTCCACTTCCCTCCTCCACATGAGAAGCATGACACAGTGGGCTGGGAGAAGGGGGCAAGGTTGAGCGGAAGAGGCTGCAGCGGCTCTCTAGCTTCCACTGCCATAGTGCATGCCGGGGGGATCGTGGCTGCTGCCCATGCCAGGCCCTGTAATCCCCCCAGCTCACGTTGCTGGGGGAAGGTAGGGGTGGGAAAGGAGGGTAGGATTAGGAGGAATGGGTAGAGTGAGGCAGGGCAGGGGTGGGATCTGCAGTTGCCCTAGGCCCCGCACCTCGTTGGGAAAGCCCTGCAGGTAGACCACTAAGTTAATCAGAGTACATGCCAACCAGCCATATCACATGAGTTGTAGGAGATAAATGATTTGAGAGAGCCAAGAAAGAGGGCATACCCAGTTGCCAGCATTACCTAGTTAGGATAACTGTACTCCTAATCTTCAAGACTGGTATCCGTTTCTCCTTTTTGCAGAGCAGTCAAATACATGTGAAAAGCACTCCAAAGTATACACTTTACTGGCAATTATTTAGTGAGTATGTGTCATTTGAACCCATTTATTTTTTATATCTTGCTAGCTCTTTGTGTACACATGTACTATACATTTTCTTTTCTTGAAATAGATTATTAATTTCCACCCTTCCTTTGCTACATATTTGACTATAAATTGAAATGTGCTAATTTTGTACCTATTCCACAGAGTCATTTCAAGGGTAAGTCATGTGAGCTTGATGTTTTTATAGGCATATTTACAGTTTTATGCAAGCCATTTTGTATAGACTCCAATAGTTATTTTTATTTTTAAAGGAGTTTCTGATGAGATTAATATGTCACACCAACCCTTAATGTTCACACACTGTTTTTTTCTAATGCACACATAATGAAATATACTCTTTATGGCAAAAATGAAAAAAAATAAAACCTAATGGTGACCTGTGTAGGTTAGAAATGACATAAAGAAAGTTCAGTGTAATAGGTGAAAAAATGTAACATCGTAAGGTTATACTTGAGATCAGATTAGAAATCAGTAAATTTTCTCCACTTGGACATTCCAGTTCTTGTTTTTGTTCAACATTATGAAAACTGATTTCCTTTGGCTTTCATACTTGTGAGATTTGCTGCTCTCCTCAGAACTATTATAATTTTCCATCAGCTAGAGTAACCATTCATAAATTACAAGAGAAAAGCCAGTATTACCATGCTCTGGCTTTTTCTCCAAGGTAATCAGTTTTCTTAGCTGCTCTACTGCTGCATAACACTGCCGCACTTGGAGTCTGATTTCTGGGATGGTTGGGCATAAAAGGTGCTTTCAATGTAAAAATATAAATCCATACTGTGCATTTTATGTACTTTTTAAAATGTTGTATTAGTGGGTTGTTTAATCAGTGGTGTTTGAGTAAAGCAATGGTATTGCTTCCTATCTTTCTCTTTTACATTAGTAATTTTTTTTAAAGGAACCCAGATGAGTATCTTATTTCTTCTTACAAGTATGTACCATGATAGCCATGAAACAACATCAGTATGCACTGCATTGGTACTTTGTCCCATTGGACAAAGGAATGCTGCTGAATTGCAGAAAGATACTTTGGGGCTGACCAGAAGTGTGCCTGATGTGTACTTGTGGAGATCGCTTGAAAGCCAACTGATCTTATTTCTTGTGTAAATACTGTTCCAAATCCTCCATTTTTCAAATGAGTATTAAGAATTTCAGTGTCCTGGCTAACAATATTTTTTCACTTGATCCCAGTGCCTTTTCCATAGCTAAATGCCTTGCAGAATTCCAAATCTGCACCAAGTTGGGATCCAGTAACTTCGGTGGTGTGTTTTTAAAAGACAGTCCTGTAAATACAGGTGACCCCCGCATTTATGACCTAATTGGTTCCTGGAGAACTGTTGTAAGTCAAGCCGTCATGAGTCGAAGCCTTATTTCCCATAGGCGCAATGTTATAAATGGTGGTTCCATTCCTGGAAACCCATTTCATACCCTAAAAAAACCAAAATTGACTATGGAAATGGAGGAAAACTAAACTAAATAATTCAAATAATGCACAAAAATAATGAAAAAGTGAAGACTGATGTGATGGAGATGCGCGTAGGTCAAGTAGCAGCTGTAGACTAGGGAGTCTGACAGACCTTGTGCATTTCCTGTTTTGGGATGACGTGTGGAGTCTGCGTCGTACACCATCATAAATACAAGCTATGGATGTAAATTGGGGTTTTTAGGAGCTATCTTGCATGAAAAAAATGGTTGTAAATGCGGGGGGTTGCAAGTTGGGCGGTTGTAAGTCGGGGGTTGCCTGTATAATAAGCTGAGCTCACATCAGTCAGTGTTTCTCAGACCAAGGCTAGTAAGTCCAAACCATGTGCACATGAGAATAAACAAAAAATTAGCTAAAAACACCCAACCCAAACTGTGTAACATTTCTCTGCTATTTCTCACTCCCAGTTCAGAATGTCTCAGACATTTGACCAGGTTATATTAAAGATTTTCATGGTGGGTAAAAGGTTAAGAACAAGAAAGTAAAAAAGAAACATTCGTTACTTCTGTTCATTTGATGTGGTTGAAGTAATTTCCAGATATATGTGAAAAAAATCTACTCTTGAAGAAAATCCCCAAAAACCTGGCCTCTACATTTGGTTCCAAAAATACAAAACAATAATTTTCTCCTCAAATTTTTATTTCCCAATGAAATTGTTTTGCTTACCTTTTCTATTGGCATTGTGTACCATTTGTAATTATTTAAATTACCTAAAAGGGCACTTAACACTTTCCATTTCATTATAACAACAGGTCTTTCCCCAGATCTGGAGGGTTCTTCAGATATCCAAGGTAATGCCTGGATAGTTCATGGTTCATGAGGCATACCGGAGCTGTCGACAAAGGCTTCCTTTGTTGACCGCGCCGTGTCTAGACTGCCGCGCTGTGCCGGATCAGCTGATCATCGGCACAGTGCAGTGCCCATTTTTATTTTAATTAAGTGGGGATTATTTAAATACCCACTTCTTTGACTATGCCGAATAAACTATTTTACATGGCTTTGCCAACGGAGCCATATAGTCTAGAAGTAGCCATAGTGTGCACTTCTAATCTTGAGAGTCCAAGATTTCTGTTCCTGTTTAGCCTCATTGGATGGGGAGGCAGAGCAGTTTATGGGGCGGACACTGATCTGGGACTCTGGAGACATGGCTCCTATTCTCAGTTTAACCTCTGAGCAGCTGTGTGGTTTTGTCCATATCACTTCACCTGTCTGTGCCTTTTCCCACTTCCTGTCTTCTGTATTTTGATTCTACACAGTGACTCTCTCTCTCACTATGTGTCATGCAGTGTCTAGCTCTGATGACAGCTAGAACTTCTAGTAAGTGCTAGAATACAAATAATAATAATTAATAGACTGTTTGGAGACTGTTTAATATATATTATTTCTCAGCTGGGCAACTTGCCAGCAATAAATGCAGATTGCCACATTTGTTTTGACTTGCAGGTATGCATGAGCACCCTTCTACGGTACTTTTTGTACTACATGGAAGCTCCTTTCCTGAGAAACATTAGGATATATAAACCTCTGAGGCTATGTCTACACTGCTGGGTTTTTTCAGCAGAAGATATGCAAATCGCGCTCTCATTTGTATATCTTCTGCCGATCCTTTTTGCGGAAGAAGTTTTGCCACTAAAAAGCCTCGTGTAGATGGGGCCATTAGTCGGAAAAAAAAAATCCTTTTTTGCAAGATGCTGTAAACCTAATTTTTTGAAGAATAAGGGATCTTGCAAAAAAGGATTTTTTTTATGGCAAATGGCCCCGTCTACACAGGTCTTTTTAGCAGCAAAATCTCTTCCACAAAAAGGATTGGCAGAAGATATGCAAATGAGAGCACAATTTGCATATCTTCTGCAGAAAAAAACTGGCAGTGTAGACATAGCCTCATGAGACGCCTGCCTTTGCACACAGGGTTGTTGTGCATTCCAGTAACTTTCAGACCTTCAGAATCAACTGCATGATGCACATATCCACAGCCACAACAACATGAGTAGAGCTTATTTTAGGCCTACTTGCCTCAGCAAAGGCAACTGCTGGTTAAAGTCTGTGGATCATTGGTAAAATTAAAATCTCTCCTCTTAACAATGAAATGATATACAAATCTTATGAAGCTGAGGTAAAATCTGTATGTCTATCTATGCACTTCTAAAACACTCACCTTGGTAATATTGCTTTATGTCTTGCAATCATCCTTAGAAAAGAGAGATTCTGGGTAGGGGGGTGTTTTTACAATAGTAAATATAGTAGTTATTCTGTGTCTTTTCTCTGATATGTTATTTCTTTTTACTGGGCACTCTTCAAAATTTGCCAAAAATGTGTGTGTTTGTCCCACAACCTCAATGTAAAACACAGCTAGATAATTTTCATTCTGCTTTAATTCTGGTTACAAAGCAGAAAAACAAATATTGTATAGCTATATAAACAAAAGTTTTACACTGTAATTTTTTTTTAATTGCCCTTTTGATTGTTTTAAAGTGTATTGAAAGAGGCTAAAATTGATCTACAGGTGTTTATGCTGAATGAACCCATAGTCTTAGGGTCATAAACACCACTTTTCTGCAGGATGGCTCACTACCAGAAGAGGCTCAGAAATCAACATTACTGTTAAGCTGTATTTTCAAATATATTCCACAGTGCATGCATACTTCGAATCAGTTCTCCCCATGTGAACTCGTTAACTATCACACCAAGTCAAGTGGGTGAATAGAACAGCTTTTTAGAGTTCTTTCTTACCAAGGGGAGAAAAAAAGAGGCCAAAATATGTAATAGCAGCAATAGTATCTCCTTTCCCTGTACACTTGCCATGTATGAATCCAACTATTAATGCCTCATTGTTCTGGATGCTTACCTCAAGTAAGCCAATTTCTGCACTGAATTGTGCCAAGGACTAGATCAGATACAAAGAAACATTGTTACAGATAAACTCTAGAGCCGGTGTGGGCAATATTTTGGGGGTGGGGGGGCACTGCAAGAATTTGGTAAGAGGCTGCACTCTTCCATGATATTAATGGAGGAGCTGTGGGGTCTGGGGTGGAGGTTGGGTGCATAAGGGAGCTTGGGGTAGCGGATTGAGGTTCAGGAAGGGGTGTGGGGTCTTGGAGGGAGTTTGAGTGAAGGGAGGAGTTATGTCCTGGGACAGGGAATTGGGGTGTAGAGTTTGGGAAGAGGTATGGGTGCAAAAGAGGATTCTGACCTAGAGGAGGAATGTAGGAGTGGGTGCAGAGTCTGAGAGGGGATGGTGACCTATGGCAGGAGTGGAAGAGGAGAGTGCAGGGGTTTAGGTTGTGAGTTGGGCAGGAGGGTGAACAGGGTTCGGGTTGTGACCTAAGCAGGGGTGGGGGGGCAGAAGGTTGGAGGATGGGAGAGGATAGGGTGCCAGGTGAAAGTTCTGGCTGGGAGCTGCTTACTTAGGTGGCTCCCAGTCAGCAGCCCAGCGGGCCCCCCAGGCAGGCTTCCTATCTGCCACATCCCTGGTACACAACTCAAAGCAGCCGCCTGTGGTGCCCATGTGCTCCCTGTGCGCTAGGAGCACTTTGGTGGGGTGCCCACCTGCATACTGCCTATGCCACAAGCATGTGCTGCTAGCATGGCCCAGGCAGCTCCTATTGGCTGGTATCTGGGACGAAGTCTGCCCCCTACCCCCAGTGATGTGCAGTACGCAGAGAGCTCATGGCCCTCGCAGCCGCCCGCGTTGAGCAGCCTGTGTGGGCGAGATGGGCAGGGAGCTTGCCTGAGGCTCCCGCTGGGCTGCGGGCCAGATCTGGCAGCTTGGCGGGCCGGATCCAGTCCTCAGGCTGGATTTTGCTCACTCCTGCTTTAGAGCGACCAAGGAAGTAAAAAAATGAACAATTGTAAAAACCTGATAGTTAGAAGTGTTTATGTTTCAGCATGTTGTTGAGGGCAATTAGTTTCACTGGTTCATGTAGTTGCGGATGCTAACAAATAAATAGGGTTAGCATTGTGGATTCCCCAGAACTGGGATCGGAGTAGCTAAGTGCCAGCTGCCAATTTGTTGTGATTTGGAATAATACTTAGTGAGGAAGAATCCTTATTCTCTTTTAATATTGGAGAGTTACGTGCTTGATTTAAAAATCACTTACATTGGGATTCAGCAGCACAGCCATTTCTGCTTTCATCAAATGGGCCATGCACGTTAACCTGGAAACCCTGAAAAGGGGCTGGAAGATAACCGGTATGATGTTATATGAATGCCTCTTTTAAAATGTGTCTGTCCTGCTTTAATTTGTATGTTAAAAAAAACCCTGTGTATAAGATATCAGCTGTGATTGTGGGAAGGATTAGTCTCCAGAGAGGGTGAGGCTGATGGGTTCGAACCAATGTGTGCTTGCTAAGATAGTACTTACAGAGGGCACTCTGGATAAATTCCTAATGTTGATGGAATTTTGTTACCTTCATGCACAGCTTACGTTTTACTTTGTTCCTCTGAACCTTTAAGGAACTGTAATTTAAAATTTGTAGTTAATAAAAGTCACTCTTTTATGATTATTCCTTTTCCAAAGCAATTAAACTGTGGGGCTGCAAGCTGCCTTGATCAGATATTCTTATCTTCCCAAACATTCTAGGAAGCTTTCCCATAGCAGGTCTGCCTTAGGTCTTTCCCTGAGGTCAATGTTTCTTTCAGCCTACATTATTATATTTCAATTCTAATGATTTCTTTTCCTGTATCAGCACAGAAACTTTGAAGAAGAACCTCATGGTTGTTCAGCTGTACAACAGTAATCAAATAATATCTATACCTCCATTTTCATGTCTAGGATGGACGTAGTACTTATTTTTGTATCCTTGAAATAGTTACCTTGAGTTTGACCAAAAAGTTTTGTAAGCTTGGTACTATCCAGCATTTGCCCTGGGACTTCCTTCAAGGCCAAGGTAGGAAGAGGTGGCTGAACTGGAATAATCTAAGACTAATTATTTTTTATTGGTAAGTTGATTATAGAGTAGTAGAGAGAAAAAATGTTAAAATATATGTTACATAAAAGCCTCACAAGAAGGATTTTTACATACAGCAAAGAAATCATAAAGTAGCTTAGTTTTTATTCTCAGGTGAAGCATAGATGCCAACTCCATGGGTACTCCAGACCTGGAATGCCCACAGGGGAAAAAATGTGGGTGCTTAGCACCTACTAGCAGCCAGCTCCCCCCCAACCTCCTTCCTAGAGTCTCCCAGCTGCTGCCTTCAGCTGTTCTGTGGCATGCAGGAGGCACTGGAAAGGAGGAGCAGAGAGGATATGAAGTTGGGTGGGAAGAGGCAGGGCTGATATGAGCAGGGCCCAGAGGAAAGTCAGTGCCTGTGAGATGAAGTACACTACTTTGTTGTCGCAAAGCAATCAGGAACCTGGTGTAGCCATGCATATATTACAATAACTTTGAATTATATTATACTGCTCTTTAGTAGAAGGCCTCTGAAATCTTTTATGTCAAGCTTGTATTCTCACAGTATTTGTACATTTTACACATTCTCTTGACATTGTTTCAGCCTTTATACCCTCTTAGCTTTTAAAAAAAGTTAAAATTTCATCTTTAACATCCTCATGTTGTTGATGTCAATTAGATTGCTGCTTGCCTTCAGAATGCTGTGTTTTACTCCTTCTAGTGGTATATTGATTACTTACAGCACAGACCATTGAGATGAATTAAAAATCAAATAGTAAAAGTAGTGCTGAAGATGTATAATGGAAACAAATTTGATAACAAAGGTTCTTTCTTTAAAAAAGCAAACAACTCCAAGCCCACCTTTTTATTCACTGAGAGAGTTAAATAATTAAAAGATTTTTCTCTTTCAGGACTTAAATTTTCATTAGTTTGGCTTGGGAATGCCAAACTCCAAGGGATTCAAAAGGTGCCACGCCAGTCATAAGGCTATGCCAGTGAGTGACAGACACATCCCAGTGCCTCCACTGCCTAGGTGACACTCAAATCTTCCTTGAGTGCCAGTACTTCCTGCAAGTATAGACCCCCCCCCCAAAATAGAGAAATTAAGTTTAGACTCCTAATGATGGGGGGAAACTTGACATCAAGTTTTGTATCAAGAAACAGAGGATCTCTCTGTGCACAGGGCACCCAGTTTAGCTAGAGTCCTGTCTACATCAACATCTTTGGTACTGTAGGATGCTCACTACCATGGTACTAACCACCTCTATGATAGTTTCAGAAGGGAGTGTTCACTCATTACTCATCCAACTACAGCAAGATTCTTGTTGTTCATCAAAAACCTTCCTACAAATCAGAGATCCCATTTCAAGCTGAGATTTGAACCTCATACTTAGGTGCTTTATGAAACACTCTTTTGGGCTACTAGCTACTTAGCCTTCCTTGTAGCAACACTTCTGCCTGAAGAGTGTGAGAATGGGAGGGCCTTAATGTTGCTATGGAACAGCCAAGATTTTTACCTAAGGAATCCTCAGAATATCATATTAATCAAACCATTCATCTCCCAGGTTTTTTTTCCCCCAAAACAGCACTGGAATATTCAAGAAACTACGTTCCATACTCTAGATGACAGGAGGGCATTAGTTTTCTACCTAGATAGTACCAAACCATGTAGTAGCTCTCTGAGGCTACATCTACACTGCAGGCTTCTTGCTCAAGAACTTTTTGCGGAAGAGATCTTCTGCAAAAAGTTCTTGTGCAAGAGAGCATCCACACCGTCATGGACGGCAGAATGGTCATCAGAGCACCTGTGCTTTTTCTGATAGGGGAAGAAACCTCTCTGTTTTCCATCCACACACGCCTTTTTGTGCAAGAGCTCTTGCCCCAAAAGGCTTATTCCTCGTAGAAAGAGGAATAATTCTTGCACAAAAAGCCCTGTCTTCTGACGACCTACTGTACCTTTTCTTGCGCAAAAACGTGTTTGTAGTGTCAACGCTCCGTGAGTTTTTGCTCAAAAACTCTGCAGTGTAGACATAGCCTGAGACTCTTTGTATCCATTTGAGACAGAAACAAGGGTTTGGTCATTTCAAAACAGATTATCAAAACAGATTTCTGATTGTATAAATATTGGTTATGACAAAACTCATGTTTCAGCACCCTCAAGAGTAAAAAGCAGTTTCCACAAGAGCACTATCTACGTCTATAGCCTTATTTGAAGATGTATACATTGCAGACACTTTTTTGTAATCATTACGTATTTGTACCTGTGGCAAAGTGCTTCTGTAGGAAATGCAGTTCTCTTCTCTGTTGGACTGGAGTATTGATTACTCACTTCCTCCCCCCCTCCTCGCTGCCTCTCTGAGAGGCAGCAAGGAGGGGGAGAACAGGAGCTGGTCTGGGGGAGAGCCAGCTTAAAAGCCAGTTTTCCCCCAGCACCATCTCCACAGCGCTTCCTGCTTTCCCTCCTCCCCCCTCCTCCTTTGCCTCATTCAGAGGCAGCAGGGAGGAGATAGGGGAGGCTGCCCCCCCCCCCCGACAGGGGTTGCTGCTGTCAAGCAGCCCTTGTTTGCAGAGGCCCAATCTAGGCCAAGCAGCCCGCTAGGCTCCCCACCAGAGACAGGAGCTGCTGCCGCCAAGCAGCCCCTGTTCGCGGGAGCCCGCAGTGGCCAAGCAGTCTCTGTTCATGATGGACAGGGCTAGCTGTGGGCAGGGGAAGAACTGGCCACAGTGAACCAAGCAGTCTCGGATCGTGCTGGTCTGGGATGCTGCACCTCTGCATTTTATATGAAGTAAGAGCCCATTGGCTCTTACTACATTTAATATGTAGAGCCACAGTGCAGGTAGCTCCTGGAGCTGCTCCACTGCAGTGACTCTGCATAGCAGCCCTTATCTCATGTAGTCAATACAAATTGTATCAACTATATGATTAGTTACATAAATGCAATTTAACATCCTTAGTCCCTATGGGTATGTCTACACTACCCCCCTAGTTCGAACTAGGGAGGTTAATGTAGTCATACGGAGTTGCAAATGAAGCCCGGGATTTGAATTTCCCGGGCTTCATTTGCATGATCCCGGCCGGCGCCATTTTTAAATGCCGGCTAGTTTGGACTGCGTGCCGCGCGGCTACACGCGGCACGAACTAGCTAGTTCGGATTAGGCTTCCTAATCCGAACTAGCTGTACACCTCGTTCCATGAGGCGTACAGCTAGTTCGGATTAGGAAACCTAATCCGAACTAGCTAGTTCGTGCCGCGTGTAGCCGCGCGGCACGCAGTCCAAACTAGCCAGCATTTAAAAATGGCGCCGGCCGGGATCATGCAAATGAAGCCCGGGAAATTCAAATCCCGGGCTTCATTTGCAACTCCGTATGACTACATTAACCCCCCTAGTTGGAACGATGGGGTAGTGTAGACATACCCTATGAGTGCTTCACTATCCATCTGCTTCAAAGTCTCCCTTCTGAGTCTTTGTGGAGGAGAAGGCACTGAGGGCAGTTTGCCCATGTAGTCCTATAAAAAACTGGTGCAGGTCACTTGGATGATGCTCAGGCTACCAAAAATCTCCGATCAAAGAGGCAGAGCACAGATGCACTTGACTGGAGCCCTATCTCGATACTCATCTGATTTTAGGGAAAGTGTTTCATTTCATACTGTTTTGAATGTATCATGGTCATTTGTTTGATTTCTGAAAAGATTTACTCTGATTGGATTCTAATTATAACTGCGAGGTTAATAAAATGACTTTACCTTCAAGACTGGAATTAGATCAACCACAGTTTAAATATGAAATTTATTGTAGCCTAGAAACTGGAAACTACATATAAAAGCTACTCAAGAATCAGTCCTTGAATTTAAAAAAAAATATTTTACAGTATATTCAGGCAGTTGAACTGCATTTCATTTTCCACCTGCATATTGTGTTAGTCAGTAGCAGTGTTTATATATCAATGTAATTATTTATTTACTCCAGGATAAAATAAATGTAAATATGATATTTAGCACTGATACATCCAAAGTAATGCACGTTGGAAAACATAATTCTAGGTATACATACAAAATGATGGGGTCTAAATTAGCTGTTACTTCTCATGAAAGGGATCTTGGAGTCATCATGGGTATTTCTCTGAAAATGTCTGTTCAATTTGCAGAAGCAGTCACAAAAGCTAACAGAATGTTAACAACCCTCAGGATACACAAGAAAACAGAAAATATTATGCCACTATATAAATCTGTGGGATACCCACACCTTGAATATTGCATGCATTTCGGTTCACCCCATCTCAAAAAAGGTATCAGAGAATTGGAGAAGATGCAGAAAAGGGCAACAAAAGCAATTAGGAGTGGAAAACCTTCCGTAAGAGGAGAGAGAAATTAAAAAAAGCGGGAGTCATCAGCTTAGAAAAGAGAAGGCTAAGTGGTAAGATGGTAGAAAACAGGGATTTACTTATCCCTTCACATAACACAAGAACTAGGGATAACCTGATTATTTTAACGCTGCTCCCTATTAAATTCATCATAAGGAAGTACTACTTTGCATAATGCACAGTCAAGCTATGGAACTCATTGCCATGTGATGTTGTGAAAGCCAAAAGTATAACTGATTTCAAAAAACAATTAGATAAATTCATGGAGAATCGGTCCATCAATGATTATTAGCCAAGATGGCCAGGAAAATAAACCCATGCTCTGGGTTTCCCTACACCTCCAGTTGCCAGAAACAGGGATTGGACAACTGGGGATATATCACTTGAAATTGCCCTGTCCTGTTTATTCTTTCTGAAGCATCTGCCAGAGGCTGCCATCGGAAGACAAGATAATGGGCTAGATGGATGTTTGGTCTGCGCAGTATGGCCATTCTGCTGTTTATATGATCTGCCATACATCATAGACTATATCCATTTATGCTACAAAATTCAGAAAAAGCATTTATAGAGTTCAAGCACTTGTTGTTCTCACAAGTAACAAATCAAAGTATTGCCTTCCACGACTATAGGATTTTAAATGTTTTCAGAAAGGTTTACTTGCATTTGGTGGAAGTGTTAAACAAACACCACCTTTACTTTGGGAACATTGAAAAGAAAATATTTTTTTTCTATTTAGGAAGAAGTATGTTGTATATCTTACCAATTTAATTCCCAGGTTTGCTCTTTGATTCAGTAAGAATGAAAACACAGCCTATAGCATAAAATATGGATTACTCAGATACTGCCCTTTACCAATATCTTCAGTAAATTGTTTTAAAATAAAAATTACTTCAGTATATTTGAATGCATTTGGTACTTATTGAGAGTAAGTATGTTTTAATCATACTTTATCTCGTGATAGCAATTAGCAATTAAAATGCAATGCTTCTGCTTCCTATGACAATGATAAATACTTTTTTACACATCCTTGGGGTTGGGCTACCCTGCATACATTGAATTTGTGTTTTTATTGCCTAAATATTATGTTTATTTAAAAGTAGCTTTCTCTCTCACTTTATCCACTGTACAATGTTATTTCCATTTGCAATGATAATTCCAGGATTGGTATGTCTATTCTATATCTGCCTGTTCCATAAAGCATGCTCTGTTACAAAAGCAGATACCTTTGCTAATATAGGTATTGCCAGACTATATCAGACTCATGGTCCATTTGATCCATTATCCTGTCTCCGACAGTGGTTAACACCAGTTGTTTCAAAGAAAGTGGCAGATAACCCTCCATTTAGGCAACTCTAGAATAATCTGCCTGGGGAAGGTCTCATCCTAATCCCCAGAGATTGGTTGAAGCATGAAGTTTTTATCCCATCAAAAATATTTTTATTTCTTTCATTTATTTTTACACCAATTATTTAGATTCTTTGAGATAGGGATTTTTTTTTCTTTTTTTTGGTTTGTGCTTGTTCAACTTCTAACACAGTGGGATACTGGTCCATGGCTGCAACTAGTTACTACAGGTTGAATCTCTTTTGTCCGGTTCTGTCTGATCCAGCAACATCCGTGATCTGGCATGATTTTAGTTAGCTGGATGTCCCATAAAGTTTTTTTATAGTCATTAGTTCAGGCTCTCGGTGTTCTGTGCTGTTATTTAGCTCTGATTTACCCTAAAGTGTCTTTTAAGAGCCCAGTGAGTAGTGGAAGTGTTGGTAATACTGCTAGACAATATTAACCTCCCATGACTTGGCAAAATCTCTGGTTCAGCACTGGTCAGGTCCTGAGGGTGCTGCACTAGAGAGAGTATCACAGTACAAATAATCAGTGTTTCCCTTAATTTCTCCCATATATATACAGAATAAAATTTGTTATGTGCACTGAGGGACATGTAGATGTGCACCACCAGGAAAAACACATGCTACTGGCTGTGGGTGCTCTGCTCATGAGTGGGGCAGCATTTGAATCTCTCCTGGGTGGCTGCCCAGGCACTTACAGGGAACACTGCAAATAATAAGAACATAAAAATGGCCATACTGGATCAGACCAAAGATCCATCCAGTCCAGTATCCTGTCTGCTGACAGTGGCCAATACCGGATGACCCAGAGGGAGGGAACACAATAGGTAATCCTCACATGATCCCTCTCCTGTCACCCACTTCCAGACAAACAGAGGCTAGGGATATCATTTCTACCCATCCTGGTTAATAGCCATTGATCGACCTAACCTCCATAAATCCATCTAGCTCTTTTTTGAACCCTGTTAAAGTCCTAGTCTTCACCACATCTTCTGGCAAGAAGTTCCACAGGTTGACTGTGTGCTGAGTCATTTTGACTTGTTTTAAACCTGCTGCCTATTAATTTCATTTGGCGACCCCTAGTTCTTATATTGTGGAAATAAGTAACTTTTCCTTATTCACTTTTTCCACACCAGTCATGATTTTATAGACTTCTATCATATCCCCCCTTAGTCTCCTCTTTTCTAAGATGAAAAGTCCAAGTCTTTTTAATCTCTCTTCCTATGGGTTTGTCTGTTACAGGGTCCTGATTTAGATACCTCAACCATCACACAACATAGGTTTTATACAGTGGACATGCCATGAAAAAAAATGAGCGCATCCTCATCTGAAATCATTGCACAGTAAAATCTCAGTGTGTCTTTGACAGCACAGAACATCAAGAAATGCAGACTATAGTCTGAAAAAAAAAATATATATATATATATGAATATATATATGAATCTGATGAAGTGGGTCTTTGCCCACAAAAGCTTATATTCCAACACTTCGGTTAGTTTATAAGGTTCCACAGGACTCCTCGCTGCTTTTGCAGATTCAGACTAACACGGCTACCCCTCCGATGCTCAAGACTACAGTCTAGTTACCACACAGTTCTTACTGCATCTTCAAAGGATTCAGTTAAAGCTGCGACATACACACAGGCCATAAAAGTTTACATACATACCCAGGGCTCACCGAACTGCGGCGAGTCCTGCTCGCCAGCTGCGCTGTCCGGCAATCTGCGCATGTGCAGATCTCCCGAACCCGGCTCTTCCGGGTTGCAGTCTACTCACCACGAGCGAGTAGATTGCATTATTTGTCGATGTACATACCCATAGTACCCTCACAGATGATGCAGCGATTGCCTGCAATGCTATATGTAATATTATATCACTCTCTGCCAATGAGGTCATGAAGCAAACCCTGACTTTCGGAAGAGGCCTTTGCTGTATTAACAAAAAAGGCAGAAGTATGCAAGCAGAAAATGTCTAACAACATAAATGGTTGACAGAGATTTTCCAGGCCATGGCAAAACGTGACTCTAAGATTTACATAAATTTTGTAGCCATCAAAGCAGAGGATGGCCTAAAGCACAAAAATCTGCATCTTGCTTACAGAACCAGGACATGCCTGGTTGGCAGCCATAAACAGCCTTTCCTTCATTAAACCAGATGGCTCTCCCTGTTCTTAATGGGTGAGGTCTTGTACAGATGGACAATACATTCTGAAAGCTTGCTGAACCATGCACCTGATGATAACTGAGCAGAGCAACATGACCTGGCAAACTGTGCAGCTACAGACCTGGGAACAATCATTCAGCTTCCATCTCTCGAGAATCATAGAATACTAGAACTGGAAAGGACCTCGAGAGGTCATCAAGTCCAGTCCCCTGCCCTCCTGGTAGAACCCAGAGGCCAAGGAGAACAATTTTTCTCCCTCCTCCTTGTGACACCCTTTTAGATACCTGAAAACTGCTCTCATGTCCCCTCTCAGTCTTCTCCTTTCCAAACTAAACAAGCCCAATTCTTTCAGTCTTCCTTCATAGGTCATGTTTTCTAGACCTTTAATCATTCTTGTTACTCTTCTCTGGACCTTCTCCAATTTCTCCACATCTTTCTTGAAATGTAGTACCCAGAGCTGGACACAATACTCCAACTGAGGCCTAATAAGTGCAGAGTAGAGCAGAAGAATGACTTCTTGTGTCTTGCTCACAACACTCCTGTTAATGCCTACCAGAATAATGTTTGCTTTTTTTGCAAGTGTCACACTATTGACTCAGATTTAGCTTATGGTCCAGATTTAGCTATGATTCCTATATCCCTTTCTGCAGTACTCCTTTCTAGACAGTCTCTTCCTATTCTGTAAGTGTGAAACACTGTTTCTTCCTAGGTGGAGTAATTTGTATTTGTCCTTATTAAACTTCATCCTATTTACCTTAGACCATTTCTCTTGTTTGTCCAGATCATTTTGAATTATGACCTTATCCTCCAAAGTACTTGTAACTCCTGCCATTTTATCCTTTGAAGTTACTTTAAATGTACATCAAGGATAATTTTATTAACTGCGGAATAACACATATAATAAGGTCCTGATTAAACATCCTATTCTGTCCTGTGAAAAGTGAACACGATTATATTTTATTTTTCTTATGCTGGTTTGTGGTAAAAATTTATCTTTCCGAAATTATATCAACCTCAGTGTCCATTTTAAATTAATCCTTTTTTATTGTGATTCAGAATGAATAAAACAGAGATCATAAATGCATATTTCTTAGTACCCTTTTTTGCTTTCCTAATGACTTTTGGTAACACCTTAAAAAAAGCACTTCATTATAATTTTAAATGGCAAAGTCACACTTTTATCCCCTTCATGTAAAAGAGGCAGAAGCTTAAATAACACAGTCATCCATCCTGACAAATTATAGATATGCTAATTGCAAATTTAAATATACCCCACACTTAATGCCACTCTGGTCTTTGTTTTTTCCATTCAGAACCCTATACTAGAAAAATCTACATAAATCCTCTCTTCTTTTAGGCTACAGTACTGCAATTTGATTCATGGGAATTGAGATAATAAAATGCAAACATATTTAATACAAAACAATTATTATTTAAGTTATACCTAAAAATAGGGATTAGGAATGAAAGTGACTTACAGTTTTGACTATGCTGTCTCTATTACTTGTAGATATTATTTGTGTGAAAACATCTGATAATCACATAGACACATTTTTCATTTGTATTAGTTTTTATATAATGCCAAATTAAAATAAATAATTGTATTCTTATTTAAATTGATTAAAATGTATCTTTATTAAGATGTCAGCAATGTTAAAATCCATGATTATTAGTGTAATTTAAACTGATCTTTTTATAGGGATACTGAGCTACATTTTAATGACACTTCAGACTTCCACTCTTTTCCAGTATAAGGTTTCTGACATAATGCTGCACAACCTTACTTTAAAAATGATTCCTTATTGTGAAATAAATGGCTCCATGGAACATATTTTAAAGAACTATATTCTTTCTTGCTGTATCTGTTCAGGTGTTGAGCAAAATATATATGTGAATCAGTATTTAATAAAGCCTCCCAAAAAGTGTTTTAAATATATAATATGCCAGTGAATTATGATATTTCTATGCTTGCTAATAGGTCTTAGAAAATACTGATAATTTCAGTGAGTCGACCAGATTGTGTCATGCATGGAAGAATCACAACAATATGTGAATACCTGTAACAAAATGGTTAAATTGTATTTAAAAAGATATTTAAACAGCTCTTCAGCTGTTTTTTAGACACCACCCTTTTTGCTAGCCATAATTTCACTTTGGATGGGCTTTCATTTAATCACAGAATCATAGGACTGGAAGGGACTTCGAGAGGTCATCGAGTCCAGCCCCCCGCCCTCAAGGCAGGACCAAGCTCCATCTACACCATCCCTGACAGATATCTCTCTAACCTGTTCTTAAATATCTCCAGAGAGGGAGATTCCACCATCTCCCTTGGCAATTTATTCCAATATTTGACCACCCTGCCAGTTAGAAATTTTTTTCCTAATGTCCAATCTAAACCTCCCCTGCTGCACTTTAAGCCCATTACTCCTTGTCCTGTCCTCAGAAACCAAGAGGAACAAATTTTCGCCTTCCTCCTTGTGACACCCTTTTAGATATTTGAAAACCGCTATCATGTCCCCCCTTAATCTTCTTTTTTCCAAACTAAACAAGCCCAGTTCATGAAGCCTGGCTTCATAGGTCATGTTCTCTAGACCTTTAATCATTCTTGTCGCTCTTCTCTGTACCCTTTCCAATTCCTCCACATCTTTCTTGAAATGTGGCGCCCAGAACTGGACACAGTACTCCAGCTGAGGCCTAACTAGTGCAGAGTAGAGCGGCAGAATGACTTCACGAGTTTTGCTTACAACACACCTGTTGATACAACCTAGAATCATATTTGCTTTTTTTGCAACAGCATCACACTGTTGACTCATATTCAACTTGTGGTCCACTATGACCCCTAGATCCCTTTCCGCCATGCTCCTTCCTAGACAGTCGCTTCCCATCTTGTATGTATGGAACTGATTGTTCCTTCCTAAGTGGAGCACTTTGCATTTCTCTTAATTAAACTTCATCCTGTTTAACTCTGACCATTTCTCTAACTTGCTAAGGTAATTTTGAATTATGTCCCTATCCTCCAAAGAAGCTGCAACCCCACCCAGTTTGGTATCATCTGCAAACTTAATAAGTGTACTCTCTATCCCAATATCTATGTCATTGATGAAGATATTGAACAGTACAGGTCCCAAAACAGACCCTTGCGGAACTCCACTTGTTATCCCTTTCCAGCAGGATTTAGCACTGTTAACAACAACTCTCTGACTATGGTTATCTAGCCAATTATGCACCCACCTTATCGTGGCCCTATCTAAGTTATATTTGCCTAGTTTATCAATAAGAATATCATGCGAGACCGTATCAAATGCCTTACTAAAGTCTAGGTATATGACATCCACCGCTTCTCCCTTATCCACAAGGCTCGTTATCCTATCAAAATGCCTTTCAAATGCCTCTAATATTCCTTCCTTCCTCGAAGTACTGTAGTAGACTTTTATAAACTTTGCTAAAATATAAAGTCTAACAATAACCTTTTTTCTTTTTCTTTAGGAAATCTGGAATTAGATCAGTAGACTAAAATTGTCCATATTTTCCAACAGACTAAATATACAAGACTTGTGAAAAAATCTGAGTGCCTCCATTTTAAGTCATTGCATACAGTATAAGGTGATTATTGTATGCAGTCATGTATGAATGCTATGTAAATCGTGAACACTAATTCTAACATAAGCACTTCATAAAAAAAATGACCTGCGTACAAATGGCCCCATTCATCCCACCCGTCTTCTGCACTTACCAGCTCATGACTGAAGTAAGCCTGTCCTCACCTCGAGTTTGCATCAGATAAAATCTACACGCCTAGCTAGTCCTTATATTATTTGACAGATGTTCACAGTGGTAAAGAATATCTCTGTCATCATATGATACCTATGGTATTATAAAGGTTAGTAAGATCTGATTTGCCAGTATACGCTGGTCATAGAAGTTAGAGCAGTTTTACCTTTTACACCCACCTATTCCAAGTTTTCAAAAAAAGTTAGAGGAAAAAGTATAAGTAGCTGGTTTGTCATTAGCTAGAGTACAACTGGTGGTCTTCTTTATGACTTGCATATAGTAGGATCCTTTTAATAATACCATTTAAAGTTGCCCTGCTTTGGCATCAGTTTTGGCTTATATGCAAATATGTAGGGCTAATTTTGTAGCTTGAGTAAATGGCACATTTTCATCAGCTAAGGATCTGATCCATAATAGAAGTAATAGTTTTCATTACAAAAGTGAGATGTAGAAACATGCAATACATCAGTACATTTAGTAAAATCAGATTCTGTTTTAGCATGCTACCTGTTTAACTCATGCTAAGAAATTAAAGCAAATGTGATTGTTCATGGTATTCAGCATAAAAATCTAGTTATGTCCTAATGAACAGCACCTTTAAGATTTCCTTGGGCTGTCCATAACCTACATTTGTGAACAGTCCCATTTCCAGGGTGGGTGTGAAGGGACAGTTCCCTAAGGGCCCGGCAATCCTAAAAGGCCTGGAGTTCCCGGTGCTGCCACCTCTGCTGTAGAAGCAGTGGTGGGCTAGAATCCCAGGCCATTTAAATTGCTACCATAGTGTCAAGCAGTACGCTCCAGATGGCTCTAAGGGTGCCTGTATGTGCAGGGGGGGGGGGGGGGGGCAGGATTCTGATGGCTAGCTGCTCCTAGCTCCATCCCTTCCTCCTGAGGCCCCACTTCTTCTGGGAGCCCAGAGCCAGCCCCCTGCTTGTGAGTCATTACAAATTCCTTCTGAGAGACTGAATTTGTAAGTTGTATTTGAATATGGTACTGTACTGTATTAGGTCCCTAGATCAGTCTCCAGGCAAGAGAAGACCAAGAAAGCTAGTAAGAAATGGTTAACCTTACAGTACTAAGCACGGATAACTATTTGAAGTAACTCCTTAATCTGAATATGTTATGGGGGTGTAAATACAGCTAATGGAGAACTTGCTTTATCAGACAAATAAATCTACTGAGTTTCTTTAACAATGAAGAGGTTTAACTGGAATTTGATTGATTTTAACTAGTAAAATGTAAATCAAGACTAAGGCCAGGCTGTGCTCAGCCTCCGGGACAAAGAGAGAGAGGTTCGAGGAGTCGCCACTTCTTGTAAATGCAAGCAAAAAAAAAAAGTCTTTATACTTCCTGAGCAGTGCGACTGCTCTAGGCTAATGCTGGTTCTGGTTTCCCCTGAGAGGGTGAGAAAGGGTCAGAATGATGATCCCATTCTCCTGATATGCTGTTCTGTGATGCTGCATCTACGTTGCGCCCAAACTTAGGTCTGCACAGCTGTCACTCTGCTCCTAGAAGCATTGTGCCCCAGAAGCATCTGTTGAGGTGACGTGCTTCTGCACCGCCCCCTACAAGTAGCTCAACTAATTTATCCTGAGCAATTTATGACATCAGATTGTTGTAATTATCTGCAATTGTAAATTTTAAAATAGTTCAACAACCAAGCTAATGTACAATACATTGATTTAAAACTTCATTTTAAGAGGCTGTATTTTATTCCTTGAACTAGAGCAAACATATTAATAAAATATGGATTTATATCACTGGAAATCTTTCGACCTTCTAATGTAGCAGTGAATTAGAGTTGATTTTGGCACACGGGACTATGCTGTCCATTCCTGTTTGTTAGATGCTTAATTAAAATCCCCTAGTCTCTTAAAAAGTTATCTGTATAAATATCAGTTATGCTTTTATTTCCTGTAGGCTGTTTTTACATGTTTTTAAATTGGGTCTGAAAAGCTGAAGTTAGCTTGAATTAATTATTATTTTAAACGGTTTCAAAATTTCACAGCAGATTTTCAGTATTTGGGTCAGGGCCAAATCCTGATTGTGCTGACATCAATGGTAAAACTTCCATTGAATTCAGTGGACTCAAGATTTAACCTTTAAAGAATAAATATTTATTTTCTAGCCTACCAAATATAGCCTACTAAAAATACAGAATTCAGAAAAATGCTGTTTTCATCATAAATAGAATTTATTTTGAATGGTGGTGGACCAATCCATTTGTGCCTTGCTACATGTCTCATAACTACAGTGTTAAGTACACTGTGCTGTTAGTGCAATTGCTTTGCAGATCAAGAAAAATGTAAGTTCCTTGCCCCCCAGGAAATAATTGTCAAATTCCAGTATTCGGTTCATAGGAATAACAGTTCAACCATGAGAGGTTGGAGGCTATTTTGGAATTGAGTTCAACATAAGAAGGATTCATGAAAGGAATGTTATTGTAGGAAGCTGAGATGTCACATGGTATGCAAAACGTGGGTGCTTTTTAGAGCGTATGAAGTGGCAAAAAAGGAAAACAAGAATAGTAAGAAGAAACTGATCCTTGACTTACAAGACTATTTGCAGTGCATAAAGTTAACTCTTTTTGTGATCTGGACCAAAGTACACATTGAGAAGACAATGCAGAGGAATGGAGGGATCAGGATGAATTGTGTATTGTGGCATGAGAGTAGTGATGTAATTAAGGGGAAGTTATTACAGAGCATCATTGGTAAGCAAGAAGGTGCTGAGATATTTAGTCATTTCCATCTCATGAAAATAGTGTTACCTTGCCTTACACTCATTTTTCTTCTACGCACTTGCTATTTATATAAATATGAGTATACATACGTACAGAGAAATAAAATAAATGTTACCTGGAGTTTTGGCCTCATCGTGGAAAACTCTTTCCTTTTTGGGGTGTGTCTGGACTACAGTTTTTTTTTTAAAGTGGCCTTTTTTCGAAAAAACATCCCCTGCATCTAGACTGCAGCCGCATTCTTTCAAAAGTAAATCGAAAAAACACGGGAGTTTTTTCGACCACGGAGAACCTCATTTTACGAGGAATAATGCCTTTTTTCGAAAGTGCTCTTTCAAAAGTGCTCTTTCGAAAAAAGGTGCTATGTAATGCAAACAGTGCTTTTTCAAAAGAGATCATCCAGACTGCCTCTTTTGAGCCTCAAAAAAGCAGCTTGCTGGTTGTAGTCTAGATGCTCTTTTTCGAAAGAGGCTTCCAGTCAAGATGTAGCCCTGGATTGAAAAGTGATACTCTGGTATCGGTCATGCTTATTTTTTTTAGCTCTGGGCAGTAATGCAACTGGTTAACAGGAAAATCCATTTTCTATTCATCTTACCATAGACATTCACCACTCCCCTGTTTCGAAATGATTACATTATTAGTTGCATCTTTTGAGGGCTGGTCACGCTTGAAAGAATTTAGCTTTCTCTTCAGTTTGTTTTCAGAACCCTTCTTCTGGCAGCATTTGTTTTGCAATTTTAGCTCCTAAATCTAGATGTCTATAAATTGCTTCCCTTATGCCCAGATTTATCTGTTAGTTCTTTGTAACTGGTTATTTTACCCATGTGGAACTCGTCACTGAGAATGCTATGGGATTAATACATTTTTGGTTACATGAGGTCTCTGTAGCTGATGTTTCTAAAAGAATAATTTCATTAAGGCAGGTGCAGTCCTGTATGCTTGCAAATCAATGGGACTTCACAGTAATAAAATGGCATACATGGGAGACCTACTGGACTGCTAAGGTCTCAAGTGTATTGAACTGGCTTCATTCCTTCTTGTCAAAGCATTCCTAGAGCACAGCGATAATCTCAGTATTATGAGCAATATAACTGTCCTGCCTGAGCAAGTTCGAAGTAGAGTATGGATTTACTCTCAATAAACACCCCCTTAAAGATGGAAAATATTATCCTCATTTTAAAGGTGGGAATCCCAGGGACAGAGAGTTCACAGTGAAAATCTATAGCAGAGCCAGGAACTGAACACAATATAACCCTTTCCTCCTAATGCTGAGCAGTCTTCTCTCCAGCACAACTTTCACCAATAGAGCTCTCCAAGACTCCAGAATCTCCCCCCTCCTAATCCTATTCAATACTGATGCAGACCCAGAGGCAATCGTGAGGTGGTATTAATTTCAGTGTCAGAAACAAAATGCTAGAAATGGATGGGAAATGCCTAGATCTAAACACCAAGTAAAAACTACACAACCCGACCCCAAGATGTTTCCCAGTATGTAAGTAAGAGGATAATTTGGATGAAGGAAAGATGGTGGAGCAACACGCAGGCAAAATGACAATGATATTGGCAGTTGAAGAAGTAACCAACAGCATATTATCACCCTCGACTGAAACCATCTGTGTCCCAAATGGCAAGATAGTGTGTGGCTCTAAACTCCTTCTGGATTAATCCCATCTTCTATATGCCCATAAGAAATGGGTACCAGAAGTTCCACCTGAGGCTTGCCAGCATGCAGACCAGGCTGTGGGGAGCCACTCATTGATAATTTTCAGGTTTGACTTCTTTGGAATACCAAATACCAGCTCTCTTGTTATTTTGACCTTCATAACTGGCTCCCTGAAGCAACAACAGACCTCGAAAGATAAAAACACGAATGAAATACCAAAATTGTTGGGTTTGTTTGGATGTCTGTGGAGCCTTCAGCGCATGGTGCAACTGAAACACTTCCACATTTAATCTACCAGCAAAGAAGGAATCAGAAACTAGGAATTTGCACACCAAATCTGGCCAGTGACCCATCTATTTCAGTAGTCTCTGTCTTTGATGCTGACCAATGTCAGTTATTTCAGAGGCAGGCACAAAAAGGAGTTCAGGGGGCACTTATGGCTTAACCTCCCTATGATGAAAGTTTATTTCTCATTCAGTCTGGTGGTATTTGGAGAGCACTTCTCTCAAAAAAAAAATTCCTAAATAGTGATTTTTCTCTTTTTTTTTGTATAAAGCTGAATCCAGACTTATACACTAGAAATAAATAATTCTGTATACAGTCAATGGAATGTGGAATTGTATTTTTATTCAGCGTAGAAGGCTACAGTGCAGGATAATCAAAAGTCTATCTTAGACTTTGGGTACCACAAGCCATTTGTAATTTCTTTATACAGTTACCTTAACGATAACTAAATTCCTTGATGCTTACATACAGTTCCCTCTAGTTATTAGTATTATCTATAGGCCTTGTGTGAGTGTGTAATAATATGTAATTTTGTTCTTAAAAATTGTTTGCTGCGTTAATGAAATATAGCATGTTAATAGTAATTCATTCATGTGTCCTACTTGATTATAGTGTACCAGACTAAGTAGCAAATGCTCAAAGCAATTGTTCCTGTTAGTGGAATTTTAGAAGTATTAAGAGAAATCTTGATCTACGGAGACAATACAGTAATGCACAGTGACATATTTTCCTGATTTGCCACAGGGCAAATGGAAGCTACTAATGCTCCTGTCCAAAACCTTTTTTTTGTTTGTTTTTTAAGAACTGAAAGGAAACATTGGTGATCATAACAATGGTTTGAGATTATATGTAGAAATTTAAACTACCCTGCAGCACACCAAAAGGGAAAAGATTCAGAAAATTTAGTATTCAAATTAATACAGCAGATTCACTTATGCCTCTTTGGCAGGTTTCATTTTGGAGGGAAGTGGGGAGGGAAGCACAGGGAAGATCACTATGGTTGTAAAAATGTGCTGGTTAAATGTTGCAGATTTTACATGAACTGATTTCTAACAAAGGAATATGGAGTCTCCTCTGATTCCAGCAATGTGTAGTCAGTGCCCTACGGTGTCAGTTGTTCCACTGCTGTATACTCCAGGAATATTTGTCATCCATTGTGATATTTTGCCTCCAGCTTTGTTAGACCCAATTTTATCTTTCCCTTTTGCAGTATAAATGCTATCAAATCAGTGTGGCATCTAACTTTGAATGTTTAAAGAAATAAGTAATTGAAAAATATTCATTCAGAATATGGTTTATAAAAATATGTACAACTCTCAGCAATTTCACTCAGTATAGTAAGACTGCTTTTGGAATGTGTTTTATGTCTGAGTTCTTGATAACTTTGAGGTTAGATGTTTGGGAAATAATAGAAAATTACCTTTTATGTGTCAGATTACATGGAAAGCGCAGAGAGTATAATTATATCTTGAGAAATAGTTTTGGTGAGTCAGCAAAAATATTTCTGTTCTATGAGCATAATATCAGCCTTCTGTTGCAGAAATGGGTGTTGATTAGGAAAATGTTCCAGATAATTGTGTGTGAAGCACAAGATTTACTTATATTTTTCTCTTTTCTGTTTTCTTTTAAAGAAGTAAATTAAGGAGTTAGGTGATGCAGAGGGTAATTGTCTAGAACATTTGAGTCTGGAGACTAGACTTAGGTCATAAATGAGATGAGTTAGATGACCTCAACCTAGTGCCTGGTAGACATCTGTCCACATCATAAAACCTCCATAGATTTCAGCACAATTGGAAATCTTTTTTCAGGAAAGGTTCAGGACTAGATTTAAAGTAATTGGCTCTGGTTTTGATTTTAAGAGAGTGTGTGCGCGCGCATACACTCACACACATACCTCCTTTTTCTTCTCAAACCACTAAAAAATTGAGAAGGGAATTTTGGAGCAAACATAAAAGGTAAATTTATCAAACTACTCTATTTGAATAGAATAGTTTTTTTCTTATACAAACCATTCTCTCCATGAATTATTGCTTTAGTCTTCTCTTGTTATAGTTCTTTCTGATGTAGGTTGCTCTGTAATGTTAATCATGTAGGTGCAGCCTCTGGGAAAGACATAAACTTTAACCTTTCCGGGTCATGGGTCTCAGAAGCCAGTTTAGTTAGAGATCAGCACAGTACAGCCATATTCAGACTGTTGTCTCTTGTTTCTGGGTCTCCTATTGCATTGCAGAAAGAGCTAATGTAATCATCTGTGTGTTAATTATGTACATTTATTTATTATTATGATTTAGTAAATTATATTGGCTACTATAAATGCATCCAAATTACACTTAGCCTAAGATAACCATTATATCTGTAAGGTAACTTACACTGTTCAGGATGTGTAACATGCATATCAAATCATTCTAATTAAAAAAAATTACAAGCCTATTCACAAAGACAAACTACTGTTTCATTTTTATGCATGCATGTCTGGTTGCCTGAACTTTGCTGCTCCCATCATGTTGTACAAGCATTTTGTCTGTTCCCACAGTTTGGTGTAGAAACTAATACAAATTAACAAACTGATTCTCAAATCAATAGGTATTCAGTTCTTCTGGATTTAGGAATATGTAGGGTGAGAACAGCACATCAGAATTTGGGCCAAGGAAGGATTGGGATTAGAGGCAAAAGCTAATGATCTCAAAGATGTTCTGTAGAACAAATAGTTAAAATAGAATCTTTCAAGTATGGACTTGCCCACTACTGTGTTAGGTTGCATTAGCTCCACTGATAATTAATTGTTTTAATGATATATATGTATGTGTGACCTGATACACCCATATAATGCTCAAACAGAAAGCAATATATACTGTAGTGCTTTGTACAGCATGTATACTAATACTAAAATAAATCTTGTCTCTAATCATGTCTGTAAATGAATATGTAAGTGGAAAGATAAATAGCATGGTTCAGTTGTCACACCTGTGTTTAGAAGCTAAGACCATTCCTTGATTTTAAATCAATGTTAAATGATAGATTAGTATTTTTGGTATTTATTTTAGACATTTGGTATGTTTCAGACACTAGATTTCAACTCTGTTGTTAAATTTCTCTTGAGAGCTCTTTACACTAAGGAGACAACTGCTATAAGAAACATTTGTTTGGAATACTTTCAACTTGCAACACTTGTACAAAACCTTACATCCACTACCAGTAGTTGTTTCAGGCATTTTGCAAATGTTGATTTTGCAGCACTGGGAATTGAGTCTTTAGCTTATGTCTTGCTAATGGTGCACTCTATAGTGTTTTTCCCCAGTGTGTATGGGAAACCACAAGTGTCGCAGCTGCTTCAGTTCCTTCAAAATCTATTCCATGCTACAGTGCCTTATTTTTGAAAATTGCCCCCAAATTTCTGTTACCACCAACAGTACTTAGAAATAGGAGACAACAGTTTCATGAGACCAGAAGGCACTTGTACAACAGCGCTCATAAGGCACCTGTGAATGCAGCAACACAGTTCTGTCAAATACAGCATTACTGTGTAAATGAGCTGAACCACTCAAAGGACAGCCACTCAGCAAATCCCGTCATGAAATCAGTGTCCCTGCAGGTGTTTCTTTATGTTATGAAGACAGGCCATTAGATAGTTTACTCAGTAATACATTTAAGATTAAAAAAGTATTACTTCGTCTTAACATATAAAAGTGATATGCTTCATGCACTGATTTATTGTGTAATGCAAAGTGCTATAGAGCATTTGGCAATAAGTACCACTTGTTTAAAAAATTGGTATTAGTAATCACCTATTTCAGTGGTGCTACTTTCATAATAAGCCATAACTTGACCTAAGTAAGAAAGGCAAGTGAGCCATGTGTTTGTATGAACAGCAGCCTATTTAGGTCTTCCATTCTATTATCCAAAAATTCGAACACAACATTTTCAATATACACAGAGGACACAAAGTTACAGAATCATCTTGTAAATAATTACATAAATTGATTTTCTTTCAGTTTCTAATGGTTTCTTAGAGGTTTTGCATACCAATAAGGATTTCTCTTAGCTTTGTTTTCAGCAATCAAGGCTTTACCCATGGGAATAGGTGTCTAAAGTATCACAAAATTCTACTTTAATTTATTCCTGTTTTTTTTAAAAAGAAAGAAATTAAAAGGAAAAATAATAGGCTCTCAAAGACTCTATCTGCCATTGGAATGCTTGGCTACTGGCTAAATAGTCTCAGAAGGGTAGCTGTGTTAGTCTGTAACTTTAAAAACAATGAGTCATCCTGTGGCACCTTAAAGACTAATACAAAATATATACGATTATGAGCTTTTGTGGGTAAAACCCACTTCATATTTGAGGGCGGTGGAAGGAGTATGTGTGGCTATAATATTGTAATATAGTTATATGTTATGCTAATATATGTATAGACACCATGTATAATACAGGTGGAACTTCTCTAGTTCAGCATCCTTGGGACCTGACTGGTGCTGAACCAGAGAATTTGCTGAACCATGGGAGGTCAATATTGTCTAGCAACATTATCTACATTTCCCCTGCGTACTGGGCTCTTAAAAGTCATTTAGGGGTAAATGAGAGCTAAATAACAGCACAGAACCCTGAGAGCCAGGACTGGTGGCTGTAAACAAATTTAATGGTACTGCAGGAAACTTGGCCTTGCCCATGCTAAGTGGACATATGACTAACTAAAGTCATGCCAGACTACAGATGGTGCCAGATCAGAGAGTTCCGGACTAGATAGGTTCCACCTGTATATGAGTAGACAGACAATAGCGGGTCTGTATGCATATCTGTGAAATATTAAACCTCTTCTCAGCTGGGCATAACTCTAGGCTTGTCTTTTATCATATGCCTCTTTTTGCTATTTTTTTGTCTCAATGTGGTTTTCTTATTTATTTAGGCCTGGGGAGGGGGCAGTAGAAAATTCTCCCTTATTTATCTTATATTTTGTTCTCTATTTGTATAATCATTTATCAATTGTTTTTTAAAAGAGAGAAGGAAAATTTATGTGAATTAGTAAAGCACTTCTGTGCTATCAGATTTCAAAATTCATTTCTACAGTAGCTCACTAAATACAGCACTTGAAATAATTATGCAATTATCTCTGGGTTTCATTGTCACTTTAAATAATGAAAACACTCTGATGTCACAGTGCCAAATATATATCTTATCTTCAAATACATATATTGTTGTGTCTACTGTAATTATTTGAGTTAAAAACAGAAGCTAAAAAAGGCTCAGACAGTATTCTGCATTCATACAGGCTTAGGCTGTGATCTAATCATTATTTCAGTTTTGGGTTGGGCTTGAACAGTCAGTGCTTCAAAAAGAGAATGCCAAGGAAAATCCAGGGTGTCTCAGGAAGTGGTGTGGTGATTCAGTTGCCGGCAGCAACACTTAGTGAGTACTTGACTGCTGGGAATGCAGTTGGTTGTAGGATCACTGTTTTGTTGGAGAAGCTCTCCTCCAGAGAAGGTGAAAAATCAGATTTGGGTTACATTTGGTCAGTAAGAATCCCAAGTTCTTTTCACCAGAATAGAGACATTAGTCCCACCTGCTTCTAGCTTTGCTTTATATTAACCAAATTTTGTCCATTGTTAGCTAGGCCTTAGGCCTCAAACCAGGCCTGTGCTACATGGGCTACTTTTGTTTCAGGCTCTTATCTTACTACAGCATCATTTAGATGTTATTTCTAAATCTTGTCCTCACCGTCCACTGAGTCCTCACCTTCTGCTGAGACTCACCACAATAGGAACTTCCTGGAGGCTACATATTCATTTCACATAGACTCCTAACTAGCCATGAGATAGAAACTCTTTCTACTATCACCAACCTCAACTGAATTCAAACAAATAAAGGTTCTAGAGTTATTTTTGTACAGTAGCTCATTACAAATCTTCTGGATTTTTTTAAGTCCCTTCAACTGGGTTCAGTATTTCGTTGTGCCTTTATGTGATTTTACTCACTGTTTGTGTGCATGTGGAGTACATCATAACAAAGAACATCTGTTTTACACTGTTGTCATTTTACAAATAAATCACATATTGAAAACAAATCAGTATGGGCCTGGATCTGTCAACCATACTCACGCTGAGTAATCCCACTGATAGCATATTTGAGAAGTAAACTACTGTTGAGTGCTAGCATGCCAGAATCTTGCTCTATGAAAGCAAATGTAGTGTTGATTCATTTTTGTTAAAGAATCATTTTCTTTAATTATATGTAATATGCATCTTCAGTCTTGGACTGGACAGCTGAATTGGTGTTCAGACCCACATGACCATGGGGCTATCCTTAGCATTTTTTTCCTTTTAGTGCCTAAGCCTGTTCCTTTAAGGGTTTCATTGGCATCAACAGCCTCAGTTTGCTGTCTCTGCAACTCAAGAGATTTGAACAAGCTCCAATTTCTCTGTCAGCAGAGGGATAAAAATTAGTTCTCTCAGATATATAAATCTTCCAGGGACAGCACTGGGCTACACATACCTTTAACTCTTTAAATTCCATAGGCTACTTCAGTTCTGGATATAGGTACAGTTGAAAATGCTATTTCTCTTCTGCCTCATATAGTGCCAAATCCCAAAGAAGAATTGCTGGTCCAGAAGGGACTCAGTTTTATGGACAGGCTGCAGTTGAATCTTCAGGTCTGGACTGAACAGATGGGCAATGGATGTCATCCAGTTATGGTTCCCCATAGTTTTCTTCTCTCCATGAGTCATATCTTCTCTTGTTCATCAACCAGAACACAAGTTCCTCTTGATTGGAGCTATCTACTCTATAAGCTTGGATGAGTTTAACCAGTGAATAGTTCACTCTCACTCCATGGTAATCAATAAATGTGGATAATTTAATCTCAGCCTGACCCTGTGTTTTTAACTATTTTATGAAGAGGGCTAGGTCGAAGTTGGAGACTCGAAATGTAGCTATACACTTGTAACTTGACTTGTAACAGTCTTTTGTGATCATTTAAAGGAAACATAACTCCAATTTTTCATTCATCCAGCATATCATAAACTTTTCCAGTTCTGCATCGGCAAGTCATATTTCCAGTAGAGTCCCCAGAGTATTTGTTGATCTTGGCCAAATTTGTAGCATCTTTGAGAAAAGAGTGATTCTACATTTTTCACTATTTGGATGATTTGTTAATACTAAATTAAGACAATTGAACTTCATCTTCATCAAATGGTTTTTAATCTGTCTCTGAGAATTCGTAGAAGATCTCTTTCTATAGTTAGCTAAAGTTCCTCTATATTATCTGACCCCTAAACTGACTTTTCTTATTGCTACCACCTCTTTGTAAGAGTCAATGTCATTGTTATTTATTCTTCCTCCATTTTTCCATTTCAAATTGATACCCCAAACCACTTTAGAATTGCTTCTCCAAGTGGCCTCATGTTAACAAGAAAATCTTAACTACTTTCTGTTGGAAACTCTCCCCCTGCACTCCCAGGAAGTTGTCCTCTACTCTTTAGATGTTGCTAGAGTTATCATGAATTATCTACATGGGACAGTGTTTAATTTCCTATGGGCATTGTGAGAAAGGTCTTGAAAATCATCAAATTCCATTGGCTTAGGTTAGAAATAAAATCAATCTCAGGAAAATAGAGTTTGGAGGCTTTTTTTGGGGGGGGGGGGAGGTATAATTTTTAAAAGTAACAAGACCATATTAAAATCATACTGTTTTGAAAAAATGTCCTCCTTATGTTTCATTTAGTATATTTAATTACGGAAAATATATTTTTCACTTTCACCATTTATACTGTTTACAATAAATATAGACCAGTCAGTCTTACTTTTATTAATAACCTGTTTTACTTTCTGATTTTATTCATTAGCAGAGTTTTTCCAAATGTTGAGATTAACATTGTTAGGGAAATGCTTGAATCACAAAAAAACTGCTTGAAATAATCTGAAAATCTCTATTAATATTATGTTTACAAGCCAGTTAGTTTAGTTTACAAGTCTACATTTGAGCTGTGCTTTTCTCAACAATGTTCTGTTTCTTGTGATAGTAGATATGAGAGATCCCCATGGCATTGTCATGATATATTACCTATAAAAGTTATAATATTTCATTGAAATGTTAAATGTAAACTTCATTATTTCAGAATGTGGCAAAGGTCTTACAGTGAGTGTAACATTGAAACATTAATGTTCATTTGAACAGTGCAAGTTTTATAATTAGGCAAAGTGAGGCCTGTGTGATACAGCGGAATAAGGGAAGTTGTATGTTAGTGCAACGTGGGGCAGGAATATCTGAAATAAATGCCATCTCAAAAACTAAAAACATTGTAGACCCTAATTCTAATTCTTCACTTAAGCACAGACTATGTTGGATCACTGCTAAAATACAATGCATAAAACTTCCTTCTTCAGATACCTTCTGAGCAAGCACATTTGTGCCTTCTAATTTGTGGCTTCCCCAAGGTCATGCCCTTGTGATTAGGTCTATTCCTGCGGAACGTCTAGTGCTTAATTGAAACATACAACTCTTAACAGATATATTTCTCTTACAATATATTATCCCCCTACAGCATGTGCACTCACCATGCAAGAGAAGCTGACTCCTAAGAAGTAAAGAAACTGATTTTGGTGACCTGGAAAATCCAGCACCATTTAGTGCTGAAATATAGTAAAATACAGTATGTTGCTAAATAGAACTACCATTAATAAAGGCCATAAGACTACCATATCAGAATGCATTAATGTGAAATATTATCTCTGTAATTATCAAACATTTCACAGAAAACATCAAATGTTGTGAACATTTCTCATATGCTGGCTCTGTGCAGATTATAGTCTGAGGGAAGTGCAGCTGTGATTGAAGGATCAGTAAGAGTACAGGAGGTAAAAAGGTATGGAGCCTGTGTTGGAGTCAGCTGGTCTGCTCTTGGTTTCCCTCATAGTTAGCCTGCAATGAGACCACTGAGAGCAGTGTAAGAGAGAGGAGAAAAGAAAACACTGGCTTCTTGTTTCAGTCGAATGAGATAGAGAAAGAGAGAGAGAAAGATCTGTCCCTTCCTCCTCACAAGTCCTCAGGGAAAAAAACATGATTATTAATAATAATCTAATAATTTAAAAAGTGAGGGAGGTGGCTTTGTTTCTCTTTTTCAGGGATGTTTTGATGCTTTTCTAGTACCTTATTCTTTATTTGATACTGGCCATTAAAATAAATGTGTCTACCAAATTTAAGTTTCAAAGGTGTAAATCAGCATAGCTCTATTGAAATCCATGAAATTATGTTGATTTTCCTATGAAATATGAAAAATTACAGCATAATTTACAATCCATATAATTTGTTAGGCTGCCTACCACCAAAAAGGAGCAAGCATATGAGTCCCTTCATGAGGTAGTGTAGAGAATACCAAACTGTAGTATTAATAACCTCCTGTTACTGAATACTCCATCTGTTCTTCATGCCAACTTATCCTCACTTAGAGCACTCCCCTTGTCATAATATTTTGTACTGTACTCCCCTCCCTGAAACAACAATTCCACTTTAGAACAACATTTGCCCAATTGTGCAACCCCACTGAGAAAATGGCCTTGGCTGTATTTTTGTCTCATGTTTCCCTGGTAAAAATATTATTGAATTGCAATTCTTTTTGTGATGTTGATTGTGCTATTAATTATTCCTCAAGTTATCTTTATATTAGCAATCATAGAGACTCTTGTAACAGATAAATAAACCCGTCTGGCAGCACCTGCGTATACTGTTGCATAGTGCATACTTAACTGTGCTGTAATTTTAGTGTTGTGACAATGTATATTCTCTTCTTGTAAATTGTGGATTTAGATATATTTGCTTATTTGCTTCAATATTTCCATTATTCTGCCATTTATTAACACTCACAAATGCCAATAAAGCAACTAACCATTTTTTCAAGCCCCCTATCAATAACTCAGCCCATTGTGCCTGAGACAGAAGGCCTGGGCAGAGTCAAAATACCAGAGAGTTGGAACTAAGATGCCTCTATGGAAGCACAGGTGCTTCACTTATGCTCGCAACAGTTTTCTGAGATGCTAAACATTTGGAGGTTAGACCCTCACTGTTTTCCATGGGGGCAAAGAATGCAGAGGAAATTCTGTGGAAGGAAGTTCACAAACTTTCCACCCTCCTGAGTAGAGTTGCCAACTTTATCATAGACTCATAGGGCTGGAAGAGAACTTAGGAGGTCATTGAGTCCAAATCCCTACCCAAAGCAGAACCGATCCCAACTAAATCATCCTAGTTAGGGCTTTGTCAAGCCAGGACTTAAAAACTTCTAGGGATGGAAATTCTATTTCCTTCCTGGGTAACCCATTCCAGTGCTTCACCACCCTCCTAGTGAAATAGTTTTCCCTTATATCCAACCTAGACCTCCCCCACTGCAACTTGAGACCATTGCTCCTCATTCTGCCATCTGTTACTACTGAGATCAGTCTCTCTCCATCCTCTTTGGAACCTCCTTTCAGGTAGTTAAAGGCTGCTATCAGATCCCCCCTCACTCTTCTCTTCTGCAGACTAAACAAGCTCAAATCCCTCAGCCTCTCCTCGTAGGTCATGTGCTCCAGCCCCCTAATCATTTTCGTTGTCCTCTGCTGGACTTTCTCCAAGGCGTCCACATCCTTTCTGTAATGGAGGACACAGTACTCCAGATGTTGCCTCTCCAGTACAAAAACAAAATACCTTTCTAACAGTACAAAACCAAATACCTTAGTTTTGCCTCGTGTCCTGCCTCCTCCCCGGATCCCTACACCCACTCTGCTCCTCCCTGAGATCCCATCCCCTCATTCCACCCTTCCAGCCCAAACAGAGCTGTGGAACTGTCAGAGCCGGCCCAAGCAAAGGGCTGACCGGGCTACCACCTGGGGCTCCCCATTATAGGGGGCGCTGCGTGGGGCTGCTGGGCCGGGCAGGGGCAGCACCGTGCATGCGCCATGTGCCCAGGGGCGGGGTCACACATGTGCCGCGTGCCCAAGGTGGGGCCGCGCATGCGCTGGACGCACGAATGGCTCGAGCTGGCCCTGGGAACTGTTGCTCAGGACAGGGGCAGTATGCAGAGGATCCTGGGTCACTTATAAGCCTAGGAGCCGCAGAGACTTGGTGGTTGCTTTCCAGAAGCCACACGGAGCCAAGGTAGGTAGGGAGTCTGCCTTAGCTTGACTGCACTGCTGACTGGACTTTTAATAGCCATGTTGGCAGTGGTAACCCAAGCTGCTAGTATCCCTTTTGGATCAGAAACCAGATGCTTGACCACCCCACTGCTGTATGTGTAGGAGCATCATCTGGACATCAGGTGTGCTGTGTCAGTATTACCAAACTACCGTAAATTATTAATGACAGGGATCTAATAGGTAGTTGGGGTTGATATTTCTAATATACCAAATACCTTGGTATCGAAGTGTAATGAAACCATTCCAAAGAATGTAACCTTATTGTCTGCCTCTTTCCCCATGGCATTTTTAAATCACACAGAAGCCTAAGCTTTAAAGGTGCAGCAGTGATATCATAATGACCTTAGATCATCCCGGAGAAGTATTAAACCACATAGGAGGAGAGGGTGTAACTTTGATTAATTCAGCTGACATGGAATAACACAGCAGGCAGAGAGAAATGTACAACAAACTCACTTCCTCTTAATGAATGAATTTTCCTTACTGAAACCCAGAGATTGGATCATTGAACATTCTTGGATAATTAATGGCCTGATCCTGCTTCCATTGAAGCTAGTAGCAGCTTGGCAATTGTCTTCAGTGGGAGGAGGATCCTAAAGAGAGAGAGAGAGAGAGAGAGAGAGAGAGAGAACAGAAACACAGTACAAATAAAAGTTATATTTTAATCCAATCAAATCCTGACACACTTTCCTCTTTCTTTCCATAACCTTAAGATGTAGGCTAGCAAGTAAGTAAAATCTGCAGCCTGTTTTTTGTGTGTGCAGGCACACATGTCAGAGGAGAAAATAATACAGTACTCCGGAAACTGGTTTCTCAGGCTTATTTTCAGTGCTGTGTACCGCAGATACAAACCTGGTGGCTTATTTTTGGAATGTGATAACATGGTCACTTTTCATTTGTCAGACTTTTCTGTTAAAAGCAAATGTTTCCATTTCTAGTTGGTTCCTGACTGAAACATAAAACATTTTGAACTGTGAGCTAAATTGATAGTGTAATTAAAGTTTGTGAAATGATTAAAGTAATTGACTCTAATCTCTGACTTGTATGCAGAAAAAGAAAAGAATTCCAAGTAACTATTTATGAATCAGATAGGTCCATGCTTACAGCTCCAGTCCAAGTAAATGATTAGGCCTGCAAGTGCACGGCCATTACGTGAGTTAATTGTATTCTTCATAGATCCTTTCCACATACAGTTTAGTGTGTACTGCATTATGCAAGTCAGCTGACCCAGCCGGGCAGTAGATCTTTACAAAATCTTTAGTTTTCCATCCTCCTCCTAAGCTTCTTTCATGAGGAAAATAATATTTCATTGGTAACATTGTCTTTGTTTAGGTATATTTCATTTGTTAATTATGCCTGATTGCAACTTTGTAATAAAGAAGTATGATGAATATTTTGGTCAGCTTTAATTAGGAATGTATCATTGTATTGTTACTGGCATCCTTTACATTTTCTTGAAACTTTAAAAATTAACAGTGGAAGAAATTTTAAAATAGAAAAAAACTTTGCCGACTTTATATACTAGATTAATTTGTGATCCAAAATATTGGCCAAATGATTCATGTTGTAATAGTATAATGTGATGTACAGAACACAGGTCAAATTCATTGGGTGTTTTTTGCCTCTCCCCTCCTTATTTGAGGACTGAAATTCTGCAAGTTCCATCTACTAAAGTTTCTGCTTGATTATTCTAGTTTGTGGGTAATGCATTCGACTCTCCCAAGATATGCATCCTCAAGAACCTTTTCTGAAGCACTGTGCCTCTGCATTGCGTTATACTACCCACTAGCTTCTATCATGAAAGTCAAGGCTCGCAGCATTACTTATTATTAAGGTCCCTAATATGTCCCATTATAAGGCCCTGGTTTTCAATTGCTTATAAGTTTGGCAAACTTTAACCATTTGGGGCTGAAATTTTACAAGCTGAATGTCTGCCTTTGGCATTTTTGAAAGGAAAAAATCAGCCAAAATAGTTTAGCCATTGCTGAGAACAAGAGTTGGGCAAAATATTTCTTTGTTTTGCTGGTGTTACAAAATTCTGACAACTTTTATTTGGAAAGCTTTGTAGCAGGAAATTTGACAAGTATACTTTTATTTTAACAGATAAATTCCTTGTGTAGCCTTAATTCAGACCCATATGTGTGTGCATTGTATCATAATACACTCTTTAATTACAGGATCACATAGTATTCTTTTTCACAGGGCCCCTGCTTCCGTCATTTCTCGGGAAGCACCTTCTCTTTGATTGAATCAGTGTTGTGTAGGGAAAGAAACTGTTGTCTGTTGAACCTCTGCCTCTTTTATTGTGAAAACTGGAAGGTGGATAGTGAATGAAGGTAGGGGACCCCAGATAAATGAATGCTGCTCTAGAGAACTGAGATTTGATCTCTCCCTTTGCCACATAATTCCTGTATGATGCCACTCAAATTACTTGACCCAGACTTTTCACAGGTAGTTGCTAATCTTGTTTTCTTAATTTTCTGCATGTCTGATTTAAGACCCTAGAATGGCCAAGCACTCTGTGGGAGCTTCACATTGAACATATAAAATACTGTATGTATAAAACTAAGCACCCTAAAAATTCAGGCGGTATGTGTCTGAAATGGAGCACTAAAGTTAATGGATACTTTTTACATTAATCTCTGTGCCTCAATTCCTCATCTGTAAAATGGGTGTAATAACCCCTCACCTCACCAGGCAGCATGAAAATAAACTCATAAAGCTTAAGTTGAAGAGACAGGCTCTCCAGATAACATCTGTAATAGACCCATGTTCTGTGTGAACAAGACAGATAGGGCACATGCAAAACATAGTGATCAAGTGGGCATTTTAGAATTGATGGAAATCAATGGAGGTATGTTAGATAGTGAAGAATGGTAGGATTTGGTTCAGAAGAAACTTTTCATCCTAATTCTGCCCTTACACCAGTGCAATTCCTATTTCAGTTAGTCCATGCCCCCTCAGTGTAACTGAAGGCAGAACTGGACCTTGATTATTTACAGTGTGAACCACTGAAAAGGGGTCTGTAAACTGATATACATTTATTCTTATTTGCCATTAGTGTGAAGCCCTTAGAAAATAATAATAATAATAATGATAATAATAATAATGATCAATTTAAAATTGTCCTTCCTGTATACGGGGTGGGGAATCCTAAACCAAATTGCATAATACAAAATAAGAATATAAAAAAGGCAATAATCAGAACTTGTTGTGGGGTTCTAAAGAGAAAACACATCATATAGTTATGCCGTAAAACTTTTCAAACAGTTAAAATAGCTAAATAACTCAGTGCATGGCTGCTAGGCTACAAAAGCAATCTCAGGTTTCCATTCTTTCGTTTCTTTTCCTTTTTTCTTGTTCTTTCCCTCCTCCTCCGCTTCCCTCCTTTCTCCTCACCCCCCTAGTGCCGAAATGGACAGACGGACAGGAGGACTAAACAGTTGTGGCTTTCTCCCTCCCTCCCGTTTCCTCTTTGTTGCCCTTCCTTGCTTGGAAACGAGAGATTTAGTTTTGTCTGAGCGGAGCTCCGCCCGCGGAGCCTCTCCCACTTTCAGAGACAGCAGCGCTGAGGCTGTGTGTGTGTGCCCGTGTGTGTGCGCCCCTGTGTTACTTCGGGGGGAAATAGAAGTAGCCGCCATATGCTTAGGATTTTTCCCCCCTTTTGGTAATACTGGACTGAAGTTCTCTTGCTAGAGAGCCTGGACAGCTGTCTCAATGGGAAGCTCTCACTTGCTAAACAAGGGTTTGCCTCTAGGTAACGATTTCACTCTCTATTTTGTTCGGATGGCCTCCGTTGCGATTGCTTTGCAGAGACGTGGATCTCGCTGTCTGCCTTCTTCCCCTCCCCCCCGCCGCCTGCTTGCTTTGTGTGTGTGCGTGTGGAGGGAGTGCTTTTCCAGCCTGCGCTGGGGTGCCAAGGTACGGCTATTTGCAAGGAGAGGTGCCGATGCCCAGACACTGTCTGCCGAGCAACTTTGCTGCTGAAATAGATTTAAAAAAAATGCAAGCAGCAGACTCGGTGAAGCCTAGTGAAGGGACTTGGCTGTTGATTTGTTTCCCCCTTATACAAAAATCTGCACTAAAATAATCTTTTAATCTGTACCCAGGATTTTAATTCTTTTCCCCCTCGTATACACACGCTCGGGGATTAAGCAGTGTCTTGGCTTTTAACTGCAGGGAAATGCCATGTAGACAAAGCTGTGCTAATGTTTCAATAAACAGGAAGTTAAAAGCATTTGATTGCTGTAAAAAAAATGTTTATGGCCTAAATGTGGAAATGACTTTGCTAAGTCTGAGAGCAGGTTATTTATTTGGAAGGCTAAGGCTTTTCGCCACACCTTTTGAGTTCCTTTAAAAAAATGCTAGCTAATGCATTTATGGATTGCTGCTGTTGAAGGTGAAGGTAGATAGTATGCATGGGATGATGTTAGTGTTTGCCTCATCGCTTTGCTTAAAATTCTTCTGTCAATCGGAAAATGTTATATGCATCTTAAATGAGCAGGAACAAAATATAGACTCTAACAGCGAGTGATTCCCAAAGAGAGCTATAGAGCTAAAACAATAACTTCATTTGCTGTGTAGATTTGATTGTCTGTTATGTTATTTTAAAATATTTTTTTTCAAATCGGATGGCTACCTTTGCACTCTTGTTAGTGAAAGAGTGTATGTATGCTTAGACATTATCAGTAGCTCTCTTAAACAATTCACCTGTGTGGCTTAAATTAAATAATTGAACTTCACTGTACATTTTAACAACTCTTGCTCTTATTAAGAAGAATGTTTTGCTTTTAGTCTTTGGTGGAACAGCCACGAGCTAATCATCCTTTTAGCCTATTTTAAATTAATGGGCTTAATAGGACTGTAGTGAATGTGTACTTTTTTTCAGTGAATTAAAACGAATTACAGTATTTGGGATGTATGTGTGTGATTCTAATGCCTCACAGAGATTCCTTTCCCTGGATCTCAGAAAATGTAAGTATGTTTATTTAGCATTCTAGTCTTTTTGCAAGCAGTCAGGTCCATGTTTAAAATACTTTCAATCTTATTATTATATTCCTGCAGAAAGGAAACAAAAACACAAATAAACATATGTCTGTTATATTGCTGCTATAGGTGGAAAGATCAGCTCCTTAAATGTGTTTTCTTGGTTTTCTTAGTAAATAATAAAAGCAAAGAGCAATAAGCTTAATATGGAGAAAGCTAACTAGTGAAGAGAATATTTTCACAATATACCTGATTCAGTGTCATATTTGTACCTTATTGTAGACCTCCTCATAGTTCAACATTAAAATTAGCAGCGCCAACTGCTACCTTTGTTATTTGTAATACTGTTGCTGTAGTGGACAGTAATAAAGCAACAAAATTACACCAGTGTATTTTCTTGATGTTTTAAAAATATTCTACATATTATATAATTTGTTACTTTGGCCATCCTGACATAAGCTACCTCTTTGCAGTTAATTACACTTCTAAATATATAGATAGATAGATATTGCTTTACTTTTAGAGATCTAAATAACACACTTGATACTTATGCAGAAGCTACAATCCATATACAAATAGCAGAAATAAAATCAGGGTGCAGGAATCTTCTCTGGTATGTCTGGAGTGACTCCAAGAAAATTGCACTGCATTTCCACTGGTGGGACAGAACGCATAATTTCGCCCAGTGTACAGAGTCTGTTTTCTGTACCTCTTTTAATAAAATCCTTTGATTCTATCATAGCTTAGTTTTTTTATAAATGTATTAGCAGCTTTAAAAAAAATCCTAAAATGATAGCCACACTTACTAGCACAGTTGTTACTGAAGCTACTTTGATTAAATAAACTTTGTTTTGTAGAATTTTTTTAAAATTCAGTCTTGTGGTATGTAGATTGAGTTAACTGCAGCATGCGAACATTCAGTGCGCATGCAAATAATTCTTATGGGTTGTCTTAGAACTCTTGGAGATGTGACCTGCCATATGTGCTATAATACCCAAGTTGAGAGGATAATGTGGCAAATTAAACTCAGAATGCCTTTACATATTTTAGTTTATTTGACTTACACTTTTTTATTATTTTTAACTTTAGTGTTTGCATCATCAAAGAGTAATTGTATCTACTCCCTCTTTGGAATGTCTTGTGTATTCACATATTCTCTGTATTGCTTAGAATTATAGTTTTATTTAAAATATGAATGCAGCAGTCACAGTAGTTAGCTCTAAAAATCTCATTAAAGATATTATAATTAGGCTGCCACTATAATGTGTTATATGGATACCGTACCATTCATTCCCATGTTCTTAAGCATCATTTTTAACCCATCTCTGCCAACCTAAGGACATCTACAGCAATTAGATAATTAGCTAGGATTGTACCTTTTGGGAAAACTTCAGTGTTTTCTTAAAATGTGTATTTATTTGGTTCTTAAGGGAATGAAGTATTACTAGGTTGTTAATTAGCTATTTTGAATGACCAGTGAGCATATGTTAAGACATTGACTTGGGTCGCATATAAGAAAAGACACACAAGGACTAGTCAGTTCTTTCTTTTCTTTTTTCTGTGAAATAGCACTATGCCTTGTTCATTCAAAGCCATCTGAATATTTAGGGCTACAGTTTCCATTTTCTCTTTCTTACCCTCTGTTAATTGTAATAGCTGTGTTTCTTTAAGAAATTCTGGGTGGATGACAATTAGAGACCCGGATTCAATAGCAATATTAAGGCTCTTGCTTCTAGGGCCAGCTGGGAACATAGATGAAGTGATACTTTTATTCTCTGGGCTACAGTATGTCAGGCTTCCAAATCCCACAGCAACACTGCAGTTTCATCTAAGGCTGCTGTAATTACGTAATGAGAAAGTTGGGATGGCATGACGTGGAGTAAAAGGTGACTTGAGATATAAGATCAAGATAAAAATTGTAGGACAGACCTCTTTTCTCCTTATCTCCGGGGATAAGGGTATCTGGAGCATACCTCATCGAGGCGATAGGATACAACTCATGGTTTCTTTCACAATCCACTTTTCTTTTACCAACTCAAAAGCAAAGATGGCAATGTAAACTGATGTTTGTATGCGTGTAGTCACACTAGAAATGGGTAGAAGAAATTCTTCACTTGTAATTATAAAACCAGCCATTTTCAGATTGCCAGAAACATATGAACTTTGTCCTTCTAACATAATTAGCGATTTAAATTAAGATTAGGACACTATACATTGTTTGTAAGTTGTTGTTTTTGGAAGTTTTAGAAGTAATCTTTTGGTCTGAATTTCTTTTGATTCCAAAATATTCTCATTCCACCCTCGAATGACTAATGTGCAGGGAGTAGATTACAAGTTTCTCCTGGCACAAAGTGATGTAATGACAGCATCCAGTGGGAGCAAAGCTAAGGAAATCGCAAATTGCGAATGGGTTGGAGGCCAGATCTTGTTCTGAGCACCAAGTGTTTAACAGTTTGCTTAGGGGTGTGTAAAGTTCAGATATTTTCTTTAATTTACTGCACTTAATTTGGGTAAGCCACTTCTGAGCCTCCCAAATTTTGGTCCTGGCCAGGGGCCTGCGCAATCCCAGGCACCATTTAGAACAGCCCCAGGCCTCCTGTAATTTGTGCTATCTTCTATGAGCTATTACACTGTCAGAGAATAGCTGGAGTGCACTATGTTTTGGCCATATTCCCTCCTGTCCCAGCCCACCCTATACATGATTCATAGAGCTGTTTAATTAGCCCCTGCAAAATGAAATATTTTGCAAGGGCAGAGTCAGTTCCCTTTGTGCCAGTGGTCCAAAAAGGGGACTGAAGTATATTTCCCGAGGTGTGATGAAACCTTTGCCACTGTAAGCAGCATCTACAGAAAAAGTGACTCTTCCTGTAAAGGAAATAGTGTAACTAGTAAGGTAAAGAAATGAAAATCTATAAAAATATAAGTCCTTTTGATGAGAAACCTATCTCATTTTTTCAAGAATTTATGTAAAAGGAAAACACTACCTGTTTTTGTTGGTGCTACAGGACTACTTGTTATTTTTGTTGTGTGAAACATAACTTAATTTGCTCTAATAGAGCAATCATTTATTTTTTAGGAAAACTATAAACTCATTTGTCTCCCTTATGAAACATGTTTCCTGTATAATTCCAATTGATAATTATCTAGTTATTGTTTAATAGATAATTGTTTTTTCTAATTTTGTATATAATGCTTCCCGTATTCTGATGCACATTACTGATACTTAACAAGGGAAAATTTACTGCCTTGAGCAAGCAATGGCATAAAATAAATAGTCTTTTCTGGGGGAGATGGAATATCTGCTGTTCCCTTGTGACTCCTCTCTTCCACAGACTTGGAATCTTAATCCTGTCATCCTTATCTAATCAGAAAGTGACTATGATGTGAGGTATCAGGATCAGAAGTTTGTAAAAAGCAAGCTTGAAAGGACTATGAGACATATGGGAAAGCTAAAAAAACCCAACCCTCTAAATTATGTATTCTCTACTTAGACTAAATGTTTTTGGTAAAAGGAATAAGATTAACATTGGCTGAGAGCACTGGCATGTACAATGGTTTAAACATGAAGTTTCCCAAAGGAAACTTTCTTTTGTAATACAAAGAGTATGGACTTGATTTTTGGTTTGTGTGTGGTTTTCTTATGCTTAAGTATAAGTGAAGTCGTCTGATTCTGTAACTATACCTGGTTTTAGATATTTTACAGACTGGATTGTATTCCTTTTAAAATAGTTATAAGCACAGGTCAGGGTCTATAGAACCTCAGTACCAAAATTGTTTTCCACTTGCTATAGCACTCCTGGCAAGGTTACATAAGTGTGGAATGAAGGTTGTTCACGCTTTCTGCCTCTGCCTCTCAGAATTTATCCTGAGAATAGTAATTTATTAGTGGTGGGTTTTTTCATTTCTTTTAAGGGGAGGAGGATTCTGCTGTGAAAATATGAAATGCAAGAAATAAAATTCCTTACTTTATTGAGTCAGGATTTTGAATTCCTGTTCACAATCTAGTTTTTGTTCTTGTGGGATATACAGTGAAAGGCTTCCTAAAGAACCCGAATATTTATTTCCAGGGCTTGACAAACGGCGGCGAAATCCACTCGCCAGTCCCGCACCACACATGAGCCAGACCCGCACTGTGCATGCACGCACCGCCGGCAACCGGGCAAAATCTACTCGCCATGGGCGAGTAGATAAATGGATGTGTCGAGCCCTGTTTATTTCAGATATTCTGGTCGAACTATAGCATTTGTTTCTACCCCTGTGGTGGGGGTGTTCAGAGCTGTACACCATCCTGGCAGGAGCTTTTGGAGGCATTGTGCACAATTCAGGACACTGCTACATGAGCATAATCACTGCTCTGCCCTGGTCTTAAAAGGAGGTGCACCTTCCATTACGCTCTGTACTAGGTCAGCTCATGCATGGCCCCTTTAGAAGAGGTTAATGTCAACACTGCATGAACTGTAAGCACTTGTCTGCCTCACCATATGAAGTAGGCACAAAGGAGCCTAGGGTGCTTGCATTCTTGTCCCGGCATTGTACGTATATCAGAGGCTGTGTCCAATCCCATCCTATAATACAACAAGCAAGCAAGTGAGCAGTGGCCTCACTAATAACCACTACACACACCGTCTGGTGTGCAGGGGAGAAAAGGTGAAAACATAAGCCAGGTGGGGTCAGGCAAAGAAGAGAAGCAGCTGGGCAGGAAATTTCAT